>NC_044553.1:38988292-39294022 GCF_007565055.1 Rhinopithecus roxellana
CTGCTCCTGAAGAGCAGGCCAGGAAAATTCCCAGTAAGTGACTAAATGAATAAATGGTAAAATGTCGCAGTTCCCTCTCCACAGAGCCTCGCACAAAAGGTAGCCATTACATAGGCCACTGTCAAACAGTCCTCTGAGAGATTCCCACACTCTTCCTCTTCCCTCTAGACTAGCCATCTGCCCCAATCCCTCCCTTGAGCAGCCACTTCTATTTTTTCTCCCACTACAGCAGCCAGCCCCACCGCCTGGTGTAGAGCTTGAAGATGGAACGGGACGATAGGATGGGCAGAAACTGCCCTGCAATAGCTACATCATCCCCGGTTGCATACCTAAGAAAACCACTAGGGTCACCACACCCTGGAGGTGACATTCGCATGATTTATGCCTCTCTTGGGCTTTAGATTTTATTCCTTTACTTTTCTATAACTCTGCCATGGCCAGTTTAAAGGGCTCAATGTCATGTCCTCCCATTAACAACCAAGACTATAGTGCAAACCCTGCCGTGTGTGCTTCTTTACAAAAGGTCAAAGTAAAAAGGAAATCTATACCAAAGAGCCTCTAGATACTATTTCCAGCTTCGGGGGAGTCCACAGTAGGTACTTCCACGGGTAGAGAACATTGTCTTAGACTGGGATAAGGGTTGGTATTCGCAGTCCCCTTCCTACGTTCTGTCCATTGTAAAGACCGGGGTCAGCGCTGAGCCTCGCCCTCCTCGCTGGAACTACAACTCCCAGGATGCCCTGCGGCATGGGAGTGCGCACGCGCGTCGGAGGCGGAGGAGGAACCCGCCGCACCGACAGGGCGGTCGAGTGAGGGAGCTGCTGGCGGGTGGGTCAGGCAACTCCTTGGGAGGCCGACGCGGGCGCACGGGCGGGTGCTGGGAACCGAGCCTAGGCTTGCAGCCGGCAGTTTCCGTGGATCTGTGAAGAAGTCGGCGGCCCCTGCGGGCGTCAGTCAGGTAAGCCCAGCCCGGTGCTTTCCAGGAAGTCCGTCTGCGGGCGCGGGCTGGGAGTCGCACCGGCCATGGTGGCTGAGGAGGGAAAGGTTGCTGCCCGCCGGCCGCCCGACTCCCGGCTCCTTCCCGACGGGTCCGTCTAGGGGAGCGGGGGCACACGGGGGCTGCTTCTCCGCAAACGGCCCGGGCCGGGGGCGTGGGGCGCGCTGGGCGTCGCCCGCCGGTCGAGGCGCGCGAACCCGGCGTTCCCGGTGAATCACCCGCGGCCCGGGCGCCCGGGCTCAGGACCGGCCCCCTCCCCTCCAGCGGAGCCGCGGCCGAGCTGGCTCCCTGCACCCCACCCAGCATCGCCGGGACACGATAGCACCAAGCCTCCTTCAAAGGCTTCGGCTTTTTAAAAGTTGGGGCGGCGGAGTAGGGGAACCAAAACTTAGGGCACACCCTTTTTGTGACTGAAATGTGGCTGCCCTTGCATTCTCCGATTTGATCTGTCTGCTCTTAGAATTAAGTTCCTAGCTCCCAGGCAGCACAGCTGGATCCGGCTGGGAAGTTTGTGTGTTAGTTTGTTTTGAGGACGTGACTGGGTCGTTATATTTTTGCTTGCAGCGGGTGGTGTGTTTCCTCCGCAAGCCTGCATTCTGATTGCAAACAGAAATGGGAAACAGCCACAGTTTCTTTCTTTCTTTTTAATGTTTAGTTAAGAATCGCATTTCCAACTTGCCCTTGGCCTTTGTTAAAACCAAAAGTCATCTGGCAATGAACACTGCAGTAAAACTTACCCCAGGAGGCCATACTTCAACAGGAAATAAGCCTGTGGAGATTTAAGTGAGTTATGTGCAGTCTTCCTTGGTTTGTAACATTTTCATGCAGCTCATGTGTGCTTTTCTGAGAAACCTTCAGATTAATTTTTTTGGCAGATTAAATTAATTAATTGGCCTGTCAAAAATATATTAGGCTTGGAAAAATAGCTTTGCCAAGGCTCATTTACTCTTGCTAGTTTCTTCTTCCTAGGCACCTTTTCACCTGTAAGAGTCAGCAGTTATAATATTACAGTCCCCTTTCTTACACATTCCTACGAAAGGAACAAAACTAATTAAAATGTCCAAATATATTTTAGCTCTTCGAGCTTTCTTTGCTTTTGCAACTCTCAGAAATTCTAGTTTGCTAATCTTTAAAATTAGGTTGTTGGACCAGATGACCCCCAAGATTATTCTGCCCCTAAATATTTCTGGTTTTTAAAAGTTCATTTATTTTACTCATTCAGGAAACACTGGCCATATGAATTCCAAGCCCTATGCTAGCCATGAGAAAGAGCAAACATGAGTTCTTGAGAATGCTGTAGACCTACTGCTCAATTTTATTTAATCATGTATTTTTTATGACTAATTCCTAAATTTTGTGGTATATCCAATATGCTAACCTACACTGTAATTAATAACTTCATCTGAAGTTAAATACGTACAGGTCAAATCCCATTCAAAGATTTTTCGTTCGTAAATACTGGCCCATTGAAACGAAACAGGTTTGGTATGACAGAAAGGCCCTGAATGGTGGAGGGCAGTCTTTTCAAACTTTAACATGCGTAATTCACTCAGGATAATGTAAGCTTAAAGTAGAGCCCAAAGTCTGTATGTCTGATAGGTGATGCTCTCAAGAGACCACACTTTGAATGTCAAGTGTGGGGAGGTAATTTTAGAGATATTTTAAGGTGTTTTTAATGGCAATTTAAATACTGATACTGATAACTGATATTAGATACATACTTGATGGCTTTTTCAACTCTCGGTTTTTAAAAATACTGTAATCCTATTAACTCTAACAAGAACAATTGTCTTCATAAGTTTTTCTCTTTCTTTCCTTTTCCTTTCTCTTTGCTAGTTTGTCTTTTTTCTCTTTGCTTTTTTTTTTCTCTCCTCCTCTTCCTTGTTTTCACTCACATTAATTTGGCAATTCATGAATTCAAGTATGTGTCTTGCCCCATTCTGTACAAAGTAGTGTTTTAGGCTCTTGGTGAATATGTGTAAGACATGAGGCCAGGGCTGGGCTTGGTGGCTCTCACACCTGTAATCCTAGCACTTTGGGAGGCCAAGGTGGGAAGATTGCTTGAACCCAGGTGTTTGAAACCAGTCTGGGCAACATAGCAAGACCTTGTCTCTACAAAATAAAATAAATTAGCTGGGTGTAGTGGTGATGCCTGTAGTAGTCCTGGCTACTCAGGAGGCTGAGGCAGGAGGATTGCTTGGGCCCAGGAGTTTGAGATTACAGTGAGAGACAATGATTGTGCCACTTCACTCCAGCCTGTGTGACAGAGTAAGACCCTGTCTCTCTAAAAAAGAAAAAAAAATTATATATATATAAATATGAATGACGTGGTTCCTGTCTAGGACCTTATTCTCTTTGGGATTAGGCAGATGTACTTATGTATAGTCCACAGCACTTGTAAGAGCCACCTCTAGGGAATAAAAAGGTAGTAGATATTTAGGAGAGATCTTTTCCAGTTGAGGGAGTGGGGAACAAATAAAGTCAATATTTTTTTCCATTCAGTGGTCATCTCTTTCCTTAGGCTATACTGTCTATACTGTTTGAGTGTATGTGACATATATCTACATATAGTGCAATTCTGTAAATTTATTTTATTTGGAACCTGAGATGAGCCAGAAACATGAACATAATTAGAACCGGATGTGGTGGCACACTTCTGTAGTACCAGCCAATTGGGAGGTTGAGGCAGGAGTATCACTTGAGTCCAAGAGTTCCAGGACAGCCTGGGCAACATAGCAAGACCCTGTCTCAAAAACTAAAACAAAAGAGAAAATCAATTAGATCTGAGCAATATCATAGGGAGGATGAGAGGCTGTGGGGATAAAAATATACCTGGATAGAGGGCGAGAGAAAGATAAAGAGGAGGATCCAGTAAACAGTAGAGGGAAAAAAGACTTTTAGTAAGGTTTTCTGGTGTCAGTCTGATGTATACTGATATTTAGGCTGTGTTATAGCTGGCAAACTATTCTTCACACTTTTCAGTTGCTCTTAAATTTAGTATGTGTGAGCTCTCTCGATTAGAATAGATAAGGAGGGCATTATTCTCTAGGCTGTATGGCTAAAGTGCTATCATCCCTTGGTCATTGATAGTCCTTGCTGACATTTGATTTACATGCAGTTTTATGTCAGATCCTTTAAAATCACAAATATATGGAGAGAAAAATGGTATAGACAGTAGAAAATTCTACTGGGCCTATAACTGGTCCATTAAGTTCTTGTTTAAATTGTAAACAATCAAATTTAATTTGGTGTTTATAAAAAGTTATATGTGTGAATGTACATTCTTGTATCTATATGTGTCTAATCCATTAGCTTATTTACAATGATGAAAGAATAGAAGCGTGAATAAATCAGAATGGCACATGATTGAAAATGCTGTGTAACTGAAAATGCATTTGTGTAGTCTTGAGGAGTTTCATTTGAAACAAAATTGTTAGTGTGTATCTTGAGGCAGAATGCTACTTTGTATTTTTATTGATGTGTAATTGACATTCAATAAAATGCACATGATATCTAGTTCAAGGAGTTCTGACAATTTTCTACACTGTAACTTCTACCAAAATAAGATAGAAAACTTTTTTTTTTTTTTTTTTTTTGAGACAGAATCTCTCTTTGTAGCCCAGGCTGGAGTGCAGTGGCGTGATCTGGGCTCACTGCAAGCTCCGTCTCCCGGGTACACGCCATTCTCCTGCCTCAGCCTCCCGAGTAGCTGGGACTACAGGCGCACGCCACCACACCTGGCTAATTTTTTTCTATTTTTAGTAGAGACGGGGTTTCACTCTGTTAGCCAGGATGGTCTCGATCTCCTGACCTCGTGATCCACCTGCCTCGGCCTCCCAAAGTACGAGGATTATAGGCGTGAGCCACCGCGCTCGGCCAGAAAACTTTTTTTTAAAGTCACCCCAGAAAGTTCCCTCACCCACCTTCCTCCAAAGGCAATCACTTCCTGACTCCATAAATTTTTGACACTACAGAGTTTTTTTGACTGGTCTTGGACTTCACATAAATGGAGTCATACAGCATGTGCCTTTTTGTGTTTGGTTTCTTTCATGTAAGAAAGATTCATCTATGTTGTTGGCAAGTATCAGTGGTTTGTCCTTTTAAGTTGTTGAATAGTATTCCATTGTACGAATATACCCCAATTTATGTTTTCTCCTTGATGGATATTTGGAATAAAGTTGTTACGAACATTCTTTTACAAGTTTCTTTTTCTTTTCTTTCTTTCTTTTCTTTTTGAGATGGAGTCTTTCTCTGTCACCCAGGCTGGAGTGCAGTGGCATGATCTCGGCTCACTGCAACCTCCACCTCCCAGGTTGAGGCCATTCTTCTGCCTCAGCCTCCCGAGTAGCTGGGACCACAGGCACCCACCACCACACCTGGCTAATTTTTTCTATTTTTTAGTAGAGATGGGGTTTCACTGTGTTAGCCAGGATGGTCTCGATCTCCTAACCTCGTGATTCACCCGCCTTGGCCTCCCAAAGTGCTGGGATTACAGGCGTGAGCCACTGCACCCGGCCTACAAGTTTCTTGATAAATACCTAGGAGTGGAGTTACTGAGTCATATGGTATGTGTATGTTTAACTTTATTAAAAATCTGCCCAACAGTTCTCCAAAGTGATTTATACACAGGAGTTCTACTTGCTCCATATTTTTAGTGTTGCCAATGTTTAGTGTTGTCAGCCTTTTCAATGTTAGTCACAGTACAGGATGTATGGTTGTACCTCATTATGGTTTTAATTTACATTTTTCTGATGATTAAGAATGTTGAGTGCTTTATCATATGTTAATTGGCTATGCAGTATCTTTTTTTGTGAATTGTTTGTTAAAGTCTTACCTAGTCTTTCATTGGGTCATTCATCTTTTTATTGTTTGTAGGAGCTCTTTATATATTCAAGGTACAAGTTCTTTGTCACGTATGTAGATAGATGTGTTGGCATTTTTTTTTACACAGTCCCTTGTCTACTTTCTCAATGATATTGTGATGAGCAGAAATTTTTAACTTTTATAGTCTGTTTTATCAATTTTTTGTATTATGGCTAGTGTTTTTTGTCCTGACCAATAAATTTTTACCTGTGCCCAGGATTGCGAAGAAAGCTTTTTCTTCTAGAAGCTTTATTTTTCTAAGTTTTTCATTGGGGTCTGTGATTGATCTCAAAGTAATTATTATTGTGTTATGATATAAGATAGGGGTTTGGGTTCATTTTCCCCCTGGATATCCAGTTGTTCCAGCAACATAGGTTCAAGAAAACTTTAAACATAGGTTTAAGAAAAACTTTCCTTTCTTGGCCAGGAGTGGTGGCTCACACCTATAATCCCAGCACTTTGGGAGACCAAGGCAGGCAGATCATTTGAGCCTAGGAGTTTGAGACCAGCCTGGGCAACATGACAAAACCCCATTTCTACTAAAAATACAAAAATTAGCCAGGAGTACTGGCATGCACCTATAGTCCCAGCTGCCTGGGGGGCTGAGGCAGGCAGATCATCTGAGGGAGGTGGAGGCTGCAATGAGCTGTTATCGTGCCACTGCACTCCAGCCTGAGTGACAGAGTAAGACCCTGTCTCAAGACAAAACAAAACAAACCTCTTTTTTGTTTGTTTGTTTTTCTCCATTAGATTGACTTGGCATCTTAGCTCATCAACTGAGCTACTTTGCATTTTAGTTGTGCTTATATTATCAGTTTCTTAAGCATGGACCCTGATCTTAAAAATAAAATTTTTATGCTGCTCTTCCAGATTGGGACTTGACTGAGATTGATCCAGGGCTAGTTACCATATATTTCCTGATGGAAGAATGTTAAGTATTAATTTGAATTTTAAATGGCTTTTCTGTGGGTTGAATTAACGGAGACAACCCATTTTAGGAGCAATTGCATGTTCCTTATAAAATAGGCAGATGTTTAGAATGAAGGAGATGTAAGCCTGAAGAGATCACCTAGGACTCGAACATAGCAAGCTATAGGGAGCTTAATATTTTCTTGTTTATTGGCTTGATCTAAATAGATGCAAATATATATAAGCCATGTGTTTTAGTTTCCATCTTTTTCTGTTTTGTTTTGTTTTGAGACAAGGTCTCAATTTGTCACCCAGTTTGGAGTGCAGTAGTGTGATCTCAGCTCACTGCAGCCTCGACCTCCTGGACTCAAGCAGTCCTTCAGCCTCAGCCTCCCAAGTATTAATAGCTGGGACTACAGGCATGCACCACCACACATGGCTAATTTTTGTATGTTTAGTAGAGATGGAGTTTCATCATGTTTCCCAGGCTGTCCTTGAACTTCTGTGCTCAAGCAATCTGCTCACCTTGGCCTCCCAAAGTGCTGGGATTACAGGCGTGAGCCACCACACACAGCCTTAGTTTCCATGTTTCTACTCCATTGTCTATTCCAATCCTTCGTGACGCAATTCCTGAATTTGCCTTGGAACAATTTTTAGGGAGACAGTTTGGTTATTTCTTTTCTTTTAAGTTTATTTGCTGATAATACAATACATTGATAACATTATTTTAAAAAGAATGTCACCCCAACCTCATTACTCTTATGTAGCTATTTTTACTTTTCCTCATTTTTTTCCAGGCCTTATTCATGCACATACATATTTTTATATGATTGTAATCATAGTGTGCATGTTGTATTTTATTCAGAGATTGAGTTGTAACTAGTGAATGCTGTCTCCCTTAGGTAGATCACCCTTGTTAGTAAAGACAAATATTAGAGATGGAGAAAAGACAACTGGGGACTTACCAGTGAGGAGTCTTGAATCCTAAAGCTTAACTAAAACAGAAGCAGAAAAAAGCTAAGATTTTCAAAGACAGGATTACCCTTCTGTGGAAATGCAGGACAACTTTGGTTTCCTTATTCATTCCTTCCCCCTTTCTCTAATATATAACAGCTTTAGTGAGATATAATTCACACACCATACAATTCACCCATTTAAAGTATACAATTCAGTGGATTTTGGTACATTCAGAATTGTAGAACCATCGCCACCATTTTGGAACATTTTCATCACACCAAAAATAAACCCCTTACCATTAGCAGTTGCCACCTACTTCCTCCCAATTCCCCCCTTGTCTCCCCCGCCCAGCCCTAGGCAACCACTAATCTACTCTCAAGATTTGTCTATTCTGGACGTCTCATATAAATGGAATATATAATATGTTGTATTTTGTGACTGGCTTCTTTCACCCTTATAGTACTCTCAAGAGTTCGTTTTCACGCCTATAATCCCAGCACTTTGGGAAGCTGAGGTGGGTGGATCACGAGGTCAGGAGATTGAGACCATCCTGGCCAACATGGTGAAACTTCATCTCTACTAAAAATACAAAAATTAGCCAGGCATGTTGGCACACTGGGAGGCTGAGGCAGGAGAATCGCTTGAACCCAGGAGGTGGAGGTTGTGATCCAGGATCGCGCCACTGCACTCCAACCTGGTGACAGAGCAAGACTCCATCTCAAAAAAAGAAAAGAAAAGAAAAGAAAAATACTGAAATACAGTCAAAGGTTCCTCCTCAGTTGTGCACCCTTTTTGAGCAATAAAGATATCCACTCCCTCGGGTATATATGTTCAACAGCTGAACCCACTCACTAAGGAAGGAACACAAACACACTAAGACAAACTTACAGACTAAGGTAACATGTACAGCGATGATAACCCGCTGCAAATAAACAGTTTCATATCTGGACATAACTAAGCATGAACATCATGATAAGTACATACAAGTGAACACAGTTCCTGAAGTGTCTGTGAGAAAGTGGATAAAAATATGGTAAACTGGAAGAAAATGAGGGCTGGGTGTGTTAGAGTGAATGGGAGTATGGTGGCAAGTTGAATTTATTAAAGTATAGGCTCGCGATGTTTAAAAACACTTCCTAGAGCTTTCAGTAAAGTTTTTATGAATACAACCAGTAGCAATTATCTGATACATGTATATTATTTGATATATAGAGAGAGACATTTAGAAGTAAGAAGATTGTTTGTTGTATTTCCTTAACCATAGCATAGCAATTCTTTTGAGCAGGATATTATTAGTAATACTTACACAGTAGGGGATTTCCATCCATGTGGAAAATTACAACCAACAAAATATTTTCATTCCCTGGGTGTGGTGGTGTAACTTTGATGAGTTAAGGAATATTCCCTTGATATGCATACCAGTAAAGAAAGAGGAAGCCCCTCAATGTATATAAGTCTGGCTTATATTCAGGCAGCCCTTGCCCTGAGGCAAACATGACAAGATATGATACAACCCGAAGATTTATTTTCATTCATGGTAGGCTGTAATTAACACAGGTTAGTACTCTTAGAGAACTGTTCTTTTTTTGGATTTTCCTCTTTAATATGCCCACTTGAGTGCTAGACCAGCTGAGTTGGGCGTCTAATTTCACTGGAAATGCCAATAAATATGTGATGATTTCAGAGTCACGCCCACCCCACCCCTTTTGTTTTTCTGCTGTTGTCCCTAAGATTTAGTTTCTTGGAGAAAAATTACAGAAGCCTACACAGAAATGGACCAAGGGAGATGTGTAGGATTTCACCTCTGCAAGGCCTTTGGTGCAGGTGGGCTCTTCTGTTAGTCTTCAGCACACCCTCTATGCTTGCCTTTCCTCTGCCACTTTTCTTGAACCCCCATTATTATTCCTTGTCAAGTCATCTCACTTTCTGCTTTGCTTAGACATTGGCCAACATTCCAAGTGATATAGTGTGCCCTCCACCAGAGAATAGCTGGCACTGCTTTAAGCCCCTTAACCTTCCCTCCTACCTCAGAAGAAACTTGTTTCCTCTTTTCTTCTCCCACTGCCTGAATCTGGTCTAGCACACAAGGGGAGCCTCTGCAGAAATGTTATTTGAACTGGTCCCTGAAAGATGTGAAAGGATTTGAACACGAGAAAGAGTGCAAAAGGACATTCCCTGTGTAATGAATCGTGTGATGTAAGGGCTGCAGGCGGAAGAGCATGGAGGCGTACTTAACTTCTGTGTAACACAGGGTGTGTGAAGATCGCTCCTTTCCCTTTACTTCTTCTTGCCCTGGCTTCCTTCCCAACCCCAACCTTTTTCAGCCTGTGCTTTGATCTCTTTGCTTAATATATACTTCTCCACCCCTCTCTGTCTAGCTAATTCTGTCCCTCCCTGACCACCCACAGTGATCTCTGAATTTCTGTACACTAATAGCCAGTACCATTCTTTTGGCAGTTAATTATATATTTTCTTAAAAAAAAAAAAAAGCACTTTATGTGCATGTCTCATTTTCCCAAATAGAGTATATTAGTCAAGGTGTTTAGGTCTCAGGGAACAGAAACCCACTTAAGCTAGCTTGCTAGATGGTATGATGGCAGAGCTGGGAGTTGTAGTGCGTTACTATAGTAAGGCCACTGAGGTCCCTGAAATGACCTACAGCTGGAACCCAGAGCAGGCACTTTGAAAGTCTCTGTCCTCTCTCTGCTTGTAGGGCTCTCTTGGGCCTCTTTCTGTGCCTCTGGTCCATTTTCGGACATTAATTTTGATTTTAAAAAAGTAGTATGCGTTACTATGTAATTTATCTTGATTGCTGAGCTTTTTTGTACCCTGTTAAGTCTTGTGCCTGAGGCAGGTGCCTCTCCTTTCTTTCTTCCCTCTAGCCCCAGCCCTGCTTCATTCTCTTCCCTACAGACTGACCACCGGTGCTTTCCCCTTAGCTTCAGCTTCAAGGTGACTAGCTTGTTGTGGTAGTGCCTCCAGACTTGGTGATACCTTATGTCTCAACTTGAGTTTTGTCTCCCAGCTTTCCAGATTCCTGGAGAAGAACTGAATTTGGTCCATCCTGGTTAGATTGAGGGTGGTGACCCCTGTACCAAACAGCTGTGAAAAATGGGACATTGTTATGTTGTTGCTTTGGCTGTATATTTCACAGGGACTGGAGTAAGGAGTGGGTTCCCACACACAAGGAGGTTTGGGGTTGTTCATCTCAAAACATGCTTATTTTGATGTCAGAAGGAAGTGACCATACCTTCTCTTTTTTGGTATGTTCCCTGCATCTGGCAGATTGACAGCTAAGAAATAGGTGTAATTCTCTCTCTCTTTTTTTTTCCATTTTGTTTTGTTTTTGAGACTGGGTCTCACTCTATTGCGTAGGCTGGAGTGCAGGTGTGATCATAGCTCCCTGCAACCTCTGCCTCCCAGGCTCAAACAATCCTCCCACCTTAGCCTCCCCAAGTAGCTGGAACTATAGGTACATGCCACCATGCCTGGCTAATTTTTTTTGTATTTTTTATAAAGATGGGGTCTCTTTATGTTGCCCAGGCTGGTCTCAAACTCCTGGGCTCAAGCAATCCTTCCGCCTTGGCCTCCCATATTGCTGGGATTACCGATGTGAGCCACCGCACTCAGTCTTCTCTGATTTAGTGTCTGTTTATTCCTATGACTGACCATTTGATCATTAGGATTAACTTTTAGGTGTAATAGTCAATTCAGAACAATTTTTTTTTTGAGACAGGCTTTCGCTCTGTCATCCAGGCTAGAGTGCAGGTGTGATCATAGCTCACTGCAGCCTTGAACTCCTGAGTTCAAACGATCCTCCTGCCTCAGGCTCCCAAGTAGCTGGGACTACAATTTGTACACCACCACACCTGGCTAATTTTTCTAGTGAGCAATATTTGTAATACTTAAAATGAATTACTAAAATTTATGTTATCATTTGGAAATTTTCTAATTTTATAGCAGATTAAATATTTTTTAAACATTGCTTTTTGAAATTTGTTTCCCAGTTCAGAAAGAATGGGGGAGTAGAATATTGATAATCAAAGAGTGACAATACAGTACAACTTTACTGACTCTGCTCCCAGCCCCATTAGGATATGATAAAACTAAGTACTCACATCATTGATCTCAGTGCTTACTGAGTCCCCTTATATTACTTTATTTTATGTTAATTTAGTGTCTGTCATGTTGCAGGCACTATATTAGGGGCTGATAATGTAAAAGTAGGTCCTTGCCCTCAAAGTGCTCACAATCTCTGGTGGAGATAGATATTTACGCAACTGATTACGGTCTGGTGAAATAAATGTTGATAGAAGTGTGGGCAAAGTGGTGGCTAGCACCTCTCTTCTATTGTTTTCTTTGTGTACATCAATCTCTCACTCTTCTATATTCTCTTTAGTTTCCAACTCTCTCAATCTCTGCAATTAATTGCTTATATTATGTGGATCAGAGTATAGTATGAATAATATCTTATTTACTTAACATGAACTAATGAGGTGTTCCTTAAAAATGAAGATAATATTTAATGAAGATAGTATTGACTATTGATCACGTGCTCTGTGTTAGGTACTATTCTAAGTGATGTATATATGTTATCCTCATTTAACAAATTAACATATCAATCCCATGAGATAGTTACTCTGAGTATTATTCTTATTTTACAGATGAGAAAACAGAGGGACAAAACAATAGTTCAATATCTTGTCCAAGGTTATACAGTTAGCAAGAAGTCAAAATCTTTTTTGTAAGTTATTTTAAATGTCATTTTTAAAATAAGATGTATTATAATAATTTCTCCTGCCCTTCTTAAATGGAGTCCCTGCTTAATTTAGCCAAAATGATGTGGGAAATATCGACTTTAGAATTCATTTTTTTGCACAATTTATTGTACTGTGCTATTGAATTCCCTTCTGAGATTGTTGAAGTTTATAGGCTCTTAGAAACTGCACTAAATTGTCCCACACTTTTGTGTATTGGTTAGTTGGTAGCTTTTCCTTCTCTTTTATATCCAGCTGTGGCTTCTTGCTGTCACCTAATACCACTTAATTTGCTTCTATTAATGTGTAGCATCTAGTATCATAAAACTAAAAACATGGCAAAAATTGAGTATTTTTTAGAGGAAGCGTGATATTGTGTAAAAATGTATGGCTTTTAGGGTCAGGTTCAAATCTCACATCCACTATTGAAAAGTATATATCCTTGAGCAGGCTCTTAGCCTTTCTGAGCCTCAGTGTCTTCATTTGTAAATTGGAGATAGAACTGTTTTGCAAGGTTATTATGAGGAGATGTGTACGATAAAGTGCCTGGCATTTAACAGGTATACAAACAAAAATTGATGCCTTTCTTTTTCACTTCATTATAATATGATATGGGACATGATCCCTTTATTCTGAGAGACTACAATAAAAAATGAAATAAATGTTTTCCTATGATGTAGTTAAGATATAACCAGTTTTATTCTATCACTAACGATAATAATTGATAGTTGTTGTCATAAGTGTTAATTTTAGAAATATTATCCTGAACTCCTGTTTTGGGTCCTTCTACTAAGCTCTCAGCAACCTCCTCTGTTTGCCTGCATTATTGTCTTTTACTTGTGTGTGGCTCCCTTGATTTCCCTCATTTGATATTAAAGGAAAAATGTC
Organism: Rhinopithecus roxellana; assembly: GCF_007565055.1. Classification (NCBI taxonomy): domain Eukaryota; kingdom Metazoa; phylum Chordata; class Mammalia; order Primates; family Cercopithecidae; genus Rhinopithecus; species Rhinopithecus roxellana. Next base: position 39,001,664 of record NC_044553.1, read on the forward strand.
CTTTAGCCCCCATTTAAAGAACCTATCCCAAAGCAGACCTTATGTCTTGGAGACTGTGAACCAAGCTTGTTGGCCAATAGCAATGATTTCTAAGACTTCCCTTCTTTCATCAGTTCTGCTTTCTTTAGCTATCACCAGTCTTAAGCATTAATTTGTTTTTCTTTCTGCCTCCACCCCCTCCCATTTCTCCTTTCTCTGAAACTATCCCCAATCCCCACTTAACTGTATGGTTCTCATTATTTCAGTAGTTTTATATGGTTTGGGGTTTTTTAAATTATTATTTTGAGATGGAGTCTCATTCTGTCACACAGGCTGGAGTGCAGTGGCACGATCTTGGCTCACTGCAACCTCTGCCTCCCGTGTTCAAACAGTTCTCCTAACCCAGCCTCCCGAGTTGCTGGGACTACAGACATGGGCCACCACGCCTGGCTAATTTTTTTATATATACTTGTAGTAGAGACGGAGTTTTACCATGTTGGCCAGGCTGGTCTCGAACTCCTGACCTCAAGTGATCCACCCACCTTGGCCTCCCAAAGTGCTGGGATTACAGGTGTGAGCTACTGTGCCCGGCCTGGTTTGGCTTTTTATTATATGTTTGTGTGTACTTTCCAAAGGCTATATTGTGGTAGTTCTTATCATTTATAGTGAACTTGCTATCTTAACATCGTGAGGCATTTCTACTTCTGTGCCAGAGGTTTTGTGCCTGCTATCTTGAAACTGCCAATGAAAACCTAGTGAATACCCCTCTCCCCTCACTTTACTGGACTGCATGCTATTTCTCCATAGGCGAATACCCTAGCTCATGTCACCAGATTACCTTTTTAAAAAACAATTTTATCGGCCGGGTACGGTGGCTCATGCCTGTAATCCCAGCACTTTGGGAGGCCGAGGCAGGCGGATCACGAGGTCAGGAGATCAAGACCATCCTGGCTAACACGGTGAAACCCCATCTCTACTAAAAGTACAAAAAAATTAGCTGGGCATGGTGGTGGGCACCTGTAGTCCCAGCTACTCGGGAGGCTGAGGCAGGAGAATGGCATGAACCTGAAAGGCAGAGCTTGCAGTGAGCCGAGATCGTGCCACCGCACTCCAGCCTGGGCGACAGAGCAAGACTCTGTCTCAAAAAGAAAACAAAAAAAAACAAAAGACGGTTTTATCAAGGCATAATTTATATACCTTCAACTTTAAGTATACAGCTTGATGATAACAAATTACTTTTCCTAGCAAGCCCTCTTCCGTGCTGTCTGTGGTGTGTAAGTCATCTTGCCCTTTCTCTTTGTGTTCCAAAAATTGCTTATGGTGGGTTGTGTGGATGCTGATTGTGGCTGCTGTGTGGTTACTTACAAGTGCCCTGTCTGTTGGTTATTTTTCAGCTATTCATTCTGGATATCATAGAACCTCATTAGGCATGAGGTTTTCTACATTTAGGGCCTAGGGTCAAGGTGGTGATTCTTGAAGAATTGACTCTCTTTTGCCCTACTGTTGGCTGAGTTCATGCTTTTATCCCACCTCATGAGAATTATACCCTAACTCCAGGAGTTACCAAATCTCTTTTTGAGTGGTATTAATAAATTCCCCACCTCCCTCATGAAGTACAAAATACATTATGCAAATTTAAGGCTTGTGCCTCTTGAAAAACCTATTGTAACTACTACTCTCTTTCAATCTGAAAATTAATTGTGATAATAAAACTTGATATATCTCCAGGCCCCTGAAGTTGATTAGAGTAATTCTAGTGGTATCTGTCAGTCAGAAGTGTGCCATGTCTCTGAAGGTGCGTATGAATGCCTTCACCGTGTAGGAGTGAGGCATGGTCCATTGAGGAGCATTCATTCATACCAGCTGGGGCTCCGTACTCAGGACTCAATGGTGAGCAGTGGGGCTATATGGTGTGCCACACCTGGAGCACTGCTGACCTTGAGAGAGGAAAAAGAGTAGTCAGAGTTGGAAGAGCTGGGAAAGGCTTTGGAGAGGACAGACTTCAGCTAGTCTTTGAATTGTGCAGTGTGCGGAAAAGATAGAGAAGTGAAATTTGGGCCTGGGGTAAAAAGGATTGTTTAAGAAGAGTGACACCATTGTGGGAAACCAGTGAGGCAGCCAGGTGAGAATGAAGTTTGGGTATCTGTGAGGCCCTGAGGAATCTAGCCTGGTTAAAGCAGAGGATTCTTAGAGCAAGTAGGAAGGGGTGTTTTATCAAAATCACCCAAGAAATTGTCAAACTACAAACACCTAACAAGAAATGTGTCTAAGTATAGGAGTAAAATCTTAAAAGCAGTGTTTTAGGTGACTATAGGCAAGATGCAGATGTTAGAGCAGGAAAACAAGAGCTTAGAGTCAGTTTGCTTGTCTAGAGCCTGGTGTGACAGAGGTCTTAGTAAAGCAGTATATTTTACTTCTCTTTATGAGGTTCCAGAAATTTCTCTAGGTCCTAGAACCTTTCCTGAGAAGGGGCAGGGCTCAGAGACATAGGGCTTTGAAGAGCCTGCATAGGACTTTCTAAAGTTGTTTCTCTTGATGTTTCCTTAGGGAAAAGGTTTTGAGAAAACATACCCCAAAACTGGCCTCAATCCCAGTTTCAGGATTTCACTTAAATAGGGCCTTTGGTCCAAAGCTGTGGAACTTGGGAGAATATATAATTACATATTTTTTAAAATGAGCTTTGCTATTCGTTTCGCAGATTGCTAGTTTTTTTGTTTGTTTTTTAAATAACGTTCTGAAATTCTAATAGGACGGATGGCTAATCGTTCTTTGTTTTTTCTACCAAAGCATTTCTTGCTATTACCTGAGGGTGGCATGCATAATTCTAAAGTCAGAGATAATATTTGTTGTTTTTTCATACACAGCATCAAAATGCAACAAATGATTGAATTGTCCTTTAAATTAAAAATTAAATTAATAAATGCACATGGTACAAAACTCCTGGGGTCCTCCTGGATATATAGCAAATGCTGAGTGAACCCTCTCACTCGTATCCTCAGCTAACTAGTTTGTCTCTGGTTCTTGTGGATCCTTCCAGAGTTATTCTCAAGCATTTATTTTTAAAAGTTGATTATTTAGATTTCGAAGGACCTTGGAGGTCTTTTGTTAACCAGTAGACTTTCTTGAGGTACTAGAAAAAAGTGGGCCAAAAAAAGTAGGCCACATTTGAGGAATAGATGTCAATGAATGATGGGGTGAGGAGAACCCTCTGAAACTCCGTAAAATATCACCTTCTGCGGTTAAAGCATAAACAGGTTTATGAAACCTGTTTCCCAAAGGCCTCTTTCCAAATTCCAAGTCCATTTTTCTAACCTGTTTTTTCTTATTCTGAAGTCTTTTTTCTAATATATTTCAGTACTCTTCTCCTCGTGAGTGTCTTAGTTATAAAATTTAATCAAAATAAAGAGAGGCAGTAAATACTTTTAAATTTATTTTAATAAAAGAAAAGGAAATAAAGACCAAGGCAGAAATGAATATGCTACTTTAGTATTCATACTACATTGACAGAATTTATATTTAATTTTGTGATTGAAACTTTTTGCATTCATTCCTATGATTTCTGATATGTAGGGAATTCATGTTTTCGTGGAAACATGTCTAACTTTATTATGGAAATCAGTGTGAAAATAGAAAATCAGCTATATGAATTTGCTTTATTTGGTGAGTTTTCAGGAAAGCATTTATTAATATGGTCATACTACTGTAACTTTTTTTCCCTCTACTGCTTAACAACATTGGCTCATGCTTGACTTCATTATTTACTTTGTTCACTTTTTAAGTCTATCTGGTTCTGGTTTTTCAAGTCACTTTCCTGAAGTATTTCAGCTTTTGTATGTGCGTATCTAGCATGATTCAGCTTTCATATTTTTCCTTTTTACTCATACATTGTTCACCTTGGAAGTGATGAAGGCAAGTCAGTATTTTTTCCCCCCAAGATTGGGTTAAATGGTGCTTCCTTAAAATCATAGACAATTAGAATTAGAAGAGACCTGAGTCCATCAGGCTCAGGGATAAAATGAATAGGTTTCAACCTTTGCCAAATCTCATCTACTGGTAGTAGTAGCTGCCTAAGGAATGAGGGAGGATCTGTGCTCAGTGAAAAAAAAGGCTGATTTGCTATGTTTGTCATGGACATGGAAGAGTCACCTGTCAGAACCAGGACTATATTTTAGCTATTCTTCATCTAGCCTAGGAAACTAAGAAGAGATTAAAGTCAGAAACCCTAAATCCATCGATCTGCTCACCCTCAGTTTGATGCTGGGAGCTAACTAAGTGCTAGACTTTCTCTCCTGAAGAATTTTGGTTCCAGCCAGGCACAGTGGCTCACATGTGTAATTCCGTACTTTGGGAGGCTGAGGTGGAAGCATCGCTTGAGCTCAGGAGTTGAGACCAGCCTGGGCAACATAGTGAGGCTTCATCTCTACAAAAAATTTAAAAATTAGCTGGATATGGTTGGCACACACTTGTAGTCCCAGCTATTCAGTAAGCTGAGGTGGGAGAATCGGTTGAGCCCGGAAGGTCGAGGCTGCAGTGAGCTGTGATCACTCCAGCCTGGGTGACAGTGGGAGACCCTGTCTCAAAAAATAAAACAAGACAAGAATTTTGGTTTCATCTGGGTTTTGTTTTTCCTCCTCTGGTGATAATTGAATCCTATTAATTACATAGGTTTGTCACAGTTTGTTACAGAGTTTCAGAGTAATCAATCAAAGAGTCAGAAGGTACAGAAAGTTCTCCTTATTCTAGCAAAGAAAGGGAGCTTGAGTTATATAATGTAGCTAAAATTAAAAACTTTTAATCTATTTTTAAGACTGAAGATTTTTCCATTAAAATTTTAAAATGCACTACTGGTTGAGCTCAGTGGCTCACACCTGTAATCCCAGCACTTTGGGAGGCCGAGGCAGATGGTTTACTTGAGCCCCCCATTTCTACAAAAAAAATTAAAAAATAAAAATTAGCCAGACATAGTGGTACGCACCTATTGTCCCAGTTACTCGAGAGGCTGAAGTGGGAGGATTGCTTGAGCCCCAGAGTTTGAGGCTGCAGTGAGCCATGATTGTGCCACTACACTCTGACCTGGTTAACAAAGTGAGACCCTGTCTCAAAAAAAAAAAAAAAAAAGCAAACAAAAACCAAATCTAGTTTGAAGCCCAGGAAATTTGGAAGGATTGAAACTGAGGAAAAATAATACCTTTTGTTCACTGCATAACATTCAACTTGCTCTCAGCATGATTTCTTTTAGACCTGGCCTAGTTTATTTTAGGTTTTATGTCTTCTTCAATGCTTACTAACTTGGTGGATTAAGAAAATTCTTGCAAGAGGAAGAATGAGTCATGGTGATACTTCCTTTGGGGGAGAGAAAGAAAACCCTCAGATTAATCTCACCATTATGCACTTGGCATGGATTCAGCATTTTGATTGATGGCTGAGCTCTGATAAATCTTTCCCTGTAAGCCACTTCATATCATATTTGGTTTTGTTCACAGTAGGACTGGTAGAAGTCTCTTTTTCAGTTAACCAGCCTCTGTAACCTTATTACTGTCAGAGACTTGTTCGTATGATGTCATTTCTTTTTAAAGATATTTTGAGTTTGCAACAACTGGGAGAAAACATTTCCCAGTCTACCCAGTCTATTAAACAAACAAACCAAAAAATTAAAAACTGAAAAACATTTGGTGCTGAGAAACTGGATATGCTAAGGGTGGCTCCTTTGGCATCCATCTTTGGTATGCACAGAGTGGGTTCGGTTCCTCTTTGACCTTGCCCTGTGTCTCTGATGCTGCAGCTCCACTAAGAAGAAAAAGGGGAGGTGGGATAGGACTGGGAGCTGGTTTGCTACTATTCATCAGAAAAGGAAGTGGGGCACCTACAAGAGAGCCACAAAGTCTCTCAGCAGGGTCTTGTTGAAAGATTGTTTTTGAGGTGATATGAATAACCTGTTGAGTATTTTCTTGTAATCATCACAGAACTGATCTGGCTACTTTCTACTTTAAGGTAGTCCTCCGTGACCTGCTTCTAATTACATCTCCTTTATTCCAGCCCTAACAAATTTTTCTGCACTGCCTTCAGATTTCAAACTATTTTCTCTGCGATCTATAGATTTCGTTTTTTAAAATGCAAGATGGCATTAGTAGCAATGGCAGGAAAGACAGGACTACATAGTTTATCCCATACTTAGGTTGATTAGTTTCCATGGGACTTTTACACAGAATAATCAACCACTATTTTTTTCAAACTACTGTGTGCAAAGCAGCTATCTCACTGAGCTGTGCTAATATCTGAGTCAACAAACGATAGCATCCCCAAAATGCCACAAAAATCATTAAAATACTGTCTTTTAGGCTTCACTGTATAGAAGAATCAGTGAACCGAACAAAAGGATAAATTTAGCATCCAGTGTGTTTTCTTTAAAAAAGTCTTAGCTAGGCATGGTGGCTCATGCTTATAATTCCAGCACTTTGAGGGTCTGAAGCAGGAGGATCACTTGAAGCCAAGAGACCATTCTGGGCAAAGCAAGACCCCATCTCTATCCTCCTCCATTTACTATCAAAGTAATATACATTATATACAACTAAAATAAAATGGGCATTTTTTAGAAGGTAAATATGTTTGCCAATACAGTGCTTTGAGCGTGGTGGGCACTGCTACGGTTTGAATGTCTGTACCTTCCTAAAATTCATATGCTGAAACCTAATCACGAATATGATGGTATTAGGAGGTGGGGCCTTTGAGAGGGGAGTAGGTTGTGAGGATAGAGCCCTCATGAGTGGGATTCGTGCCTTTATAAAAGAGGCCCTAGAGAGCTACCTTGCATTTCCATCATTTCAGGACACAGCTGGAAGGCTCCATCTGTGATTCAGAAAGTGAGCTCGCACCTGACTGAATCTGCTGGCGTCTTGGACTTCTCAGCCTCTGGAAATTGTGAGAAATAAATTGCTGTGGTTTACAAGCTACCCAGTTTGTGGTATTTTGTTATAGCAGCCCAAATGGGCTAAGACAGTCACTGAATATAGTCTTTGTTTATAATTAGTGTTATTTAGAATTATAAGCTTATAAAAAGGATATGACCTTTTGAGGTCTTGAAACTCCCTTGCCTTTGAGGAATCTGCCACATTGTCCCTGACAGATATTCATACTCAGCCTCAACAATCCCAAGAATACATAGATGACTGTCTTTACCTCAGCCTTCTCCATCAAAGAGAATGTTCCTCAAACCAGCAGAGATGAAACTCAACCTTAACATTAAATAGAAGAGTATTTTGATGTTTTGAATGTTAAAATCTCCAGCCAGAGATAACATATTGTTACATTATTTCCAGATTAATTTTGAACCATGTCCAAACAAAAAAGAAAAGGGAATGTCAATTTGAATTTTTCTAATTGAGGTAAATTGGAGCAGATACTTGGGAAATTGTTGGCCAGTGAACCGTATCTACTTCAAAAGATTACATGGATATTCATCCAAAGGGAATATTTTGATCCTAACTACTATTATCTAATATGTGTCAACATTGAAATAGTTTTATTTAAAAGTAAACATATATAATGACCAAAAGTTTTCTTCAGCATGAAACGATAAGACTGCCAGTCAATATCTGAAACAAAGGCAAAGCTGAATTTAATGCTTACTGTAATAAGGGAGAGCAATGCTGGCTAGACACAGTTTCTCTAAGTAGAACAGGCCAATTTCTTATTTTGGGGAATTGTGGAATTCAGGGATTGGCAAACCTTCTGAGGCCATAGCGGGTTAACATAATCTGTAGAAGTATGACTATGATTGACTGGCATTCAGAGGAGTGTTTATTGGCTTATGTTCCCGGTAAGCTGCTTTCAGAAGTTGGGAGGCTACTGCAATAGCCCAGATAGGAGGAAATGATGGCTTGGACCAGAGTGGAAGGAATCTGTGGAGATGGTAAAGATATGACTTTTAAAGGTAAAACCAGCAAGATTTGCTGGGTGGCTCATGTGTGGAGTGCGAGACAAATCAAAGTTGACTCCAAGATTTTTGGCCTGAGCAACTAAAGAATGGTGTTGCTGTTTATTACATGGGGAAAACATGGCAAGAGCAGGTACGGGGAAGAAAATTAGGAGTCTGTTTTGTATGTTTACATTTAAGAAAACTGTTAGCCATCCAAGTGGAGATTTTACATGGATAGTTATTTGCAAGTATGGAATTCAGGAGACAGGTCCAGATTGGAGATACCAATTTAAAAGTTATCCGTGTATGAAATCACCAAGGCAGTGAGTATAGAAAGAGAAGCTGTCCAAGGAACTAAGTACTCCAGCATTGGAAGATGAGGAAGATGAGGAGGAACTAGCAGAGGAGAATGAGATGGGGCGGTTAGGGAGGAAGGACCAAGAAAAAATGATGTCCCCAAAGCCAAGTGAGGAAAGTGTTTTATGGCCAGATACTGTGTCTGATAGGTCTCATAAGATGTGGACGAAGATGGCTCCCGCCTGTAACCCCAGCACTTTGGGAGGCCAAGGCAAGTGGATCACCTTAGGTCGGGAGTTCAGGGCCAGCCTGGCCAACATGGTAAAACCTCATCTCTACTAAAAATACAAAAAAATTTAGCCAGACATGGTGACTCACACTTGTAATCCCAGCTACTCGGGAGGCTCAAGAAGGAAAATCGCTTGAACTCAGGAGGCAGAGGTTGCAGTGGGGCGAGATCACACCACTGCATGTCAGCCTAGGTGACAGAATGAGACTCTGTCTCAAAAAAAAAAGATGAGGACTAAAAATTGACAATTGGATTTAGCGCTGTGCCGGCAAGATCACTTTGGGTGGAGTGAGTGGTGGGGATGAAAGTCAGATGGGAGAATATTTGAGACAATAAGAGGGAGAGGACTCGAGGTACCAAATATAGACAATTCTTTTAAGTTTGGCTGTAAAGCAGAGCCAAGAAGTAGGGTAGTGTCTGGAGAGGGATGTGAAGTAGAAGGAGAGTTTGTATGTTTTTTATTTGAGGTATGTATTACAGTCTGTGTGCTAATGGGCATGGTCCAGTAGAAAAAGAGCACAAGTACTGGATAGTTGTGCTCTTGTATAAATGTGTACTGGAACCCTTGTATAAATGAGCAGGGATGGGATCTGGTTCCAAGAGCCAGGATTGGCCTTGGGTAAGAGACTGGACAGTTTATCCATAACAGCAAGAGGGAAGGTAGAGTGTAATGGGTACAGGTGTGGTAGGTTTGTAGATATGATGGGAACTCAGATGTTATTTTATGATTGCTTCTGTATTCTTAGTGAAATATTAAGGTAAGGTTATCAGAGAGTGAGGGGTAGGGAGTATTGAAGGTTTGAGAAAAAAGAAGTAGAAAAAAGTCATCTAAGAGAGTAGGAGAGCGACTGGACTGAGATTTGAAATACTAGAATATTAGAATTATTAGTCAGTATTCGTTGACATTAGTGGTGATACATTTTAAATGTAGCCAGTCAGTTCATGTGTTTTTTCTCCAGCTTCATCTGCCACCCTGGTGCTGGTGAGGAGTAGGAAGAGTTAGGTTGTTTGTTGGTTTGTTTGAGACCGAGTATTGCTCTGTTACCCAGGCTGGAGTGCAATGGTGCGATCTTGGTTCACTGTAACCTCTGCCTCCTGGGTTCAAGCGATTCTCCTGCCTCAGCCTCCTCAGCTGGGGTTATAGGCATGTGTCACCACGCTCAGCTAATTTTTGTATTTTTAGGAGAGACGGGTTTCACCATGTTGGTAAAGCTGGTCTTGAACTCGTGACCTCGTAATCTGCCAACCTCGGCCTCCCAAAGTGCTGGGATTACAGGCGTGAGCCACCGCACCCGGCCAGAAGAGTTAGTTTTAATCAGATGTGGAGTTTTGCCAGAGGAGTTCCAGAGAGACAGGGTCAAAGATGTTGAGAGTTACAGAGGGGCATGCTTATTGGTAAGGATAAGGACTGTTGGGGGGTGATAACCATGGGGATGTGGAGCTGAGGTAAGCTGAGGACTGGACTGTCAGAAGAAAGAAGGTCAGGGAGCTCAGAGTAAGGGAATCATCACTACGGTTCCTGGGTGTCAGATTCATGACTCTTCTTCAGCAGTTTGACCAGTAAGCATTGAAGATTTTGGAAAGAAAATAAGAAACAGCAATTGTGTGAAATTTTTTTTAAGGCATGACAAGTTATTTGCTTGTTTTACTTTTTAGACTCAATCTTTTGCAAAAAATGATACCAGAAATGGCATTAACAAAAAGACATGTTCTTTGGTTTAGACTGTATGTTTAAGGACAGCCAGCAAATGTTTTATTTAGTAACTTTTGATTGGTTGATTTTGTTTAGTTAGTTGATTATCATTATTATGGGTTTGTTCATAAACTGTCATATTAGGACCGTTCACAATGTGGATCTCAAAACAGACTATGATGAAAATATCAACCAAGAAACTCTTTAAAGCAGGCTTAGAAATATAGGTGGCACAGGACAATGTTCAGCTCCTCAGGAAAAAAAAATAGGTGTGGAATAAGAAATATTATTAGGCCGGGCGCGGTGGCTCAAGCCTGTAATCCCAGCACTTTGGGAGGCCGAGACGGGTGGATCACAAGGTCAGGAGATCGAGACCATCCTGGCGAACACAGTGAAACCCCGTCTCTACTAAAAATACAAAAAACTAGCCGGGCGAGGTGGCGGGCGCCTGTAGTCCCAGCTACTTGGGAGGCTGAGGCAGGAGAATGGCGGGAACCCGGGAGGCGGAGCTTGCAGTGAGCTGAGATCCGGCCACTGCACTCCTGCCTGGGCGACAGAGCAATACTCCGCCTCAAAAAAAAAAAAAAAAAAAAGAAATATTATTAAATACTAACTGAAATGGACTTAGAAGTCATCCTTTGTGCCTCTCGTGTGTTTATCCCCTACAGCCAACCGCTGTGTTTCCAAAACATACCATGTTTATCTACTTCTCTCCATCTCCACAGCCACAACCCTAGGCAAAGCTGCCATCATTTCTCACCTAGATTGCAGCTGTTAGCATAGTCCTAGGCTGAGAGAGCTGCTTAGAGACCTTAGGTCCTAGCTCAAAAGTCATCTTTCAGCACAGTCTTTCTGAGCCACTTAAGTTAGCCTTCCTGATCCTCCCCACCTCCATTGCTTTAAGTTTTCTTATAGTACTTATTGCTGTCTCATATTACCTTCTTCCTTTATTCATTGGTTTTTGTCTGTATGCCACCTTTAAAATAGGGCAGGAAACTTGTCTGTCTTGTATACTGCTTATGCCTGTTGTCTAGAACAAATAATTCATGGTGTAGGAAATGTTCAAAAATATATGTCAAAAGAACAGTAAGTATATTGAAAAACAGATATTCGTCTGGGAATCTTGAGAGCAAAAAAATTCTCTGATCTAGTGGGTTGTGGAGATTCAGCACCCAGGAATCCTAGGAGAAGCCAAGGAGGAAAAGACAACATAACACAGTCTTAAGCCTAGCACAATTGAAGAGAAGGCCTCCAGCACCTGAAGTGGAGTTAACCTGAGGCCTGGTGTCTCCTGAAGAGGAAACTCATTTGGTTACCTAAAAAAAAAATCAAATTTTCATTTAATTTCAGAGATCTGATGACTGATGATCAGATGTTTTTGTTTTGTTTTTAACTGGGGGAGATTAGACAGCAGAGAACTCTGAATCTTATGCTCAAATGAGTTGATAGGGAATAAAAGGTGAAGAAGGGTCTACAAAGGATCAACAGAAGTGTCAAAAACTCATTTTCAGTCCCCGTTTAGTTGTGATAAGGGGATTAGAGTTTGGGAGCAAGAGGACACTACATAGCTGGAGGAGAAAGAGGGAACTACCAAAGAAGGGAAAGCAGAGATTGATGTATGATTCAAGTATATCAAATTTGTGTTAGCTGTGTACTACCAGGTACTGTACCTCGCAATGGCAGCCCAGTGAGGAATGGGATCTAGGAGAGATCCTCTGCCCTTCAAGAGCTTTACAATGGCTAATGAGAGAAACAGGTGAAAGACTAACTCCAATCAGTATCATTGTTGGTTTGAAGTAAGTTTGAGGGGTGTCTTTATGCAGTAGCTCTGGATAGGATTTCAGGTGATGGCTCACAGCTTTATGTTTACCGAGACACAATTTCAATCAACTGGTAGGTGTCTAATCTCTTAAAAACTGGCCCGTAGCAACCATACTCATAAAAAAGACTTATACATGAGCCAAAATATCAGTTTATTAATATCTAGTGAGGAAAGTTACATGAATAGCCAAATTTTAATTAGAAGATATCTTGGTGAACATTGAGAAGAATAAGAGGAAATAACTGGATGATGAAATATTGCCTTCTTTATTGTTTATTTATTTTTAAGACAGAGTCTCACTCTATCACCCAGGCCATCTGAACTGTGTATCTTATGCTGAGAAGATTGGACTTTCTCTTATAGGTCAGGGATGGGCAAACTTTTTCTGTAAAGGACCAAATAGTAAATATTTTAGCTTTGCAAGCCATCGGGTCTCTGTTGCAATTACTCAACTCTGCCATTGTAGCACAAAAGCAGCCATAGGTAGTATATAAATGAATGAATGTGAATGTGTTCAAATAAAACATTTACAAAGACAGGCAGCAGGCCGAATTTGGCCCGCTGTAGTTTGCCTAACCCTGTTGTGGGTAATATGAATTATATAAGGCTTTTGGACTAGAGAACAATATGATCACATGTATACATTAAAGAGAGAACAGATAAGAATCTGAAAACTCTGAGCCCGCCCTATGGAAATGGTGGTGAAATGGAGGTTAACAACTCATAGAGTATCTCTCTGAATCATATGATTCCACATTTTAAAAAATATAGTCAATGTTGACACCTTACTCCCTATACAAATATAAAGCTTGAAGAAAATAAGTGGAGACTGGTTGAATAGAGTAGAACATCACTTCTCGAACTTATATATAGATCCCTTTTAAAGGAAAAAAGCTGTCGGGCCTCCTAGTGTTAACTGACAATCAAAACAATTAAAGCAATTCTACCAGGTGCTGGTGCAATAATAAATATAAATATAAATGTAAATGTGGCAACTGAAATTCCACAACACTGCTTCTTTTTAAGTGATCCAAAGGATCTAGAATATGGCTATTAATTTTTAGAAATTATTCTTATAGAAAGCTAAAATTTAAAACTCTTAGCAAAATGAGATTGCTGAGATTCCATTAAAAAATTAGCATGGTCCTGGAAGTCCAGTGTGAAAAACAGGGATTCTAGAAATAAGTGATAAATGAAAAGGAAGATGGTAAATGGATGAAGACTTTTGGCCGAAAATATTCCAGGAGTTTCTTGATGTCCTTAAGTATAGCCTCCACTAGCTGAAGTTCAGTGAAGCAGTGGGTAAGTGGAAAGAAGAAAAGCAACAGCACCCATAGACTTTGGGGAATATTTAAACAAAGTTCTTCAGCCTTCGAAGAATTTTGCGTTAAACAAAATACACTCTGCCACACAGTATGAGATGTAGTTGTCAGAACTGATGAGGGGAGTACCCCTAGAGCAGTAGATCTCAAGGTATAGTTCCTGACCAGCAGCATCAGCACCACCTGGGAGCTTATTACAAATGCAGATTATCTGCCCACCCCAGACCTACCCAATCAGGAAACGCTGGGGGTGGGCCCAGAAATCTGTATTTTAACAAGCCCACCAGGAGATTATGATGCAGTCAAAAGCAGGAGAAACACTGCTGTAAAAAGTGAGTTAAGAAGAAAAATAGTCTGAACATACCAGAATTCCAGATTAAAAATTCTTAAGCTTTGCCTAACTTACCTGGCAGAACTTGCTTATTTACAAAAAGTTATGTTTTTCTTAAATGATCATGAGAATGTTATGCTTTGGAAACCAATTCCCATATTCTTGTGCAATGTAAGTTTTTTTTTTACTTTTATATGAAATACAGTATACATTAGCTTAGAGATTAAAAGTTTCTGTAGACAAAGTGTAGATTTAAAGTACTTTTCTAGCACACTGGTTTCACCTCTTCATCACTCAGAATTTGTTCCTCTTCTAGAAGACAGATGTCAAAGGACAAACAAGAGAGACATGTCATCCCAGGACAGAAAGAAAAGCAAAGCACTCCTTCCAGAACTTCCTTCCTAAGCAGTTTCTGAGCTCCTGCTGGCACTTGGAATATTGTCAGAATACACATGTTCCTCAATAAAGGATGAGAGTTGAGAGGGAAGGTAAAATCAAGTTAAGAGAATCTGAGAATGGGAACATCTGAGGAAAGAATGCTAGTAGTGGCCAGGTGCAGTGGGTAGCTCACACCTGTAATCCCAGCACTTTAGGAGGCTGAGGCAGGCAGATCACTTGATTCTAGGAGTTTAAGACCAGCCTGGGCAACATGGTGAAACACTGTCTCTACAAAAAATACAAAAATTAGTTGGGTGTGGTGGCATATGCCTGCAGTCCCAACTACCTGGTAGGCTGAGGTGGGAAGATCGCTTGAGTCCAGGAGGCAGAGGCTGCAGTGAGCCGTGATTGCACCACTGTACTCCAGCCTGGGTAACAGAATGAGACCTTGTCTTAAAAAACAAAAACAAAAACAAACCAAACAAAAAGTGATAAGGTTTGAGCATCATTAGATAGGATGAGCAACAGTTATTTGCTTTTTATTGAAGCAGAATTGAAACTTTGAACTTTGGTGTATTACCCAGAAGTTCTTGCCTCATGGCAAAATTCTATAATCTGAATCTGAAGGAAATCCATTTTCCACTGCTTTGGAAAGGAAAACCTAGCTAAAGAAGTAAACTTTTTTAAAATGAGAAATACTTAGAAACGTTTTCCCCTGCCATGATAAACTTGATAAGACTTGGAAAAAGAAAAAAAATGGAAGAGATTTGTTACATATAACCAACAAAGAATATATATATTAAGGACATTTTTTTTTATGCGCAAAAGATTCTTCACACAATAAGGAACACATTGGCCAATGAACATATGAAGATGCTCAACCTCATCATAATTCAGCAAAATACAAATTAAAACCACAGTGAAATACCACCAGAATGGCCAAAAATAAATACTGATAATACCAACAATGAGCAAGGATGAGGAGCAATGTGAATTGTCATGTGCCGAATCTGCTGGGAACGTTAATTCATGCAATCACTTTGAAAGTAGTTTGGCATTACCTAATCAAGTTGAGTATAAGCATACCCTTTTCCCAGCAATTCCATTCCTAGATTTGAACGTCAGAGAAACTCTCACACATGTGTACCAGGAAATAGGTAACAAGATTATTTATAGCAGAGAAATAGAGAGGAGAGACTATAAGCAACTTAAATGTTCATTTATAGGATAGAATACTCTATAGAAATGAAAAGAAAGTAGTATAGCTCTAAGCATCAACTCAAAACAACGAACAACATTAAATGAAAAAAGCAAGTCACAGAAGGGTGCATACTCTGTGAGTCTGTTTACATAACATGCAAGAAAAGGGGCAGATCTAAAACTGTTGAGGATATGTACAAATAAGGCAAAACTCTGAAGGAAAGTAAGAGTGATTAATTCAAAATCTGGTAGAGTGGCTATTTTTGGAGGGGGAGATGCAACTAGAGAAATGAACATGACGGTATTAGTAATGTTTTCTCTTTTATGCTGGGCAGGGTGTTCGTTTTATTCTTTAAGCAATACTGTAAACAAGCTTTGTGTAGTAGATTTTACTTTGGCATTAGGAGAAGCAATGTATTGGTGTAAGCTATTTAGTCTCTCCGTGGAATGTAGAATGTCATGTTCCAACTTTACAGAACCTGGGTGGCATACAGCATTGCTTGCCTTTGCTCCTGATACCTCATTCCTATCATATTGCCTGTTAGAGTGCCCTGTTAGAATGACCATTGAATGTATGACCCATACTAGGACATTCTTGAAAGTAAAGTTAGAGATGCATAAAATAATTAAACTTATATCTATGTCTATTTTTAAATATTCATTGAGAAAATTGGCTTATATACTGAAATTTTCAAAAATATATTAAAGCACATTAAAAACTTTTAAAATAGTAATTATTCAAACATTTAAGAAATAGCATGAACTAAATTATTCTTGGTACATATTTATATACTTTTATCAGTTTCTTACCCTTATCTGTCTGAAATACCATGTCATTGGGATTTTTATAAAGGGAAAAAATTTTTAAGTGGTCTTATTTTTTATTTTTGTCCCTTAAAATGTTTACCTTCTTCAAAATTACATTTTATGACTATTATATTGGAAAGTGCTGATATCTTCCATTGAATCTTCTCTGCAGACTGTATTATTTTTAATGGAGAAAATACACTGTAAATATACTTGTAAGCTTGCTTATTTATTGATTTATTTATTTTTAGAGAGAGGGTCTCACCTTGTTGCCCAGGCTGGAGTGCAGTGACGCAACCATAGCTCACTGCAGCCTCAAACCCCTGGGCTGAAGCGATCCTCCTACCTCACCCTCACCAAGTAGCTAGGAATATAAGTGTGTGCCACCATGCCCAGCTATTTTTTTAAAGTTTATATAGAGATGAGGTCTCACTATGTTGCCCAGACTAGTTTCAAATTCCTGGGCTCAAGTGATCCTCCTACCTCAGCCTCCCAAAGTGTTGGGATTATAGGCGTGAGCCACTGTGCCTGGCCAAGCTTGCTATCTTAAAGTTGGAAGTACAAAATGGAGGCTTAACGAACAGTAATGACAATGATAATAATTTGCTAAAAAAAAAAAAAGAGAGAAAAAAATTTCAAGATAACCAGTAAACCAGAAGAGGTGCCAATAAAACAGGTGTAAACCAGACCTGTCTTGGGCAGTTACACAAGTTGCCTGCAATGTAATATCTGCATAGACAAATTCTGTTCATTTGCTTGTTTTCTTTTTTTCCTGTGATTACAGGATTTTTTATTTTTTTGACACACTATTCTATTGCCTCCATATTTTCCAGAACAAATGCATAACATGTATCTTTTATAATCAGAATAAACGAACAAAACTGTACTTTCTTCTTCATTTTAACTGGCTCCTAGCTAGATTAGAGATACTCATGCTTGAACTGGGATAAGTAAAACCCAGTCGTATGCTTTCCATGTATTCTGGAAAACATTTAGGACCTATGGTAGATCTGGCCTCAACATCTCAACATTAAATCAGCAGTTCTCTTTCCTGGAATTAGAGATTAGTGCATCACGAGCATGGTGTCCTGTGCCTATAATCCTAGCTACTCAGGAGTCTGAGGCAGGAGGGTCACTTGAATCCAGGAGTTTAAGACCAGCCAGGACAAGACCCTGTCTTCAATCGTGATTAATTTTTTCAGTCAAAAAATTAAAAAATTAAAATTAAGGTGTGTTTTGAAATCAGACAGCCATCTTGTCTGCCATCTCTGAACAAATTACAAAAATGGACTCATAATACATATTTGCCCACAGGGCTTGCAATACTGTTTCACAAAGCTGGCTGTATTCTTCCTCTTCACAAACAGCCAGTCTGCATAGCATATTTAGCTACAGACGCCTCTGCTGACTCTCCCTGCAACATTTTCATTGCTTACCAGTAGATCTGTCCGTAGTTCTCAGGTCTACCAAGGGGGTGGTTCAGTGGTTCCTTGATATAATCCATCCAAAGATGAGAATCTACAGATCCAAACTCTCTTAAAGCCCTCTCATAATATTCTCTTATGTTCACCATCTTGCAGGATTCTTGCTCCTTTTCAAACTGAATCATTTTCCTGAAAAAGTCAACTGAAAATGGATGACTGTCCCGTAAACTTTTATACACAGCTCTGGCTTTTTTGTAGCCACCATGTTGATAAGCCCAATCCAGGTACTTATCCTTCAGGGTTACTGAGTTGGCACCTGTGGCAGCTAAGAGAACTTTCTTAAAGATTGCCTCAGTGTCTTCTTGGCTTTTGGCATCTTCATTCCACTCTGCCAAGAAGTCCGCAATGGCAGACAAACCTGGGGTTTCAGGTGCACAGAGTCTTCTTCAAAAAGCATGGCTATGTCAGGGCTCTTTGAGTCAATCAGCACATGCACATTCATCTGCCATATTGTCCCAGAGTCTCTAAATAATTCAGTCCCAGCTACTCCCACCTCCAGAGGTTCCCTCAGGAAGTTATGGCACAGCAACAACTCAAGTTAACTGCTTATATTGGAATTCTGGCAGAAGCTTGTTCTTGTGCCTTTCTGAATGCAGTCATGGTTCTTTCCAACCTCTTCCCTCTGAGGAACCCACTATTTGTCTTCTTAGTAAATCTTTCCAAGCAAAAGGTGATGTAACACTTCCACATGGCCTCCATTGGCAGAGTCTTCACTACCTCTTCATATACGGCGCAACATCTCTCCTCCTTCTGGCCCTCCTCTGCTTTGTCTTACTTCGTTGTAGGCTGCTCTTCTCCTGTTTGTGACTCATCTCTAATTCTCATCTTGCCGCATAATCCCAAGTGAGAAGATCATCTGTGTGTAGAGCCTGAGGGTCATCATAAATTTCTTTTTGTAGACCTTTGGCAAAGTCAAATCGCCGTGCAGTTGAAAGCAGTGACACATGAAATTCTGCACCTCGAATTATGCTTACAGAATTTTCGTGGATGATCCGTGCCAACTCGCCCTTAAGGATTTCTTCAGAAAAATCAGGATTCTCCACATCCATGTTGGCTTTTTCAAATTCTTGCTTTTCCTTCCTCAGTTTTTCAGCATGCATCAGCCTCATTCTAAAATAGTCTTGATAAAGTTTAGGGCCCTCTGGATGAAAGTGCAGTGCCCAAATAAATAGTTGCCTTGCGCTTTCTGAAGACAATCAGTCTTCCATTTCCCATTTGGCTGCCATAATCCACAAAGCTGGCTTGTTGGAATGAATGGCCAACATGGCAGAAAATACCTTGCTAAGTTGAGTTTTAGTAGCCCATTTCTTACAAAAAACTACATAGGAGGCCAGGCACAGCAGCTCATGCCTATAATCCCAGCACTTTGGGAGGCCGAGGCGGGTGGATCACCTGAGGTCAGGAGTTTGAGACCAGCCTGACCAACAAGGTGAAGCCCCGTCACTACTAAAAATACAAAAATTAGGCGGGCATGGTGGCGGGCACCTGTAGTCCCAGCCACTCAGGAGGGTGAGACAGGAGAATTGCTTGAACCTGGGAGGCAGAGGTTGCAGTGAATCGAGGTCATGCCACTGCACTCCAGCCTAGGCAACGGAGCAAGACTCCGCCTCAAAAAACAAACAAAAAACTACATAGGAGAGCCAAAGTTGAACATCATCTTTCCTCTTTGCTGAGGCACGTCGGAAAACACCTTGTACCCCGTGTACAACAGAATTCTCAATCTCATCCTTCTTAAATGAATATCCAATGCATGTTCTTCTCTGGATCTGTTGCAAAAGATTAATTTCATATTGAACATAATTGGTAAAGTCATCCTGAAAAAGGGCTCTTCCCTGGATTCTCTACTCTAGATCAGAAGCCTTCTTAATGATAGCCTTAATCTCTGCATGACTGAACAGTCCAATGTGCTCCAGCTGTTCCAATTCGGGGAGCTGATCTTTGTGTTCCTGAATTATCTCTACAATGAGGTCCAAACTCTACAACCCTATGGGGAGGTTCTCAACCACGAACACGTGCAGGAAGCTCCCCCATTTGCTTGTTGTTGGACCTAAGGTGGTTGCTAGTCAAGTTGCTGTCAGACTCCTGCGGTGAGCCTGCCTTTCTAAACACTTTGAACAGTTCCATTCATGGGAGATGGAAACACATCAAAGGAGCCTTAAAATGTTACTGGTTTACAGGAAAAACATACTAAAATATTAAGTTGAGAAAACTTGAGGGAAGGAGTAGTAAAGGAAATATGTCAAACTGAAGTACAGAGCATTTTGCAGTCAAGAAAAACTTAACCAGCCGGGCGCGGTGGCTCAAGCCTGTAATCCCAGCACTTTGGGAGGCTGAGACGGGCGGATCACGAGGTCAGGAGTTCGAGACCATCCTGACTAACACGGTGAAACCCCATCTCTACTAAAAAATACAAAAAGCTAGCTGGGCGAGGTGGCTGGCACCTGTAGTCCCAGCTACTCGGGAGGCTGAGGCAGGAGAATGGCGTAAACCCGGGAGGCGGAGCTTGCAGTGAGCTGAGATCCGGCCACTGCACTCCAGCCCGGGCGACAGAGCGAGACTCCGTCTCAAAAAAAAAAAAAAAAAAAGAAAAACTTAACCAAATCACTAAGTCTAAAGTGTATTTATTTCCGTTTATTTCCATAGGTAGTAGGTACTTTTTTTTTTTTTTTTTTGAGACAAGGTCTTGCTATGTCACCCAGGCTAGAGTGTAATGGCATGATCTCGGCTCACTGCAACCTCTGCCTCCTGGGCTGAAGCCATCCTCCCATCACAGCCTCCTGAGTAGCTGGGACCACAGGTGTATACCACCACACCTGGCTGATGTTTCGTATTTTTCGCCATGTTGCCAAGGCTGCTCTTAAACTCCTGAGCTCAAGGGATTCACCTGCCCCAGCCTCCCAACGTTCTGGGATTACAGATGTGAGCCACTGCATCTGGCCCAGTAGTAGGTATATTTTATGAGACAGACAGTCGTACATATGACTGGAATATACAGAAATCCTTGGTTTCGCCTTTCCTATAGAACAATCCTGCCGAATCAACAGATGATTAGCTCTTTGATAAATGCCAACTTCTGTGTCTCTAGAGCTTCTGTTAACCTGCTTGTTGATTAACCTCATAGCTGTCCCGGAGAGATCACACAGTAAGGAAATGATGATGGTCCCTTCCCATAGTCAGACCCTCCGACCAACCTTGTCAATCAGTGGGTGACATATCCCAGCATGATTTTGAGTATTTTACTCAAACATCTTCAGAATGCTATATTTTTTCCTTTAAAAACACCCCAGAAAAATATTTTCAAATACATCTTTTCAAAAGAAATTTTTTTCTAGTGGCAAGAGACTACTCCTGTCATGTGGAATGTATTGATATCCCCCCATATTAATATTGAGTCATATTGTTCTCCTAAATAATATATAGTAAAACAAATGTACCTTAAACACATTGTGCTGAAGCAAAGTACTCTGGTAAAATAATTTGAAAGCCATTGATGGAAAAACTTTTATTTTGGCACATAATTTCTTTCCCCCTGAAATTTAATTATTAGAAATTCTAAATTCTGTCAAGTGACTGCCTTAATGGATTTGAATTTTGTTTTATCTTTTCCCTCTTTTTTCCTGTTTTTTTTTTCTCAACACAAGGCAAAGGACATTGAATGATTCATAAAGAAGAATAGCATGTGATATATGATCAAAGAATATATGACACATGGAAATTACATTTCACTTAACCTAAGAATTAGATCTAAGTAGGTGGAGATGACTTACTATTTAAAATGTGTTTGTTTCTTCTCTCCATAGCTTTAAGAAAAAGTAGAGATCACTTCTGACTGTACTGAACAGCAAAAATTAAGTGACTTGCTACACTGTAAATCATGGCACTGCCATTCCGTAAGGACTTAGAAAAGTACAAAGACCTTGATGAAGATGAGCTCCTTGGGAATCTGTCAGAAACAGAACTGAAACAACTGGAAACTGTTCTGGATGATCTTGACCCAGAGGTAGGTGCTAGCTGATGAAGAGAAATGAAATAACTTTTCAAATTCTTTGAAACTCAGTAGCTGCCTTTGAGCTTTTTCATTGACTTTTCTCTGGCACCTTCTACCCCCTCCTCCTCTTTATCCAAATCAATTTGCTTTTGGCTTCCTCTCCAGTTCCCCACTTCTGCCTCCATATGTTTACTAACATGACTGTCCTAAACTACTCCAGTATCCTTATTTTCAAACATCTCCTGAAATTTTTTCCTCCTCTAAGAAATTTTTCTCCTCTGTGCAGGCAGGGATATTTTTAGTACAATGCAGCAGATGATTACCTTTTTGATACACGCCAACCTCTGTCTCTTCCGAGTTTGTATGCCAGGTGGCTTCAGTGTAGAATGCCTCTAAAAGATTCTTCATGACCCTAAATCTAATTGTTCCCTTTCTGAAAGATGCTCACCCAATCGATTAAGTTTCCAGTCATTAGTAGAATAGATCTAAGTAACTTCTTGACAATACAGCAGTCCACTGTGGAGCAGACCTGAATATTTGTATGTAAGCTTTAACTTGCAAGGTGGATGTTATTTGTCTTATAAATTACACAAGGCTTAGATAGACAGCCATGACCCTTGAATTGTTATTCCCTGATATGCTGGGGGATGGGCAATGAGGTAAGAACCTGAAGATCCTAAAGGTAATGGTTGTTTGCTAGGCTTCTTTTCTTTACCACATTTCTTTATGCCAAGACGTTGATTTTAAGTATCCTCTAAGGACTGAGATGGAGTTCATTTTATAACATTGTTCTTGTTACTGGATGATGTGTCTATACCATAGATCAAATCCCTTAACCATAATTACTATTATAAGGAAAAGTTCCCAGTACACCTAATTGGAGGGGAATTACTCAGGATAACAGATAACAATGCTGTTTTTATCGCATCACGGCGATATCTTCTGTAGGCAGTTCAATCTATTAGACCTATTTGAATCAAATGGTTTTAGAACTGGAAAAAGTGGACGAGTGCTCACACCTATAATCGCAGCACTTTGGGAGGCTGAGGTGGGTGGATCACTTGAGGCCAGGAGTTCGAGACCAGCCTGGCCAACATAGTGAACCCCGTCTCTGCTAAATATACAAAAATTAGCTGGGCATGGTGGTGCACGCATGTAGTCCCAGGCTATCCCAGGCTACTTGGGAAGCGGAGGCATGAGAATTGCTTGAACCAGAGAGGTGGAGGTTGCAGTGAGCCGAAATTGCACCACTGCACTCCAGCTTGGGTGACAGAGCAAGACTATCTCAAAAATAAATAAATAAATAAATAAATAAACTGGAAAAAGCATAAGACTTTAGTCCCTAGTCCAGGTTTCTCAATCTTGACACTATTTACTTTTGAGGTTGCATAATTTGTTGTAGGGGGGCTGTCCTGTGCATTGGAGGCATGTTTAACAACATCCCTGGCCAGTAGCACACTCCTCCTGTTTTAAAATGTTCCTAGGATGTTGTTTTAATCAGGTTTGGTAATGGATGACAGACACTGAGACTACTGCCTTGAAAGAAGGGTTTATTACTTACAGTTCCAAGAGCAGGAGGCACACCGTGCCACACAGAGGCACATGGGGAAGCACCCAGGTTGGTCAGGAGGCAAAAGGATCAAGGAACAAGCATGGCCAAGAGCCTTTATTGTGGTTCAATGAGAATGAATGGGTGAGTCAGGATAGGCAGATTTTAACAAGTTTAGGACTAGATAGTTTGAATAATTTTAACAGGCTCAGGGCTATGTAACTAGTCTCTAGTTGTCCAGTATCTGGCTCTGGGTGATTTAGGGGGAGGGGAAATACTGGCTTGGTAAGTGAGAGTTAGATAAAAAAGAGGTGGTTAGGAGAATTGGTTGGTTTGTATATGAAAGGTGTGCTCCAGGGGAGGTTGGTAGGGAGTAGTGCTCTCTAGCTAGCCCTGGAAGGAGTGGTCTCCAGGATTAGCAGGGCCCCAAGACGTGAAAGCATCATAAAACTCAGAAAATAAAAAACATGACTTTTTTTAGGGCCCAGTTGTCACTCTGTTCCTCAGGCAAGAGTGAAGTGGTGCAATGATAGCTCACTGCAGCCTTGAACTTCTGGCTCAAGCGATCCTCCCACCTCAGCCTCCTATGTCGCTAGGACTACAGGCAAGCACCACTATACCCAGCTAATTTCTTTGTAAAATTTTTTCTAGAGGCAAGGTCTCGTTATGTTACCCAGACTGAAAACCATGATTAATACTCCTCCGCTTGAGCTGACAACCAAAAATGTCTCCAGACATTGCCAAATGTCCTCTAGGGGACAAAAACACTACTGGTTCAGAAACATTGATCTAGTTCATGCCCTTTGTTTTACAGATGGAAAACAGAAATTACCTCAGTTATTACAATTAGGGAAAGAGCTGGGACTAGGTCCCTCACTGCCTCATTGATACCTGGTGGTCTAGCAGTCTTTCTGTTAAACCACACTGAGTCTCCTCCCAACTCATGCACTATGGTATCAGTCTGAAATCTGATGGCTTATTTTTTGTTTGTAAATCCATGGTCTGCTTCTTGTGTGGGGAGGCTTGATTAGCCTCTAAATGTCTTTTGCAAACTCCCCAACCCCAGTCGCAACTCCCCTAACCGCAATACTGTTAGTCGAGACTAGGAGAACAATGATGTTTATTGACAGCATCTGTTTGTTGGGTGACGTTTTTGGAAAGTGTTCTGGTAAAGAACCAGGTAAGAAAAGAGGTCAAGGATAGTAGCAGCTACTTCAGCCAGAGAAACACCACTGTAACTTGCAAAGTCTCAGGAAGTAGGTTGAAGGTGTGTGTGGTACCTTATATTTTGGAGGACTGTTTTACTGTCCTTCTGCTGTATTCAGTGTACATGTTTGCTAACTCTCTGCATTTTTGCCAAAAAAAAAAAAAAAAAAAAAAAATCTATCTCCAGAAGACAGCCAGCCTAGCAAAAGCTTTCCCCTGCCCCACCCCCCAAGGCTGGGAATATATTTTACAGCAAAATTGCACTGCAAGAGAGAAACATGTCATTTTTAGTGACAATCATATTAAAGAAAATTTTTATCTGAAAAGTAATTATGATCTATTAGCTTACTTGATTAGAGTATATTTCTAATGAAGCTTGGTTCATGGGTTTATAGCCTCTAAAACCAGCTAGCTGTCATTTAGTTTGTGGTTAGACTGTTTTTGGCCGGGTATAGTGGCTCATACCTGTAATCCTAGAAGGGAGATTTGCTTAAGAGCAGGAGTTCCAGACCATCCTGGACAACATAGCAAGACCTTGCCTCTACAAAAAATTTTAAAAATTAGCTGGGGGCATGGTGGTACACACCTGTAGTTCCAGTTACTCTAGAGGCCTAGGCAGGAAGATTGCTTGAGCCCAGGAGTTCAAGGTTGCAGCAAGCTATGATCACATCACTGCACTCCAGCCTGTGCAATAGAGCAAGACCCTGTCTCCCTTCCAAAAAAAAGAAAGAAAAAAAAAAGGCTTTCTAAGGAGCCAGGATTTCAGCTATCATATTTAAGACTGTGTGTGTCACATGGGCTTGAGCAGGCAGGTAGAGTAGTGCAGCTTCCATTACCACCACCATGAAATAGCAATATATACATCTATGCATTATTGATGGAGAAGTAAAGTTACTTTTTATTAATTTGCCTTAATGAGAATCTTTAAAAGCATTCTACCATTTACTTTATTCAGTAAATATTTGGAGACAACTTGTAGATTTCAGGTGCTATGCTAGGCTTAGGAATACAAGAATGAGCAAAACAAATGTGGTCTTTGCCCTCATGACACAGGCTGGTAGGAATAGGAGCAGTTTGACATTAATCAAATAATCATACCATATTAAAAGAATGGTAAATGCTACACACTGTAAGAGCTTGTGATGAGAGGTTAAGAAAAGCTTCCCTGGGGGAATGGAGCTACAATCTGAAAAATGAGTTGCAAAAAGGGATAGGCAGAGCATTCCAGGGAAGGGAGACCACACACATAGAGGCCTGGTGGTAGAAGGAAGTATGTGGCAAGTACAAGAGAGAAAAAAAAGTTCAGTGTGACTGGAATGGAGAAGATGTATGAGATGAGGCTAGGGTGACAGACTGAGGGGCTGGTGGTGAAGGATAAAAAATATCAGGCAACTGATACAGTTGGGAAGCTAATGTAACAGTCTCAGCAATCTTGGATCATAGTTTGGACCAAAGTAATAATGTTGGAGATGGGAAAAAGATAAATGAGTTCTTCAGGAAGTAAAAATGAGTAGGGCTTGCAGGTCGATTGGAAATGGATTCTTCACGTGTAGTTCCTCTCTTGATTTCTAAGTCTAAAGGTAGAAATCTTATGTTTCTTTTTTATGGTTCCATAAACAATTTTATATTACAGAAACATACTTGGTACAGAGTTAGGAATGGACCTCCTGTGTGTTTCATCTTTATAGTTCAGCTTTCTGTGTAGTAGGTACCATTACATAAAGGGTAACACAGGTGAATTTTATGAAAATTATTATGTATCTCAACAAATGACCACAGTTGAAGTGCTGTATTTCCTAGTTACAAATTGAATATTTTCTATTAACATTAACCTTATAAGATTACCCTTTATAATGAAAAGTTATCTTATACCACCCACGAAATTCAATTGGGAGGTTTTGCAAAAGAGGGCTGGCCCTTTTGTGTGATTTCTCAGGCTGCCTCCCATTTTCAAAGCAAAGATATACCCAGAAATAGGAGACAAGGCAGTATCACCTCTTTGGCTTTTGACAAGCAAAAGGACGTTGCTCACTTTGTCTAGTCAGCCCTTGTGTTTACTGGGCTTAGTGAAAATTAAGGGACTACAGGAGAAGACTTTAATCCATCACCTTCTACTCCACCTCCCTCAACTCTAAGTCAGTCCATGCACTCAAAAGCTTTACCCATGTGGAAACCTAGGAACATAGCTCTTGCTATGAGTATTTCAGGGGTCCCTTGGGGCATGTGAAACAATGATAGTGATTGTTGCAAGTACATCCTAGTGCTCATGTATATATGTATGCATACACACACAAGTGGAACATCTCACATTGTGTTTAAACTGAAGTAAACAATCTGATATTCTACTGTGTGGTATATATGTTTTAATCATGAAAAAGTCTGTACAATGAAATGGAAATCATGAAGGAATATCATGTACAGAGTCATTTAACACTCTTTTGTAATAGAATTATTCTCTGTACATATATATACACTGAGCAATTATTGAGCAGTAATAAAACTTTTTTAAAAAACTTTTATTTTAAGTTCAGGGATACATGTGCAGGTTCGTTACGTAGGTAAACTTGTGTCATGGGGTTTTGTTGTACAGATTATTTCATCACCCAGGTATTAAGCCTAATACCTGTTAGTTATTTTTCCTGATCCTCTACCTCCTCCCACCCTCCCTCCTTATGTTCCAATGTGTGTGCTCTGTATGTCTGTGTGTTCTCATCATTTAGTTCCCACTTATGTAAGTGAGAAGATGCGCTATGTGGTTAATAAAACTTTTTTATTAGTATCCCAGAACACTTAAAAACTAAAGATTGTTTCCTGCTAGTAGAATCCTCTCTGAAGAAAATGTTCTATTAGAAAACATATGCCAGGCGCGGTGGCTCATGCCTGTAATCCCAATACTTCGGGAGGCTGAGGAGGGCAGATCATCTGAGGTCAGGAGTTGTAGAATAGCCTGGGCCAACATGGCAAAACCCTGTCTCTACCAAAAATGCAAAAATTAGCCAGGTGTGGTGGCAGGCACCTATAATCCCAGCTACTTGGGAGTCTGAGACATAAGAATGGCTTGAACCCAGGAGGCGGAGGTTGCAGTGAGCTAAGATTGTGCCACTGCACCCCAGCTTTGGGGATAGAAGGAGACTCTGTCTCCAAAAAGAAAAGAAACTGTACTAATGTATGTGCCTATTTTAATAATAATGTAAGTGAATTCTGCCTAATAAAAAAGAAGTTTCATGTTTGGAGCAGTTGTACATTGCTGTCCTAAAATCCTGCAATGAAGTGTTTAGTGCCTGTATCACATTCCAGTCTGTAATTCTTTTTTATATGGGTAATCTTCGGAAGCATATAGCATTAGCATTCTTATTGGTCATACTGGCTGATTCATTCTCTCTGGCAGAATGCCCTTCTGCCTGCAGGGTTCCGGCAGAAGAACCAGACATCAAAGTCTGCCACAGGGCCATTTGATAGAGAGCATCTCCTTTCATATCTGGAGAAGGAAGCATTGGAGCATAAAGACAGGGAAGACTATGTGCCCTACACTGGAGAAAAAAAAGGTAAGCCCAGAATTTTGAAGTAATTATGTGGTAACACTTGATTTTTCTTTTTATGGGTGGGTATGGAGAAAATCATATTTTTAGAGGTACATCATTGGTAGCCTTAAATATATGATACTGTTGACTTAAACATTTATTAGTTTAGACACTTTATTTACATTTTTCATCAACTTGGCCAATAAGTTTCTTCTTAATGATGTTAGTGAAGTTTTATTACACAATGATTTTGTATAACATTCTTTAATTCTCTACTGTAACAGATCTAAAAGTGTATTGAAGGGAACTTTTAAATCCAGTGGTAGATTACAGAGTACAAATGATGTTAAGGCATCTATTCTAACTGCATTCTTTAAAGTGGAATGCCATAAAACAATTCATGCCATGTTTTTTTTTTTTTTTTTTTTTTTGAGGCGGAGTCTCGCTCTGTCGCCCGGGCTGGAGTGCAGTGGCGGGATCTCAGCTCACTGCAAGCTCCGCCTCCCGGGTTTACGCCATTCTCCTGCCTCAGCCTCCCAAGTAGCTGGGACTACAGGTGCCCGCCAACTCACCCGGCTAGTTTTTTGTATTTTTTAGTAGAGACGGGGTTTCACTGTGTTAGCCAGGATGGTCTCGATCTCCTGACCTCATGATCTGCCCGTCTCGGCCTCCCAAAGTGCTGGGATTACAGGCTTGAGCCACCGCGCCCGGCCCAATTCATGCCATGTTTTCAAAGGACCCTTTTAAAAAGCTGTTGTATAGCCATCCTTATTAATTCATGGTTATGATTGCTAATGCTTCATAATCAGTACTCTTAGGAAATTTTTCTAGTCCAAGTCTCCCTCATTTAAGTGTTTGTGCTTCTGTATCCTCAGTGGAGCTTAAGCACAGCTGTGGCTTTTTTAAATTTTTTTATTTTTTGAGACGAAGTCTTGCTCTGTCACCCAGGCTGAAGTGCAGTGGCGCCATCTCACCTCACTGCAACCTCTGCCTCCCAGGTTCAAGCGATTCTCCCGCCTCAGCCTCCTGAGTAGCTGGGATTACAGGTGTGCGCCACCACGTCTGGCTAATTTTTGTATTTTTAGTAGACATGGGGTTTCACCATGTTGGCCAGGCTGGTCTTGAACTCCTGACCTCAAGTAATCCACCCACCTTCGCCTCCTAAAGTGCTGGGATTATAGGCATGAGCCACTACTCCTGGCCACAGCTGTGTTTTTAAAAGTTCTATATATATACTTAAATGAAACAGGATAAGTTTTTCAGCTTTCCAAACAGGTAGGCCTAAAAATGCAAATTCTACATTCACTCTTATTTGGAATATTGTGTATAGAATACTGGGGAATGGTGACAGCAGTAGCAGAGCTGAATATCAGCTCTTGCAGGCACCATTTTTATGTCTGAATTCTTTCTAGTCTGGGCAGGAAGAATGGTACTTGGGCTTTTTATTTGAGAAAGAGGCCCTTCTCAATAATTTTGGCTGGAACTGTGTCACATGGCTACCCCTTAGCTGCAAGGGAAGCAAGAAAGTTCATTTTAGCGCTCCAGCTTCTATAGTAGAGGAAGGCTAGTGAATGGTAATAGTAGATAAGCCGTAAACTCAGCACCTGACTTTTCCAAAATTATCCATCACCTCAGCCCCTGTGCTTTTTCTTTAGAGTCCTCCTCCCCTTCATCTCTTGTTAAGGATCACTATCTTTGTTACTTGAGTTAGGGTTCTCCAGACAGACAGAACCAATGGGATGTGAGGGGAGAGAAAAGTTTATTTTAAGAAGGCTTTTAAAATTCAAAATCTAGCAGGCTGGAGACCCAGGGAAGATTTACTGTTCTTGTCAAAAGGCAATCTAGTGGCAGAATTTCTTCTTACTTTGGGGAGATGAATCTTTGTTCTTTAAGGCCATCAACTGATTAAATGAGGCCCAGCCACATTATGGAGGTTAATTGGCTTTACTTAGAGTCCACTGATTTAAATTTTAATCTCATCCAAAACAACAAAAACAAACAAACAAAAAAAACCTTCATGAAAACTTTTAGAAGAATGTTTGAGAAAATATCTGGGCACCACAACCCAGCGAAATTGACACATAAAACTAACCATCACACCAGTGTTACAGGTGGGAATGTCCTGTCCCTCAGGTGTTTGGGGCCAGAAAAAGAGTTCAAAACCAATGCAGAGTTTTGAAATGTGGAGAATCATAAAGACAGGCAGAGGCATCTCTTCCTTTTTATTTGTCCAAGAAAACTACTGGTTATATTTTCTCTGTACAGCCATACAGATGTCAGTGTTTATGGCTTTAATCCTGCTTAAATTGGAGAACATAATTTTATGAGAAGAAATACTGGTTGATCACCTTCTATTATTCTGTGTGTTTTAGGTGGACTAGGAATGTGGAAAGGAATGGAGGTAGAAACAAAGGGAGAGATGTGAGAAAAAGAGATGTCAGAAAAAAACTATGGAATTTGAGGACAAGGAGAAAAAATAAGAGACCTGAAAGAAAGTTGCATTTGTCCCAGGCTAACCCAGGAAGCTTCCTAATATGCCCTTGTTTCATAATCTCCAGTTACCTAGGAAAATACCTTGGAGGATTAGAGGAAATAGGAAAGAAAGTAGAGAAGAATTATGGAAAATAAGAAAATACAACAGGGGGAAAAGGGGATAGAGGTGAGGAATATGGATGACATTAGGAAAAAGTGCTGTATCCTTAACTATTGTAGAATATCTTTGTCCTCCTATGTATCTTTTAAAATTTTTACTTCTTACTTTAGGTTTTAGATAGGTAAGAATAAATGGAAGTAGTTGAACAAGTAATTTTACATTCACAATCAGTGGTTTCTCTTTATAGTACATTCAGTATTTTTACTGCATCTTTTAGCTACATATGTCTATTAAATACTGTTTATGGGTGGTTCTGATGCAGTGATTAAAATGATATCTTTTTTTAAATAATGAACTTTTTATTACTTAGAGAAAATGCACAGAGGTATGTGCATTATGTATGTAGCTCAGTGAATTATAAAATAAACACACCATGTAATTACCACTCAGGTAAAGATAACATCAGCAGCCAGATGCGGTGGCTCACGCCTGTAATCCCAGCACTTTGGGAGGCCGAGGTGGGCGGATCTCTTGAGGTCAGGAGCTCGAGACCAGCCTGGCCAACATGGTAAAACCCCATCTCTACTAAAAATACAAAATAGCCGAACGTGGTGGCACATGCCTGTAATCCCAGCTACTCGGGAGACTGAGGTAGGGGAACCGCTTGAACCCCAGAGGCAGAGGTTGCAGTGAGCCAAGATCACTCTACTGCTCTCCAGCCTGGACGACAGAGCCGAGACCCTGTCTCAAAAAAAAAAAAAAAAGATAACATCAGCACCCACTGAAGGCCCTATCATGTTCCTTCCCAGTCACTTTTCCCTTTTTTCTTCTGAAAGGTAATAACCAACATAGTGTCTAATAAAATGATTACTTCTGCTTGTTTTGAACTTTTTATTGATGAAAACATACATTCCGGGCATCTGGCATGCCTATGTCATACAGTTTTTGTGAGGACCAAATTTGTTTTGGTTTGGTTTTTAGAGATCAGGACTCTCTCTCTTGTTGCCCAGGCTATAATGTAGTGGCACTGCAACTTGGGACTCCTGGGCTCAAGCAGTACTTCCATCTTAGCCTCTCGAGTAGCTAGGACTACAGGCACATGCCACCACACCCAGCTGAGGACCAAATTTGTTAATGGGTACACTGAAATCACTGTAAAAAATCATATGGGAGATGATTACCAAACAAGAGATTTTCATTCTCTGTCATGGAGAAGTGGTCTAGAACAACCATGGGGTGAATTTGTGAGTTTCATTAATCTATCTGATGGAAACACATACTATCAGATGTGGTACAATCAAGCCTTATAAGCCACGTCACAGTACCATGGACCTGAAGGAGGGCAGATTCCTCTTCAATAATCAAGCAACTTTGGCTGTAAAGCTCTGCTTTGAAATATAGCAAAAAGCCACCTCTAGTGTTCTGAAATCCACCCTAGACTCTCATCTTTAAAGCAGTTAGCCTTAGTTTTCCTTAGTTACGAATATGCCATCCTTTCTCTTCATCTCATCTCCAAGATCCTGATAACATTCCAGAAGGTCCTCAGAGTAATTCTTCTGTGTCTTATTAGAATACTTCCCATCAAGCTAAATGTTAATCTCCCCTGTAGCTCCAAAAATCCAGAAGCTTGTTTTTTAAAGATGCCTCTCCTATGACTCTGCCCTGAACACCTGGGTTGAGTCTCAGATTTTTTTACTTAATAGCTTATTTTAGTGGAGATAGACTTTCAGATTGAGGATGCTTTCCCCAACAATAGAGGTTTTCCTCGTTCTTCATAAAAGTTTGCAAACCTACCTCTATTGAGAAACAAAGGCATTTTACTTTCTTAGTACATTTAGATTAGTAAGAATCCATAAGATGTTCTCTTGTTCTCTAAATGATTTTTTCATTCAGACATGACTGGCCTCAGGGTACAGTACCTAATGGCAATATTAGCCTTCTGACCAGGGAATGTTATAGCAGTGTCATTCAGTTCCTTGAACTCTTTCCAAATTATATGCCAAAATCACAATTATATGCCCAAATCATAAATTAATTATTTTAAAGTGTCTATCAGATGACTGCTTAATTTTTTTTTGGAGATGGAATCTCACTCTGTCACCGAGGCTGGAGTGCGGTGGCCTGCCACCACGCCTGGCTAATTTTTATATTTTTAGTAGAGACGGAGTTTCACCATGTCGGTCAGGTTGGTCTCAAACTCCTGACCTCAGGCGATCTGCTGCCTTAGCCTCCCAAAGTGCTGGGATTGCAGGCGTGAGCCACTGCACCTGGCCGACTGCTTAATTTTTTTAAAAGCAAAAACTTGGGAACCACTAAAAGGATTACTTACCTAGTCATTAGACTATTTTCTCATATTCTGAGACTCACAATTAATTATACTTGTTATTTTTTCACTTAAAGGCACACTCTGTTTCTGGAGCCAAAATTAGACATAACTGGCCAGGACAAGAGGGAATCCTTATAAAACTAAAACTTGCACATGGTAGGGTTTTTCCTTTTGACCAATAAAAACGTATATATTCATGCCAAATTTTATTTTCTAGATTGCTAAAAAATGTTTTTTAGAAGCCTGATAGACTAAGGATACTTAAGAGTTATTACATGTAAATCCATTAATAATTTCACCTCATGATTTGTGAAATGATTGTTTATATGTTTTACAGAATTGAAAGCATATGTCAATATATAAGAAGAAGAAAGTAATCCTAATTAAGTGAAGCTCAAGGCCTTATGTCTTACATGCATTTGGGGGAATATTTTGTCCTATACTGGTGAATGTTTTACGTTTAATACTATAGTTTTATTAACAGCAAAAATACATTAGCTGGTAAAGGTAAGCTGACAAAAAGTGTGTTACGGATTGTTTTTAAGTGCATTATTTACCATAGAACCCACAATATACACATGTTAAATTCACCTAAATCTAGTAAGCTCGGTAGGAATGGTATCATATCAAATAATCTTGACAAAGATGAATGGAAATGTCTTTCTTATGAGTCTACTATGTTCAAAATGTTGAGAAACTGAATGTTTAAGAAGATTAAAACAATCTACCTCTTCTTATTGTCTGTTAAAAAAAGTTAAAACAGCTGGGTGTGGTGGCTAATGCCTGTAATCCCAGCACTTCGGGAGGCCAAGGCAGGTGGATCATCTGAGGTCAAGAGTTCAAGACCAGCCTGGCCAACATGGGGAAACCCTGTCCCTACTAAAAATACAAAAATTAGCTGGGCATGGTGGCGTGTGCCTGTAATCCCAGCTACTTGGGAGGCTGAGGCAAGAGAATCGCTTGAACCCAGGAGGCAGAGGTTGCAGTGAGCTAAGATCGTACCACTATACTCCAGCCTGGGTGACAAAAGTGAAACTCCATCTCAAAAAAAAAAAAAAAAAATTAACAAAATTAATAACGTATTTTCTTTTTTCTTTTTTTTTAAATAAAAAAAATAGAGACAGGGTTTCGCCATGTTGCCCAGGCTGGTCTCAAACTCTTGGGCTCAAGCACTTCCATCTGCCTCAGCCCCCAAATTGCTGGGATTACAGGTGTGAGCTACTGCGTCCTGGTCCATATTTTCAATATATGTTCCTTTTGCTTAAAGATATCATGTTAAAATGTTGGAAAGGTACATGTAGCTTTTTACCTCTTCCTCCTTAAAATTTTGCAAAATATATAACTGAGACATAGGCCAGCACAAGGGTGAAAGAGAGTGTTCATCCAGCTCGTTCTCGTTCAGAGAATGGTGAAAATTCTCAGTGCTGATTATTAGTTCCCATGATATTTTTACGTAGCATGTGTATTCTGTCTCAAAGATAGATGAGGCATAGAACCTTGCCATGAATTTATCACTTGGAGAAATACTGTGTCCCAGTCTTCAGTATTTTTTACTACCTGTCATTTTGTTTTGTTTTGCTGGGGACTCCTCCTCTCTGTTGCTGGTATCATGCTCCGCCCTTACCTAGACTAAGATTTTTCTTTCCCCTGTGATACTTCACGGACGGACCAGAGCCATGGCTGCACCTTATATCCCATACAGAGATGTGCATTCTGATTCTCTTTGAGCTGCTGACTCACCCGGTATGGTCTCCTCCCTTCCTTGCACCACACTCCTTTTCTTCCTGCTGGGCCTTGGGGTACAGCCATTTATGCTTTTTGGTGGTGGTTTTCTCTTTTCCTGTCCTGAGAATGGAACGCCCTTGTGTTCTTTCCCAAGAATTCCACATGCCCCTCCCTGCTTTTCTAAAGGTAAATTTCACCCAGTTGCCTTAAACTAAGGACTTCCCATATACTGTTCAAGTTATTTATTCACAGTTATGTTAGCTTTCCAGAAAACCTACTCTTTCTCACCTTTCTGAATATGTGATTTCTTTGGAAGAAAGACAGACCTGATCCCTCAGTAAACCAGAAAGATCATGGTTACAAACCTGCCTACATCTACAGGATTACATAACCACCACTGGGCAATTGGTTTCCGCTAAGTCCAAAGATAAAAACTGGCTCTTATTTTTGTAATCATATTTTATGAATCCTAAACGTCCCTTGTAGACGTCTGAAAAGTGGTCTTCCCAGGCACTGAAGCTGATATTTGAAATGGGCTATTTACATTAGTCATGCAGATGCTGGCATCTCCTTTTCAGGCTGGTCATGCAATGTCATTTGAATGATTCACTGTTAACTCCTTTAGGGTAAGGAGTTAGCCACATGGATGGCTTGTTACTCATGTTAACACCCGGTTTTATGGGGAACCTTTCCTGGATAACTACACCCACTCTGGATAGTTCCTTTCCTCCAGTATTTCTCCATATGATTTACATACCATAAAGTACTGCTTTTATTTATTTATTTATTTATTTATTTATTTATTTATTTTGAGGCAGAGTCTTGCCCAGGCTGGAGTGCAGTGGCACGGTCTTGGCTCACTGCAAGCTCCACCTCCCAGGTTCACAACATTCTCACAACATGCCTCAGCCTCCTGAGTAGCTAGGACTACAGGCGCTCACCACCACGCCCGGCTAATTTTTTTTCTATTTTTAGGAGAGACAAGGTTTCACCATGTTAGCCAGGATGGTCTCGGTCTCCTGACCTCGTGATCTGTCCACCTCAGCCTCCCAAAGTGCTGGGATTACGTATTTGAGCCACCATGCCCGGCCTAAAGTACTGCTTTTGATTGTTTCAGAATCTTGTACTATGAGGCTTTGTTGCTACTTGTTTTTAGGATTGTTATGTCCCCTTGATGAATTGTCCTTTTTGTTATTATGAAATGACCTTTGTCTCTAGTAATATTCTTTGCTAGAAAACCTACTTTGCCTGATGTTAATAGAGCCTATCTTTCTTTCTATTGATTAGGTGTGGCATGGTATATCTTTTCTATTTGTCCTATCTGTTCTTTGTTGTTGTTATTGTTGTTGTTGTTGTTTGTACTCCAGCCTGGAGTGCAGTGGCGTGATCACAGCTCACTGCAGCCTCACGCTCTTGGGTTCAAGCAGTCCTCCTGTCTCACCCTCCTAAGTAGTTGGGACTACAGGCGTGTACTACCATACCTGGCTAATTTTTGAAATTCGTTTTAGAGGCGGGTCTTGCTATATTGTTCTCAAATAATCCTTGGCCTCACACAATCCTCCCACCCACCTCAGCCTCCTGAGTAGCTGGGATTACAGGTGTGAGACACTGCACCCAGCACTTTAAAAAAAAAAAAAATCTTCCGGCCAGGCATGATGGCTCACACCTGTAATTCCAGCACTGCAGGAGGATCACTTGAGGTCAGGAATTCCAGACCAGCTTGGGCAACACAGTGAAACCTTGTCTCTTCTAAAAATGAAAATAAATTAGCTGGATGTGGTGGTGTGTGCCTGTAGTTCCAGTTACTCTGGAGGCTGAGGTGGGAGGATGGCTTGAGCCCAGGAGTTTAGTGCTGCAGTGATCCATGCTCATGCCACTGCACTCCACCCTGGGCAAAAGAGTGAGACTCTGTCTCCAAAAAAAAAAAAAATCTTTCATGCCTCTACTTCACTTTTTGAACATGTGTGATGTAATTATAGTAACTTTTAATGTCCTTAACTTGCCAATTTTATCATCTATCATTAAGTCAATTTTGATAGACCGATTTTTTTTCTTCTCCTTCTGGATCAGATTTTCCTGTTTCTTTGCATGTTTGTAATTGTTTGTTGGGTATCAAACATATTAACTTTCCGGTGCTGGATGTATTGATATCCCTCTAAATATTCTTGAGTTTCATTCTGGAATGCAATTAAGTTACTTGGAAACAGTTTGATTCCTTAGAGTCTCGCTTTTAAGATTTGTTGGGTGAGACTAGAGCAGTGTTCAGTCTAGGGCTAATTATTTCCCCAATACTGAGGCAAGACCCTTCTGAGTTCCCTACCCAATTATGAGCCTTGTGAATTGTCAGTTTTTCCAGTCTGGCTGGTAGGAACAGGTTCTATTCCCAGCTCTGCATGAACATGGGCATTATTACCTCTAAGCTTTCAGATGTTGTTTTTTTTTTTCCCTTGGCTCAAGGTAGCTCCTCACTTACACGTACCAATTGGTGCTCTGCTGAACACTCAGTGCAACCCTCTGCACAACTCCTGGGCTCCTTCTGTGTGCAGCTCCCTCCTCTCTGTTTCCCTATCCTTCAAACACTGGCTGCCTTGGTTTTTCTGGACCTCAGCTGTGTCTCCTCAGCTCAGAGTTCACCAGGCTCTTCCTGAATTTCTGCTCCCTGATCTGCAGCCTGGAACCTTTCTCCAGGCAATAAGCTAGGTAATCATAGGGCTCATCTCTTTTTTCCCCGTTTCATAGGGATCACTGTCCTTTGTTGCCTGATGGCCAGTGTCTTGAAAACTGTTGTTTCTGGCCAGGTATGGTGCCTCATGCCTGTAATCCTAGCCCTTTGGGAGACTGAGGCAGGAGGATTGCTTGAGGCCAAAGAGTTCAAGACCAACCTGGCCGACATAACAAGACCCATCTCTTTAAAAATATGTGTGTGTATGTGTGTGTGTTTGTGTGTGTGTATAAAACTTGTTTCATATATTTTGTCCATTTTAGTTGTTTCAGGCATGTGGGTAAATTCTGTCCTTATTACCCCCTCTTTACATAAGATCCTCCAGATTAGGATTCAGTTGCTATTCTCTTTCCCTTTTAGAATATTAGCTCCCCAAAGTGAAGGATCTCTTGTTTTGTTTTCCTTATGGTGTTTTTCTAGTTCATTGTCTAGTATACACAAACTCACTCACTAAACATTTGTTGACTAAGCATTTATTGGTGACCATATTATATTGCAGCATCAAGCAGGTGTGGTGTGTGTCACTGTATCAAAACAAAAACGTCTTTCTAGGCTCTGTCCCCTAATCCTTTAGTTTGATTGGTTTGAGGTTTGTGTGCTGCTTGTCAAACAATGTATCGCAAAGCCTCTTGGAGATTATAGTGGCATAGGGTCCTTCAATCTTTTCTGGAACAAGGCAGTTTATAAACAAACAGTAAAGTTAGCTAGGGCCTTTCAACTCTGTAGGAATGAAGTAACCAAGAGCCATCTCTGTTTCTTGTTACTATATTTTTTATATACTCAACAAGGGTGGGAGCTATGACTAAGATAATTCTTAACATTTGTTGCAGCTGTAACTTGCTATCCTGCAAAAGAGATGAGGACTAGTAAAGAAAGGTCCTGGCAATGGAATTGCTAACATGGATCACAGTATTTCTCACTGATTTTGTGACAATAACAAGGATCTTGGCACAGGATATTTCTTTTTTTTTTTTTTTTCTTGGCACAAACATGGGTTTGGATAAATGCCATACATTTAAATTACTATTATATGAATTCTTATCTCAATGTCTTTCATTTCCTTAGCTGCTGTTTTGTAGTTGCAGAAACAATACTAAACTGTTTTAACACTCTTAGCGACCAAGGGTCAGCCTTATTTTTGTTTTGTTTAACTTGGGGGTGGGGAATGTATCGTTTCATACTTATCCGAGAGTTTTTAAATCTGATCTAATCAGTTTATTTTTATTTATTTATTTTTTTGAGACAGAGTCTCGCTCTGTCGCCCAGGCTGGAGTGCAGTGGCGCGATCTCAACTCACTGCAACTCCACCTCCCGAGGTCACGCCATTCTCCTGCCTCAGCCTCCCGAGTAGCTGGGACTACAGGCGCCCGTATTTTTAGTAGGGACAGGTTTTCACCATGTTAACCAGCATGGTCTCGATCTCCTGACCTCGTGATCTGCCTGCCTCTGCCTCCCAAAGTGCTGGGATTACAGGCGTGAGCCACTGCGCCCAGCTATAAACAAAATCATACAATATGTATTTGTGGCTTCTTCCACTTAGCATAAGGTTTTGGAGTTTCATCTTGTTACAGTGTGTGTCAATACTTCATTCTTTTTTATGGCTGAGTATTATTTTATTGTATGGATACCACATTTTGTTTATCTGTTTCTCAGTTAATGGATATACAGGTTGTTGCCACTTTTTAGCTATTGTGAATATGCTGCTAGGAATATTTTTATACAAGTTGTTGTATAGACATATGATTTTATTTTTCTTGGATATGTGCCTAG
Source organism: Rhinopithecus roxellana (assembly GCF_007565055.1). Lineage (NCBI taxonomy): Eukaryota > Metazoa > Chordata > Mammalia > Primates > Cercopithecidae > Rhinopithecus > Rhinopithecus roxellana. The sequence continues at coordinate 39,040,581 of NC_044553.1, forward strand.
GAATAGAATTGTTGGATCATAAGGTAACTATTTTTTAACAAATTGAGAAGCTGCCAAACTGTTTTCCAAAGTGGCTGCAGTATTTTACCTTCTCACCAGTAATGTACCAGGGCTGAAATTTCTCCACATGCTTCAACACTTGTTGTCTGTTTTATTATAGCCATCTTAGTGGGTGTGAAGTAATATCACATTGTGGTTTTGATTTGCATTTCCCTAATAACTAATGATACTGAGTATTTTTTTCATGTACTGTTAGACTACTGTATATTTGTTTGCTTTTTGGAAATGGGGTCTTGTTTGCTTTTTGGAAATGGGGTCTTGCTATGCATCCTAGGCTGGACTCGAACTTCTGGGCTCAAACAACCCTCCTACCTCAACCGACCAAGTAGCTGAGATTACAAATGTGCACCACCATGCCCAGCTGTACATATTCTTTGTAAAAATGTCTCTTCAAATCCTCGCTTACTTTTCAACTGGGTTGTCCTTTTATTGTTGATTGGGAAGCGTTCCTTATATATTCTGGATAAAAATTTCTTGCCAGATAGATGGTTCAAAAAATGTTTCTCCTATTCAGCAGATTGTCTTTTCACTTTCTTGGTGGTATAATTTGCCCCATAAAAGTTTTTAATTTTGATGTAGTACAATTTATCTATGTTTCTTTTGTTACTTATACTTTGAGTGTCATATCTAAAAACCATTGCCTAACTCAAGGTCATGGAGATATAATTTTTTTTTTTTTTTTGAAACAGAGTTTCGCTCTTGTTGCCCAGGCTGGAGTGCAGTGACACCATCTTTGCTCACCGCAACCTCTGCTCCCCAGGTTCAAGCGATTCTCCTGCCTCAGCCTCCCGAGTAGCTAGGATTACAGGCACACACCACCATGCCCAGCTAATTCTTTTGTATTTCTAGTAGAGATGGAGTTTCTCCATGTTGGTCAGTCTGGTCTTCAACTCCTGACCTTAGGTGATCCGCCTGCCTCGGCCTCCCAGGGAGATATAATCTTATGTTTTTTCTTAAGAGTTTTATAGTTTAGCCCTTACATTTAGGTTTTTGTTTTTATTTTACTTATTTATTTTGAGTCGGAGTCTTGCTCTGTCGCCCAGGCTGGAGTAGAATGGCGCGATCTCGGCTCACTGCAACCTCCACCTCCCAAGTTCAGGCGATTCTCCTGCCTCAGCCTCCCGAGTAGCTGGGATTACAGGCGTGTGCTACCACACCTGGCTAGTTTTTGTATTTTTAGTAGAGGCGGGGTGTCACCTTGTTGGCCACGCTGGACTCGATCTCCTAACCTCAGGTGATCTGCCCGCCTCTGCCTCCCAAAGTGCTGGGATTATAGGCGTGAGCCACCATGTCCGGCTCATTTAGGTTTATAATCTATTTTGAGTATGGTGTGAGGTAAGGATTCAACTTTGCATATGAGGGCTAAGAGTGGTGACTCACATCTGTAATCTCAGCACTTTGGGAGACCAAGGCAGGTGGATCATTTGAGGTCAGGAGTTTAAGACCTGCCTGACCAACATGGCAAAACACTGTCTGCTAGTAGTCCCAGCTACTTGGGAGGCTGAGGTATGAGAATTGCTCGAATCCAGGAGGCGGAGGTTACATTGGACTGAGATTGCACCACTGCGCTCCAACCTGGGTGACCAAATGAGAGGCTGTCTCAAAAGAAAAAAACCAAAAACAAAAAACTGCATGTGACTGTGCAGTTGTCTTAGTACCATTTGTTGAGACACTGTTCTTTCTCCATTGAATTGTTTTGGTATTCCTGTAGAAAATCAACCATAAGTATAAGGGTTTATTTCTGGATTTTTGGTTATATTCTGTTGATCTAAATGTCTTTCCTAGTGCACCAACACTGTTTCGATTATAGTAGCTTTGCATTAAATTTTGACATTGGGAAGTTTAAGTCTTACAACTGTGTTCTTGGCTATTCTGGGTTTCCATATGAATTTTAGGATCAGTTTGTTACTTTCTATAAAAAAAAACCAACTGAGATTTTGAAAGAGATTGTATAAATCTGTAAATTAATTTGCTGAGAGCCCCTAAGGTTTTGTATTCATAATACTAACTTAGGTCCTTCCTAGTTTATCCTTTCTTACAAAATTAATTTCTTTACTTCTACTTTTCTATAACTAAACTTCGTATATATGCATTAAAAGATAACTTATTACAATGTATTAGTGTTCAACTAACCTAGAAGAAAATATTAATTACTTTTTGTATTTTAAAAAACAATATTGTAAAAGCTAAATCCCTCTATAGCAAAAATCTCTACATACAGAAAAATTATGTAAAGAGATTGAAAAAACAAAAAACAGAATCCAATTTCCTTTTTTTGAGATGGAGTCTTACTCTGTCACCCAGGCTGGAGTGTCATGGCGTGATCTCGGCTCACTGCAACCTCTGCCTCCTGGGTTCAAGTCATTCTCCTGCCTCAGTCTCCTGAGTAGCTGGGACTACAGGCGTGCACCACCACACCAGGCTAATTTTTGTATTTTTAGTAGAGACGGGGTTTTGCCATGTTGGCCAGGCTGGTCTTGAACTCCTGACCTGAGGTGATCCACCCACCTTGACCTCCCAAAGTGCCAAAGGGGAGTGCCAGAAGAGGTGCCAAGCTATGTCAGAACTCTATGAAATTGAGCAAAATTCTGTATGACAGAAAAATTTTTCTAGGTCGTTGGGAGTTTTGTTTTGCCTTACCGATTTTTCTGCCGAGATTCATTTTGTATTTGTAAGCATTAGCAAAAATTTATGTATGGGGGAAATTAGATACGAATAATGCCTCTTAAGGAATGTGTATAAGGATTATAAAAAATAAGCATCTTAGATTTTTATAGTGCTTTAGATTCCATCAGTCCCTCAAATAAGACATGGGCAGCTATTTGATAGCTTGTGTAGTTTTTTTTTAAATTAGCAAGTAAAAATTGTGTTGTTTATGGTGTATAACTTTTTTTTACATGTACACATTGTGGAATAGCTAAGTTAAATTTGACATACATATTACCTCACATACTGATCATTTTTTGTGGCAAGTAGCTTGAGTAGTTTTGTTTAGTCAGTGAATACCATAATCCAGTTGCTCTCAACCTTGGCTGCTATGCATCAAAATCCCTGGAGAGCTTTAAAAAATTCAGCTGCCCATGCAGCATACAAGATTAACTAAACCAGCATCTCTGGAGTGGGGCTTGGACATGAGAATTTTTTAAAGCTCTCACAGTGAAGCCACTGTGCATATAACATTTAGAACTACTGCCATATACAGTTGAAAATACTGGTAGATTGAGCTAAGGAAAATGTAATTAGCCTGAAGTGGCAATTAAAATTATGCCCCCCTGAAATGTATGTCACTTTAGTTGTAATCTGAACCACTATGAAAAGTATGGCATTATCAGGACATAATGATTTGGATTTCTCTTTACCTGTGAACCAATAATAAAAGATTATCCAGTCACCAGAATTCCAAAATTTGGTACTAATATCAGTTATACATACCACCATATAGGTGGGCATTTGTTTGCGGGGGAAGAGTCTGTTGCTAAAAAAATCAAGTTTGTAAGCTGCCAGTTAATTGGAAAAAGCACTGAAGCCCTGGCCTTAAGAGTTTGACAACCTGAGTTCTAGTATTAGCTCTGCTGTGTGACTTTGAGCCCATGTATTTAAATTATACTTTATAAAATGGGGCCATTGGACTGAAGGTGATCACCAAATTGTTTATCCAGCAAATTGGATTGCCTGTTGTGTTCTAGGCAAGGATACAGGGATGAACAGAACATACAGCATCCCCTTGAAAAGCATGCAAAAGACAAACACATGTGCACAATGTCTAAGTGCAGCTATAGTGAAATGTTCAGGGAATTGAGGGAATATAAAAGTACTTTATTTGGTTTCAGTTTGGGACAGACACCATAGTTGCCCATTTAACAACCATTCACAGATGCTTGCTTTCCTAGCCACCCTTGCAGCTGGGGCATAGACCAGAGGAAAAATCTGCAGCGCAGGATTTCTTGTAAAAGTTGGCAGTTGAGGGTGGTCCAAGTGCAGTGGTGGTTACAGCTAATTGATCACAACCAGTTACAGATTTATTTGTTCCATTTCTGCTCCCACTGCTTCACTTGACTAGCCTTAAAAAAAGTTGGCAATTGAAAAAGAACTCCTTCCTGTTTTGGCTTTATTGTGTGGGGACATAATACTTGGTGCTACAAAGGTCATCTTGAGACTGTGAAGGCCTAAGAACAAAGGCCTCCACGCTGAGAATAGCCAAAGAGGAAAACAAAGGAACCTGGATCCTTGATGTCAACAGTGAGCTACTAAACCATCCATAGAACCACCTTCCTGTGGGCTTATTAAGTGAGATAATAAAACTTCATGTTGTTTGAACCCTTGTTGCTTTAAGAGTGGTCTGTGGATCAGCATCATCTGGAAGTCTGGTTAGAAATGCAGAATCTCAGGCCCTACTCAGACCTGCTGCATCAGCATCTATACTTTAGTAAGATCCCCTGGTGACTAACATGAACATCAGAGCTTTTGAAGCACCAGTTTAAACCAACTTTAATTGGTTATTCTGTTCTATGCAAGCTTAGTAACCCAAGTTGTGTGAGTACATCTTGTTTGGTCTGCTAGTGCTGCAGTTATAATTATTAGCATTTTTCCATTCCCTTCGTATTTTCAATCTTGCATAGAACGTATGGTCATAAACATGATTTTCATATGATAAAGTCTTTAGGTTTCTAGAGTAACTAGTTTCTTGTTCGTGTACATTGAGGCTTAGAGGAATAGTGACTAAAAATTTCAGAGTGCCACTCAGGACGTAGAAATTTATTTGCAATCAGAATTTGAATTTCTAGAATCATAATTGTCTCTGCCATCCCCCATGTGACAGTAACAGTTTGTTGCTTAATAATAAGAAATTGGGGCCAGGCGCGGTGGCTCACACCTGTAATCCTAGCACTTTGGGAGGCCAAGGCGGGTGGATCACCTCAGGTCAGGAGTTCAAGACCAGCCTGGCCAACATGGCAGAACCCCGTCTCTACTAAAAATACAAAAATTAGCCGGGTGTGGTGGTGCACGCCTGTAGTCCCAGCTACTTAGGAGACTGAGGCAGGAGAATGACTTGAACCCAGGAGGCAGAGGTTGCAGTGAGCCAAGATCACACTACTACACTCCAGCCTGGGTGACAGAGTGAGACTCCATCTCAAAAAAAGGAAATTGGAATCTGTTTTTTTGGGGGGTTTTTTTTTCAATCTCTTTAAAGTTTTATAGTTTTTTTTGTGTATTCCTTCATTTATTTATTGATTATTTGTAAAGCAACTCACAATTACTCTAAAAAGAGCCCATTTTTATTTCCACAGATGAAAAATTTCTCAGTTGACCTTTTCTTTCCAACTTTTACAGCCAAAATATTACACTGGAAACTTAAAAATCTATGTCAGAGATAAAATTACTGTTGATGTTAATCTTTTCCTTCAGGTTCAATTATACATACTTTGGTTACAAGGATAAAATGGTAATGAGTTAATAGCAGTAATAGTGGAATTAACAAAGTGCTTTATTTTACAGGGAAAATATTTATCCCCAAACAAAAACCTGTACAGACTTTTACAGAAGAAAAAGTGTCTCTTGATCCAGAATTAGAAGAAGCTTTGACAAGTGCTTCTGATACAGAATTATGTGACCTTGCAGGTATCACCTAAAACAAGTTAATTTGTGAATAAACGTGGGGTGGAGTGGGAAATACCAGCACATACCTATATACATTATACAGATGTTTGCTTTGCCTAGCAAGTACTGTTGAATCATTAATCACATATTTGGCTTTACATTTTACACGATAAAGCTGACATAAAGAGTTTCATTTCTCTAAATACTCTCAATAGTGAAATGTTTATGTTAAGAGAATGTATTGTGTTATTCGACACCTTTTCCCATGTTGTCATATTTGAAAGTCTTTCTAAAAATCTTTCATCAGCTGGCGCTCAGCTAGAAGCTGTCCCATCTGAACACCGAAAAAGAGTCTTCAGGGTCAACTGCTGACCTGCTTTATCAGAAGACTGAGAGATGAGTAACTAGAAAGTAGATTGAAACAGTCAGTCCTGAGCTATACTCACCACCTTCCCAACTTTTCTGAAGTGTATATGAAACACTCCAAACCTCCCTATTATTTTCATTATTCCCAATTTCTTATCTAGACCAGTATCTTCCCCTCCATATCCATGTACGACCTACTTTCCTAGATAGAAAAGTGTGATGCGCCAGGCGCAGTGGCTCAAGCCTGTAATCCCAGCACTTTGGGAGGCCGAGACGGGCGGATCACAAGGTCAAGAGATCGAGACCATCCTGGCTAACCCGGTGAAACCCTGTCTCTACTAAAAAGTACAAAAAACTAGCCGGGCGAGGTGGCAGGCGCCTGCAGTCCCAGCTACTCCGGAGGCTGAGGCAGGAGAATGGCGTAAACCCGAAAGGCGGAGCTTGCAGTGAGCTGAGATCCAGCCACTGCACTCCAGTTTGGGCGACAGAGCGAGACTCCGTCTCAAAAAAAGAAAAGTGTGATGCATGGGGAGTTCTTCATACCAGATAACCCCAAGAACTCTTAAGTTTGAATGTAGCACTGATGGTCCTTTGGGAAGAACCTTGGAAAGGGACAAGTCAAGGTGAGATACCACAGCCAGAGCAGGAGTCTTTGCGTTGAGGGACTGAGGACTGATAGATCTGTAAATAGTACATTCATCAGAGTGGAATGAGCCAGGGACATCCTCTGACTTCTGCCTTATTTGTACACAAGGGCATCAAAAGCTAAAACCAAATTTATATTTCCTCCTGTCATATTTGAAGGGTGCTCATATTCTTACATACAAGAACCTAATACTTTAGTATTTTACTCTTAACTGGAGTCCAAATGCAAATTAATGACATGAGATTAACATACATTAAAATGTGAAGGTTAAGTTGAAAATCTGCTTTTTGTCACATGATGTTCCTAGAAACCTTGTGAAATTAATGAACGGCAAAAATAGATCCTTTCCATTTTCTCTCTTAGCCACCAGATGGAGCTAAGCATAGATTTACATTCAGGATTAGACTGCCTCCAACTCTGATTTTGGAAATGCGGGGAAATGTAAATTTAGAAATGTGGGGAAAAATAATAAGACTATTGATGAGAATGAGATTGTAGGTGATTTTTAATCATTTTGTTCTTCTGTGTGTGTGTGATCTGTAATTTATAGGAAAAGGTCCAGAGAATATTAAAATGATAGAAATTTTTAATTGTAAAACTCTTCATGTTTAAAACAATAAAAACTTTATTTTTCTATATAGCAATTCTTGGGATGCACAATTTGATAACGAATACACAGTTCTGTAATATAATGGGAAGTAGTAATGGTGTTGACCAAGAACATTTTTCAGGTGAGTACTTAAAATGCTTTGTGAATTCTAATCCTTTATTAAATATATTTTGTTTTCACCTTGTGTCAGCTTAAGTATTCACATACTATGTGTTATATATATGTACTTGAAACCTGACATTTCAATTTGGTGGTATTAACCAAGAAAGCCATTGAAAATAGAGTATTAAATATTTTGTGTTTAATGGGTCAGCAAATGTAATAAGAACCACTCTACCTCACTAAATAATAACTAAACAGTAAAAAGCTAGTCAAACTTGGTTTTGTTGACATTTTATTATCACTACTACTAATTTTCAAGAAATAGATAACAATACTTACAAAGAAATTACATTATAAAATCAGATTCAGGAGATACCACAAAACTATTCAATCCCTAAACCTTTCAGTCTGATGTGAAGTATTATATAGCCTAAAGCAAAGCTTTTCAGAAATTCATTTATAGCGGCCAGGTGTGGTGGGTCATGCCTGTAATTTCATTTTCTGAGGCTGAGGCAGGAGGATTGCTTGAGTCCAAGAGTTCAAGACCAGCTTTGGAAATGTAGACCTCCATCTCTACAAAATTTTAAAAATTAGCTGGGCATGGGGGCACATGTCTGTAGTCTCAGCTACTTGGGAGACTGAGGGGAGGATGGCTTGAGCCCAGGAGATTGAGGCTTCAGTGAGCCGTGATCACACTACTGCACTCGAGCCTGGGCAATAGAGCAAGACCCTATCTCAAAAAACAAATAAAAAATTCATGTATAGGGTGTTCTTAAATTAGCCAGGTGATACATGCTTTTGTAGCACATTTAAACAATACATAAGTATTTATGGGAAGAAGTAAAAGTGTCTCTCTCTGCAGCTGTCATGCCCTCTGCTTACCCAAACAGCACCCTGTTAAAACAATTTTGTATATACCCTACCAGACTTTTCAGTGTTTGTACTAATGTATACATGTTATACGTAGTCTCTTGTTTTTTACCAAAAAAAGGGGAGATTATACTGTAAATATTTATTGCAACTTAATTTTTCAGTAATAATTCTATTAGCTAATTTTTTTTCTTTTTTTTTTTTTTTTTGGGGGGGGAAACTTAGTCTCCCTCTGTCACCCAGGCTGCAGTACAGTGGCACCATCGTGGCTCACTGCAACCTCCGCCTCTCAGGTTCAAGCACGTCTCTTGCCTCAGCCACCTGAGTATCTGAGATTACAGGTGCACGCCACCATGTCTGGCTAATTTTTTTTTTTTTTTTTTTTTGTATTTTTAGTAGAGACGGGGTTTTGCCATGTTGGCCAGGCTGGTCTCAAACTCCTGACCTCAGGCTGGTCTCAAACTCCTGACCTCAGGCGATCTGCCCACCTCAGCCTCCCAAAGTGCTGGGATTACAGGCGTGAGCCACTGTGCCTGGCCAACTAAATGTTTTTGAATGCTTACTGTGGGCCATGTTGCGTGCACAGCTCTTGGATGTGGAATACTCTCAGCCCTCAAAACAGTTCTATGAAATAGATATTATTATCTTTAATTTGCATGTGAGAAAGCTGAGATTTTAAAATAATTAAGTAACCTCAATATTTTACACAATATTTTACACAAAGTCAGTGGTAAGGATTTTAACCTGTGTTATATAGTGTATTACTTAGCAGTGGACCATGTTTTCTAGTCAATATGTATATACATCTACCTCATTCAGACATGTGTATAACATTCCTTTTTACAATGTTTTGCAATTTGACCATCCCCCTTCTCATTTTTCAGTTTTTATTGTAGAAATGTTCAAACATACATAAAAGAAGAGAGAATAATATATTCATTACCCAGCTTCAGCTGTTTTTTAACATTTGCCAGCCTTGTTTTATTCATCTTCTGTCTCCCTCCCTAGCCCTTCTACTTTTTTTCCTGAAGTATTTTAAAGCAAACCCTGTTCATTTGTATTACATCACCTATAAATATTTCCGTATGTGTGTCTCACAAATAAAGGCTTTTCTTTTAATGTAATCATGATGCCATCATCAAAGTTTAAAATGTATAGTATTTTCTTCATATCACGTAATATCCAGTGTGTGTCCAGATTTCCTCTATTCTCTCCAAAATGTCATTTCATGATTGACTCAAAAAAGGTTACATGCTGCATTTGGTTGTTTGTCTTTTTAGTCTCCCTTAATTTCTTAACAGTTCTCCCCAACCTCTTTCCTTTTTTTTTTCTTTTTTTTCATGCCATTTATTTTTTAAGAAACTGGGTTATTTTTCATAGAATTTTCCACATTCTGGATTTGGCTGATTTCAACCTTATGGTATCATTTTATGTTTTTCTATCACCTGTGTTTCTGTAAACTTTTAGTTCTAGTGGCTTGATGAGGTGCAGGTGCAGGTCCCTTTTGGCAAGAATGCTTCATGGGTGGTGATTGAATCATATTAAGAACTTAGCTTATCAAATCTAATCCTTCCTATTTGGGGGAATGAGATTGATCACAGGATTCAAATGTAGGCAGCCTGACCCATCCTTTTTAAGTTTCCCATGAACCTTTTGCTTAATAATTCCTGCATCCCATTGACTGGATTCATTATTTCATTAAGGTGCAAGGCTCTCGAGATTTCTTTCCCCATTCCACACATCCTCTGGTTTTATAAAATTAGAACTATTCAATTTTCCATTCAATGAGGAAGTTCTTCCCTAGCTGTCTTGAAGACTACCTTGCTGAACTTAAGTGAGAGGGAGCCGACTCTCTGTTGTTGAGCAGAGCTCCATTAGGAAGCTTTTCCTTGTCTTGAACCAAGTTCTGCTTCTTGGCAATCTATACTTGTTCTAACCCAGCCTTTCAGAACAGCACTAAATTTGTCTCTTCTCAGCTTCTACAGGATAAATCTGAAAACAGCTAGCATAACTTCTTTTAATATGTGCTTCTCCAGACTAAATATATTCAGATTTTTCACCTTACCTCAGGAAAGTAATTTTCAAACCTTCATCTAAGTTGATCTCAAGATGCTGTGTGTGTGTGACATTTGAAAGTAACAAGATACCCTTAATGGAATTTATTGGATAATCAGTGCACCCTGTCTCAAGATGAGTTTTGCTCCTAAAATCTAGAGGAAGGCAGGAAGGAAAAAAGCCAGATAGTAGTCCATTTTGAACCCAGTCAGTCTTTCCATGTCAATTGCTCTTACTCTTTTGTGGTCATTCACTAGTTTGTGAGCCTTTTGTGGTCTTTGACTTGAATGACCACAAAAAAGTAATGCTTTCCCCAGAAAATGTATCCATAAAAGTTTACCTGTTATAGTTGTTCATGGACCCCCACACACATGCAGCAGAGCACAGTGATCTCTTGAAAGGGCTCAAGGACTTCAGGGCCTCTGTTGTTCACATCTGAAGCATCATATTCCTGTCGTGTGAGTAGCTGAGGTAAAGATTAGGGAGTGAGAGTGAGAGAGGGCAGTAAATTTTGGAGCCTCTGTCTCAGTAGCTCTTCTGTGTACCTTTACCTCCTCTCCCTCTCTGCTCCTTATTCCTACCCTCCTTCCTATTCCTTCTTTCTCGCAGAAAGTTCTCCCCACTTTCCCACTGCAGAGTACTCCCCATGGGAGGAAGAGGTAATGTGCCCTCCCATCACCTTATTATTCTCATTTAGGCTGTATTTCTTTAAGTCTGTGATTCTTACTGCCTTTATGCCAATTATCAGTCAAATCTCAGAGAAATGATGAGATGCTAGATTTTATCATACTAGTACTTTATCTTAAATATTGCTAAAAACAAATGGCATCATCAACTTGTGCTATCAAATATATTTGAGTGATAAAAATATCTTGTAATATACTAAGACAATAAATATTCATTTTTGAAGACTGATACATGGCAAATAAATTAAATATTGAATATGTTTGGTATTTATATTCAGTAAAATTTTATTTGGATGCCTTAAATGTGTGTCAAGGCCAGGCGCAGTGGCTCATGCCTGTAATCCCAGCACTTTGGGAGGCTGAGGCAGGCAGATCACTTGAGGCCAGAAGTTCGAGACCAACGTGGCCAACACGATGAAACCCATCTCTACTAAAAATACAAAAATTAGCCAGGCATAGTGGCACACACCTGTAGTCCCAGGTACTCGGGAGGCTGAGGCAGGAGAGTCACTTGAACGTGGGAGGAGGAGGTTGCAGTGAGCCAAGATCACGCCACTGCACTTCAGCCTGGGCTACAGAGTGAGACTCCATCTCAAAAAAAAAAAAAAAAAAAAATTAAATAAATAAATGTGTCAACACATAAAGGATCTTTTCGGAAATGTGGGGCTAGAACTTTTAAATCTGTCCCCTTGAATAAATATGTGTGTATGAGAGAGAGAGAGAAAGTAAGAGATGTTACCAAGTGAATATCTGCATCCACCGTAATAGTATCAACTCCAGGCTGGGTGTGGTGGCTCAGGCCTGTAATCCCAGCACTTTGGGAGGCTGAGGCGGGCAGATCAGGAGGTCAGGAGATTGAGACCATCCATGCTGGCTAACATGGTGAAACCCCGTGTCTACTAAAAATACAAAAAATTATGCGGGGCCAGGTGCGGTGGCTCACGCCTGTAATCCTAGCACTTTGGGAGGCCGAGGTGGGCGGATCACGATGTCAGGAAATCGAGACCATCCTGGCTAACAATGTGAAACCCCATCTCTACTAAAAATACAAAAAATTAGCGGGGTGTGGTGGCGGGCCCCTGTAGTCCCAGCTACTGGGCAGGCTGAGGCAGGAGAATGGCCTGAACCCAGAAGGTGGAGCTTGCAGTGAGCCGAGATGGCGCCACTGCACTCCAGCCTGGGCGACAGAGCCAGACTCCGTCTCAAAAAAAAATTAGCAGGGCGTGGTAGTGGGCACCTGTAGTCCCAGCTACTCGGGAGGCTGAGACAGAATAGCGTGAACCTGGAAGGCGGAGCTTGCAGTGAGCCGAGATGGCGCCACTGCACTCCAGCCTGGGTGAAAGTGCGAGACTCCTTCTCAAAAAAAAAAAAAGTATCAACTCCTGCTCTTTTCATTTATCACTGCAGATGTGGTCAAAGGTGAAAAGATTCTTCCAGTATTCGATGAGCCACCAAATCCAACCAACGTAGAAGAGAGTTTGAAGAGAATTAAAGAAAATGATGCTTATCTTGTTGAAGTTAATTTGAATAATATAAAGGTAAGTATGCTAGTCAGAGTGGTTTTGTATTGCTTTGAGTCAGCTGAACCTAGGATGAGAGCTGGGCAGTTGATAAAATAGTCTAATTCTTTCTACTTTAAGGTAAAGTTTTTGCTCTTACCAGTATGCTAACATAGGTTTCTTCATATTTTAGATATTGAAGTATTATGGTATAGTATTTTCGTACTTGCTTTTTGAGGAATTTATCATCTAAAAATGTAAACCCTACAAACTGTCAGAATAAATCTCTCGGGTTTTCTAAATACTGCCCGCTTCTAAGAACATTTAGCCTCTTGGGTCTTGCTTTTGTAAAATTTGGTTCCTTAGCTAGGTATGGTGGTGCATGCCTGTAATCACAGCTATTCGGGAGACTGAGGCTGGAGGATGGCTTTAACCCAGAAGTTTGAGACCAGCCTGGACAACATAGTGAGACCTGCCACCGCCCCATCTCAAAAAATAAAATAAAACCTGTTTTTTTTTTTTTTGAGGTAAAATTTAAATATGGTAAAATTCTCCCTTTTAGTGTACAGGTCTATGAATTTTGACAGGTGCATACAATTTTGTACAATCACCATTATACTCAAGATGTAGAATATATCTGTCACTGCAAAAGTTATCTCATATCCCTATGTAGTCATTCTCTGCCCCTCAGCTCTAGCCCCAGATAACCACTGACTTATTTTCTTTCCCTATCATTTTGCCTTCTCCAGAATGTCATATAAATGGAATCCTATAGTATGTAGCCTTTTGGGTCTGACTTCTTAGCATAATGCATTTGAGATTCATTCCTGGTGAGTGTGTCAGATACGCTGCAGTTTGTTTATCTGTTCATCAGTTGGTAGACATATGGGTTCCTTCCAGTTTGGGATGGTTATTAATACAGCCACTGTATACTTTCACACACAGGTTTTTGTGTGAACATGCTTTACATTCTCTTGAGTAATCACCTAGGAATAAGCTTTCTGGGATCTTATTTTGAGTTTTAAACAATGCAACTCTTCCCTGGAATAAGGAAAGAAGAAATTAGGAGGGCATAGGGGTAATTAATCACCAAAGAGTAAACTCAAATTATCTAGATAATTAGCCATTGTGTAATAGCTTCATTATAAATTCCTCATTTTAAAACTTGATTTTTTTGAACTGGGGAACAAGGGGAGGAGAGCATCTGGAAATCACGAGCCTAGGGAAGAAAGCCTCTGTGCTCCTCTAGGGAGTAATCCTTCCTGTGAGTGGAGGAAGGAAAACCTCAGAGAAAGCTTATATTCATAGTTGATTACTCACTTTTTTGTTTGTTTGTTTGTTTGAGACAGAGTCTCGCTCTGTTGCCCAGGCTGCAATCTTGGCTCACTGCAACCTCTGCCTCACCCCACGTTCAAGCGATTCTTGTGTCTCAGCCTCCTGAATACCTGGGATTACAGGCACCCACCATCACACCTGGCTAATTTTTGTATTTTTAGTGGAGATGGGGTTTCACCATGTTGGCCAGGCTGGTTTTGAACTCCTGACCTCAAGTGATTCGCCCACCTTGGCCTCCCAAAGTGCTGGGATTATAGGTGTGAGCCACTGCACCTAGCCCATTTTTATTTTTTTTAATTTGGTCCCTGTGTATCCCTTTCTCTAAATAAACAGTAATGATCTGAAAATAACCAGGCTAAGGGGAATTGAAGTCTCAGATACTACTGAGAGAAACCAGCATCTTCAATACTTTATTTTCTCTCCTTCAAGTAGTGTAGGGTTAATCTCTCTTAGTAATTTGTAGCTTAAACTAAGTGACTGAGAACAGTCTGTCTGCCTCAGGAATCATACTCCATCAGAGATGGGCTCCTTCATCTCTCTCCTTGTAGAAAAGTAAATCCACTTTTATTTTCATATAAAAAGAATAATGAAGGACCGGAGTGGTGACTCACTCCTGTAATCCCAGCACATTGGGAGGCCAAGGAGGGTGGATCACCTGAGGTCAGGAGTTCGGGACCAGCATGACCAGCACGATGAAACCCCATCTCTACTAAAAATACAAAATTAGCCGGACCTGGTGGTGCATGCCTGTAATCTCAGCTACTTGGGAGGCTGAGGTAGGAGAACTGCTTAAACCCGGGAGATGGAGGTATCAGTGAGCTGAGATTGTGCCATTGCACTCCAGCCTGGGCAACAAGAGTGAAACTCCCTCTCAAAATAAATAAATAAATACATACATAAAAAGAATAATGAAAGGTGAGAATTTTTTTTAATCTAAGTGCTAGAGAAATGGTGATATGTGCTCTGCTCTGAGTCAGTAGTTTATGCAAATGCTCCATCATAGATAAGTCAGATAAATGTGGAGGAAGCTGCATTGTTTGTTTTCATTTGTAGACTAATTCTTATGAGTTTGTATAACTTCTGAATACATTTTAAAGCAAAAAAAAAAATTGATTAATGGAAACTAAATATAATGAAAATTGAAATGTAATAATGTTTTATATTATTGTCTTTCAAGAATATCCCAATTCCAACCCTAAAAGATTTTGCAAAGGCTTTGGAAACCAACACACATGTGAAATGTTTCAGTCTTGCAGCCACCCGGAGCAATGACCCTGTTGCTACTGTAAGTAAGCTACTTGAGAATATCAGAATTATGACACAACCAGGGTGTGTTACAGTGGTGATTTTTATGAATGAGATTTACCCCTTTTTTATAGTTAATCTTTTAGCTCACTATTAGGCAGTATATTACTTACCACCTTTTTCTGTTTATTTTTTCCTGTATTTCCTTCCTATGAATTTTTCCCCCTCCCAGCTTCCCCTTCCTTCCTATGAATGTTTTAAAACATAAATGGAATTATGTAGTGTATGCTGTTCCGCAACTTGATTTTTCACTCTGCGTTTTATCTTTAAAGTTTTGTTGTATCAATACATAGGGATCTACCACATTATTTTAACATCTTCAGAGGATTCCATTTATGGATCCTTAGTGGTGGATTTTTGTTAAATGCTTTTGCTGTGTCTCTTGAGATGATCATATGGTTTTTGTCCTTTATTCTGTCAGTATGGTGTGATTGACTTTTATATGTTGAACCAACCTTTCATTCCTGAGATAAATCCCACTTGATCATGGTATAAACCTTCTGTTTCACTTGGCTTTGAGAATATCACTCACTCCGTTGGGGACTCCCCTTACCTCAGTGGACGGTCCTTCTCAGAGCCCTGTACTGGTTTCTCCAATCTCTTCAACTTCTAAATATTGGAATGGCCCAGAATTTGGTCCTTCTTTTCTCAGTCTATATTGACTTCCTGGGTAATCTCAGAAATATATATATTATCTCCATATACTTGCTGATGCCTCCCAGTGTGATTATCTACAGTTTGTATCTCTCTCCTGAACTCTGTGTTCATGTTCAGCTACCTCCTCAGCAGCTTTACTTGGATGTCTAATTTACATCTTACATGTAAGTCCTTAACCAAACTCCTGACTTCCATCCTGTGCCTGCTTTTCTCTGCTCTTTTCTATCTTACTAAATGCAATTTCAATCTTTCATTGCTCAGCAAAAAAAAAAAAAAAATTATAATGGAATAATTCTTGACATCCATTTCTTGCAACCTTAAACATACTTTTAGCCTATCTTCAAAATATTTCAGAATCCAACCACTTCTCACCATTTTCACAACTACCACCTTGACCCAAGCCACCATCTTTTCCCACCTGGATTATTGCAACAGCCTCCTAATTGAGTTACCTTCATCTATTTTACCTACCCCAAAGTCAATTCTTTACATAGCACCAAGAGTGATTCTTTAAAACTTAAATTATCTCATTCCTATTCAGAGAACCCTGTAGCAGCTTCCCATCTCATTAATAGTAAAAATCAAAATCTTTCAGTGGCCTTATAAGGCTTCACATAAGTCAACCTCATCTCCTTTACTTGCCCTTTCTTTCATTCTACTCTAGCCATACAGCCTTCTTCAACATGCCATGTGGACTCCCAAATCAGAGCCTGTACCTTTGTTCCTTCTGCCTTGAACTTTCTTCCTAAAATAATCCACATAACTTCGCCTTATCACTTTGACTCTTTGCTCAAAAGTCACCTTCTAGGTGAGGCTTTTCCTGACTATGCCATATAAAATACCAACCCCACTTCCACCCCCAGTACTCCCCCTCTACCCTATTGTGCCTTTTTTCTTTTTACCCTCTAACATTGCACTTTGCTTACTTTTATTATCTGCGTCCCTCCCCAGCTAGAAGGAACATTCTGCCAGGCAGGGACCAATATGTTTTATTTCTGAATCTCTAGAACAGGGCTAATCAAATAATAGGCCATCAGTAATATTTGAATAAATGTATGGATAAGGGATTTGTTCCAGGTCACATAGCTAGTTATTGCTAATAGAAAGGACAAGTGTGTAGATATCAGCCACAGTTTTCTGTAGTATCTCTACCCCCTATTGCCTTTCCTTTAACTTTAAGCTTGGTCTTACCCATATTTTCTGTAGTTTAAGCTTGCTTTTGATCCCCCTACAGGGCTGTTTTATATGAACTCATGATCATTCTTCTTTTTTCTTTCTCTTTCCTTCCTCTCCTTCCTTCCCTTCTTCTCTCTTCCTGCCTCTCTGTCTCTTTCTCTTTCCTTCCCAGTCTTCCTCCTCTTTCTTTTTTCACTTGTAGGCTTCTGTTAATTAATCAATATGGTGTTTATTAAGCACTGAGTCAAATGTCTAACACTGTGCCATATCCTATGAGAAATGAAACAGAAGCAGATTGAAGACATACCATTACTTGAGGAATTTAGTATTTCATTAGCCCCTTCTTCTCAATGGCCTTTGTGCTCTTCTGGTTCTGGTTATCTGTGTTCTTTTCTGGCCTTCTGCCTTGACCACTTCTTTTGGCCCCTGCCTTGGAAATTAGTACATAATTTACCCTCATTTTGGCTTCACATGGTCCAGCTACAGCAAGACCCAAATAAGAAAAGATGTTCCAGGGACATTGATGAAGTTGGTCTGACACAGAAACTGATAGAGTGAGAGAGACAGAAGAAAGAAGCATGAAGTAGGGAATGAGGAGTAGAGAATGTCACCAACAGGGAATTACATGTGACCAAAAAATCTAAAGATTATGACAGGGTGCATATGAAAAATAGGTACAGGCCAGGTGGAGTAGCTCACAACTGTAATCCCAGCACTTTGGGAAGTCGAGGTGGGTAGACTGCTTGAGCCCAGGAGTTTGAGACCAGCCTGGGCAACATGGTGAAACCCCATCTCTACAAAAAATACAAAAATTAGCCAGGCATGGTGGTGCACAACTGTAGTCTCAGCTACTCAGGAGGCAGAGGTGGGAGGATCAGTTGAGCCCAGGAGGCAGAGGTTGCAGTGAGCTGTGATCATGCCACTGCACTCCAGCCTGGGTGACAGGGCAAGACCCTGTCTCAAAAAAAAAAAAAAAAAAGAAAAAGAAAAGTAGATATAGTCATCCATGGGTTCAACCAACTTCAGATAAAAAATATTTGGAAAAAAAAATTCTATGAATTTCTAAAAGCAAAATCTGAAGTTGCTGTATGCCAGGTACTGTGTTGAATCCACAAAAATGAAGTGATGTGTAGGCATTGTATTAGGTATATTAAGTGACCTAGAGATAATGAAAAGTATACAGGAGGATGTGTGCAGGTTGTATGCAAATACTATGCCATTTTATATAAGGCAGTTGAGCATCTGAAGATTTTGGTATCTGCAGGTGGTCCTGGAACGAATCCCCAATGAGTACTGAGGGACAACTGTACCTGTGAGAGCTATGGGCTACTGTGTCAAACTGAAACAACTGATGACAAACATTAAGGCAGTTATGTTAATTAATATATTTGTTTATGACATGTACAATATGTAGTAGGTACTGTATCAAATTTTAATCTCTTAATATTTTCTTTAATTTCTAGGCTTTTGCAGAAATGCTGAAAGTGAACAAAACTTTGAAGAGCTTAAATGTGGAGTCCAACTTTATCACAGGAGTTGGGATTCTGGCACTGATTGATGCTTTAAGAGATAATGAAACCCTGGCAGAGCTCAAGATTGACAATCAGGTCAATGTTCTACAATAATAACGTCGAGGAAGCTACAGTCCACACTGCTATGTAGGGCTTGGCGACTCAGGATAGGGATGGGAGGAGGGCTGTCAGGGATCCCTGTTGAAAGATGCTGGGCTGAATGGAGAGCGGACATTTGGGGTATCTAGAAGATTAATGTATATAACAGTGTATACAATGTAAAGGTGTATACTCTCCCTAGATCATTTTAAGAGAATTTAGATGGCTATCTAGTTTGAGAGGACTCTTACCTGTGACCTAGTCCACCTTCCAATTTTTCAGCTCTGTGCTGGCAAGGTCCACATTGTAGGGTCTTTGTAAGTAAGAGGCAGAGAGATACATGTTAGCAATGTTTCCATCCAGAGTAGCTATTAATTTTTTTATTTGAAAAAATAACTCCAGTTATTTGAAAAAATATTTGGTAAATGTCTCCTTCAGTCCTTCAAAGTAAATAACTTTTGTAAACTATGAAGGTAGAAAAGAGGATTATGTCTTAAAATTTAACCCAGTGCTTCTTAATCCATGTTTTTAATTTTTTATTGAGATATAATTACATACAGTAAAATTCACTTTTTTAAAAAGTATACAGCTAAATGGTTTTTAGTATATTTGTGGAGTTTTGCAGCCGTTACCACTAATTCCAGAACATTTTCATTACCCCACAAAGAAACCCCATACCCTTTAGCAGTCACTCCCCATTCACCACTCTCACCAGGCTCTGGCAATCACTCATCCACTTTCTGTTTCTTAGGATTTGCCTATTCTGGACAGCTTGTATCTGGGGAATCAAACAATATGTGATCTTTTTGTGACTGGCTTCTTTCACCTAGCATAATGTTCTGGAGGTTCATCTGTATTGTAGCATACATCAGTACCTCGTTCTTTTATGACTGAATAATATTCTATTCCATTTGGGGTGTGTCCACGTATGGGCCACTAGAAATAATACTGCTATGAGCATTCATTACAAACTCTTATATGGACATAGATTTTCATTTCTCTGTATAGCTAGGAGTGTAATTGCTGGGTCACATGGTAACTCTATGTTTAACTTTTTGAGCAGCAGCCAAACAGTTTTCCACAGTAGCTGTACTAGTTTACATTCCTCCCAGCAATGTCCCCATTTTTCCACATTCTTGCCAACACTTGTTATTATCTATCTTTTTTATTATACTTATCCTAGTGGGTAGAAGTGTATCTCATTGTAGTAATTCACACTTTTTTTATGTCTGTATGATCATATTACTGAACTTTAAAAAGTTTATTTTGTGTGTGTGCACGTGTAAAGTTCCAGGGGGGCTGTGGTGATGATGGGGTCAGTGGGTGAAATCAGCTTCCTGTGACAATCATTTCATAACTTTAAGTGACCAGTTTTCTACAACAAGCAGTTTGTTCTCAGTTACAAATCAGTCCTTGGAACTACTGAACTATGTATATGTTGTAGGAATTGGGAACATTTTTTAAAGATATCAAAGAATCAGCATGTGCTTGAATGTCTTAATATACCTAGAAAAGTATTTTGATCTAGTTTATTAATATTGTTCTTTTTTTTCTAATTATTCCAGAGGCAGCAGTTGGGGACAGCTGTAGAATTGGAAATGGCCAAGATGCTTGAGGAAAATACAAATATCCTTAAATTTGGATATCAGTTTACACAGCAGGGACCACGAACCAGGGCAGCTAATGCTATAACAAAAAACAATGACTTAGGTAAGACATAGACAGTATCGATCGAGTTTCTGGGTTCTATCATAAGCTAATGTATTGAGGGAACTTCTTTCCCTCTTACGAATAAATTCTAGCAAAAGTTATTTGGCCTTTGTTTCTAAAATCTGCATGGTCCTTTTTATACCGATTGAATTCTAGTTCAATTAAAGTGAGGGTGTTGTGATGATTGGGTCAATGGGTAAAGTCAGCTTCCTGTGACAAGCATATTTCATAGTTGTAAGTAACCAGTTTTCTACAACAAACAATTTGTTCTCAGTTACAAATCAGTCCTTGGAACTATTGAAACAAAGATTTCAACATTAAAGGAAAGTTTTTTTGCCCTTTTAATCAGAGACCCAGCTAGAAATTCAGTTTTGTATGATAGAATATGGAATATAGAAATATATAAAATAGAGAATAATTATATTTCTCACCCGGGTTTTTTTGTTGTTGTTGTTGTGAGACGGAGCCTCACTCTGTTGCCAGGCTGGAGTGCAGTGGCACCATCTCGGCTCACTGCAACCTCCGCCTCTGGGGTTCAAGTGGTTCGCTTCCCTCAGCCTCCCAAGTAGCTGAGACTACAGGTGTGCACCACCATGCCCAGCTAATTTTTGGGTGGTTTTTTTTGGGTTTTTTTTTTTTTTTTTTTTTTTTGGTTTTCTTTGAGACAGAGTCTTGCTCAGTCGCCCAGGCTGGAGTGCAGTGGCATAATCTCAGCTCACTGCAAGCTCCACCTCCCGGGTTCACGCCATTCTCCTGCCTGAGCCTCCCAAGTAGCTGGGACTACAGGCGCCTGCCACCATGCCCGGCTAATTTTTTTTTTTTTTTTGTATTTTTAGTAGAGACGGGGTTTCATCATGTTAGCCAGGATGGTCTTGATCTCCTGACCTTGTGATTCACCCACCTCGGCCTCCCAAAGTGCTGGGATTACAGGCGTGAGCCACCGCACCTGGGCCCTCACCCAGGTTTTGTAGTCTGGTATGTAGGTGTTTGCTCATCTAACAGGACTGTTGTGAAACTGTCTTCTCGCTGCATACATCTAGGTCAGTAATCTCTCATTCTCCTGTGGTTCCTGTTTAATTGCTTGAGGCTTGTGGCTTCTGTTTGAAATAGACTTTCCAGCCAAGGCTGAATTAAAGAATATGGTGCTTAGAATTTTATTTCTACATGTTTCCAAAAGTTGATTCTTTTAAACTAGGATGTTTGCCATTGAAGTATTTTTAAAGATGCCTTTTAGAAAAGAAGTAAAACAAGACTTCTCAAAAGGAGTGACATTTCAAAGTGTTGCCATTCTCTTAAGCTTCAGCCATATTTGAGTTTGCATTCTGTAAAAGTTTCTGGAGCAGGAAAAAAATAGCACTTCATTTCTTTATTCCAGATCACTGTGGAAAATATTAGCTCAACTCTTTCTGTCCTTTGTATCACTATGGTTTCCCAGAGGAGATGTTAGCTGCTTGCTTTTGAAAATAGAAAATTGAGTTGGCCAGGCGCAGTGGCTCAAGCCTGTAATCCCAGCACTTTGGGAGGCCGAGACGGGTGGATCACGGGGTCAGGAGATCGAGACCATCCTGGCTAACACTGTGAAACCCCGTCTCTACTACAAAATACAAAAAACTAGCCGGGCGAGGTGGCGGGCGCCTGTAGTCCCAGCTACTCGGGGGGCTGAGGCAGGAGAATGGCGGGAACCCGGGAGGCGGAGCTTGCAGTGAGCTGAGATCCGGCCACTGCACTCCAGCCTGGGCCATAGAGCGAGACTCTGTCTCGAAAAAAAAAAAAGAAAATAGAAAATTGGTGTGTTTTGGTGTATTGTTGATTCCAAATGTAGTTTGCAAAGTCATGCTAATTGTTTTAGTATTGGTTCACTAGTTAGCTTCTATTTTTTCCTTCAGGCATTTAATTTTGCTTCTTAGAGCAGTGTTTTAAGAGAACTTCGTAAAGAAGTTCTAGCTGGACTTCATAAATAATTGGAGAGCTTTAAAAACACATAGATTATTGGCTTAAAATGACTTTCTTCACCCCAAAAAGTTGGTTGACCAGGGCCTCACGACCATCACATAACCCTACTTTGATGGATAAAGAAGCCAAGTGCTCTGTTGAATGTTTACTTTGTTCTCATTAGTGCACTACACAGCCACGAGGTACAGATACTGTTGTTCTCTTGTTATGCATGATAAGTTGAGACTCAAAGAAGTTAACTAACTTGCCAAAAAACACACTACAGAAAAGTGACAGAGCGAATTTCCTTAGAGGTTCTGATTTAGTCTATGATGGGATTTGGGTTGAAGTCATTTCACACTCAGAAACCCTGGCTTGTTTCTCCAGTGTTGAGTGGATATTTGAGTTTCTGAGTTCATCATTGTTATACGTCTTAAGCAGGTGTGCCCCATATGTCCTCTACTTAACACAGCATTTGTCCTATTTTTTAAATTGCCTTTTACTTAGAAAATTAATTATATGTAATAGTCTTACTTCCAAAGACTAGATGCTTTTTGAGGGCAGGGACTATGTTGTTGGCAGGGGCCATGTCCAACTATCGAATCCCAACTCTCTTAAAACCATGCCTGACACACAATAGGTACTTAAGAAAACTGGGTTAAGTGAATAAATAAGTGGTAGAATTTGAACTCTCTCAAAGTTACAATTTTCTGGTACCTAAATGGCCACAAACTAAGCCAGAAGTATCCTCCATTTTTCCTCTCCTTGGAAACCAACTTAACAAGCCCCAACCAGCTCTGTTACTTACCTCCCTCCAGGAGGCAAGTGATTCCAGCAACTGTCCCTCCAGGAGCAGTACAGTGAATGCCCATAAATGTCATGGCAGGGGTGCTGACCTTTGCAAGGCTTCAGCAGTTGTGCTTTTTTGTGAAGCCTGTTTTGGTAGGCATTTTGCCTGCATTTCTGTAAGGAAAGAAATGTACAGTGTTAGAGTGAGGGAGATTTGGGCAAATGAAAACCACTTCCTAGACTGCTTTATGTTGGCACTGAGCAATTGAATAGCTGTGCACAGTGGGGTGTTATAGAGGAAGAGAAGGCCATGTTGAAGAAGCTGTGTTCTGACCCAAAGCAGAATCGAGAGAAAGCAAGCAGCTTTGTGCTGGGAACTCTGTAGACTCCCACTTAAACGCTGTTTCATTCTGATCCAAACTACATTTTCAGACGTGGGTCTCAGGCATGAAATGACAATAAACACATTTCTGGATAGGGCAATTATAGATAAAAGTTCAAATTTGAGAGCAAGCAAGTTATTTATGTGCTGATGACAGCCTGTGGATTTTAAGAACTGACTCTTATATCATGATGCTGGCTCCAGAATAAACTTTCAATAAGTACTTGTTGTTTAAAGCTAACATTTAAAAAGTGATATCAGCAAATCAAGGCTGGGTGTAGTGGCTCACGCCCGTAATCCAAGCACTTTGAGAGACCCAGATGGATAGATCACCTGAGGTCAGGAGTTTGAGACCACCCTGGCCAACATGATGAAACTAAAAATAAAAAATTAGCCAGGTGTGGTGGCAGGTGCCTGTAATCCTAGCTACTCAGGAGGCTGAGGCATGAGAATTGCTTGAACCCGGGAGGCAGAGGTTGCAGTGAACCGAGATTGCACCACTGCACTCCAGCCTGGACGACAGGGTGAGACTTTTGTCTTAAAAAAAAAAAAAAAGTGATATCAGCAGATTTAAGAGGGAGTGTTGGTAGAATACACTAAAATTACATGGTTAAAGAACTTGGATTTATTTGGATTTTATGCAGGAAGTGTTTCAGAGCCATTAGAGACCACTGGATACATGATTAAGATACTTTAAAAAAAAAAAAACACTGCCCTTATTGCTCTTTTAGAGTTAGAAAATGAGGTTAGTTAGGACATTCGCAGTTAACTAATGATGATGTATTGACAACTTATGTCAGTGGAGTGTGTTTTGGAAAGAAATTGGACCAGATCCAATGAATTGTTAATAGGGCAAAATTTATAAGCCTGCCATCTAGAGGATGAGTTGAGGAATTGCTGGAAGGTAACAGGTGAGCACCAGGTGAGAAAGAGGAGGCAGAAATGGCCCGTTGCCCCATTGTCCTCTGCTGTGCACACAGCAGCAGCAGCTTCTCGTTCTTCCACTCAGCTTAACTTTTTTTCAGCTGTATACTCTGACCTCTGCCTAGTAGATAAAGATGGAAAGTCTGAAGACCATGTTTTCTGACATACTGGTCTCAGCAGCCTGATATGTGCTAATACAAAAGAGATAATCAAAGAACAATACTTGAAACTTGTACAGAATCTCCTGGGCATATAGTTCTTTTTCACCTTGTAGAGGGGGCTTTATCAGATCTTTGAGTTCTGATTTTGATAACATCGTTCCCTCTCTCATTGTTTTCTTAGTCTCAGCTATTCATTGAAATAATTCTACCTACTCTCCATCTCTCCAGCTAAGAAGTGTCACAGCTGTAACAGCAAAGAGGTTCTATGGTATACATGCAATATTCTACTTACCTTTGAGTCTCACATTACTATCTTTACACTAGCTAACTACATATTCCATTTTCTAGACCTTTTTTGTTTGCTGCACTCTCTCCTTTTTTATAGCATGCATTTTAGCATCTGAAGTGGTATGCCAATAACATTCAAACCCTGCTGCAATTCAAAATTTTATTCGAAATGTTCTACCCTAAAGAATTATCTGAAGTTTGCCTTTCAGACATGTCTATATGTTTCAGAGATCTATATACATGATTTGATATTTGAGGGCTCAAGTCTCCATTTAATTTTTTTTTTTTGATACTTCAGTGAACACATGAAACTTGTCCTTGTTAGCATGGATTAAAATTAGAGTCAGTTGCTTGCTTTGACGGCACATACACTAAAATTGGAATGATACAGAGAAGATGAGCATGGCCCCTTGCAAGGATGACACACACATTAATGAAGCAATCCCTATTTTTATTGAGTTCTGGCAAAAATAAATAAATAAAATAAACTTAGAGTCGGGCAAACTTAATTAGATAAATATAAGAATGTTCGTGAGAACCTGATACTTTAGTCCTCCTGGTTTTATTTTCAAGCGAGCACCCATCCTATGGCTGAACAAGATTTTATATACGTCATCTGAACGTGTGGTCTTACCTATTAAAGGCTGACAAACAGAAGCCAGCAGTCAGAGTAGCACAAGAGCAGAGTATCTATGGCCTGGCCAGGACACCAGGTGCACCTGTTGGCTTCTAGTTCCTCTGTCAAACAGCCAATTTAGGCCAAAATACATACTACAGAAGTGACAGAGCTATGATTCACTCTATTTGTCACCAACTCTGGAACGTGTGGTTTTTGTCCTCTCTAGGAGCTGGCCACAGGCTGAGAGTCCTGAATTGGTGGCATTCAGTGAATGCTGTCTAGTAGCTGATAGGTGAGAGTGCAGGTAGCAAGATTGGAAGTTGAAGACCTTGTTCTGCTGCTAGAGAACACCTCTGAGTAGTTTGGCATCACCAGTCCAGGAAGAGGCTGGTAGTCTCAGATACATACATGTACCATTCTTTGCTGCATAAGCTGAGCGAGTTGGCCACTTAGGCAGCCAAAGTTTATGGTAGCCAGAAGTGATTGCGCCATATTACCAGGGTCTGAGATTTTCATTACTTTGCATTTGTTGTTTTATCAGACCCTGAACTGGTTTATTTTACAGGAAGCAAGAGAAGGAAAATTCAGAAAGCAGTAGCAAATCACTTACCTATAAAAATGACAAAAATGTTTTTGGTATATTCTTTTACAGCCTAAGGAAATACATTGTAGTGTCTAATCAGGAGAGCATGCAAATAGCTACTTTTAATATGTTCTAACCCCAGCTGCCCGAATGTCACTTCAAAATTTAACACACTAATTTATTAGCTGTTTTTTTAAACCTGAGTGTGTACTTTTTCAATAAACAAATGACTTGGGCTGGGCGCAGTGGCTCACACCTATAATCCCAGCACTTTGGGATGCTGAGGCAGGCAGACCACTTGAACCCAAGAGTCCGAGACCAGCCTGGGCAAGATAGTGAGACCTAATCTCTGTTTGATTAATAAAATAAATTACAAAGTTAAAAATAAAAACAAATGACTTGTAGATGATTGCTGACCTTTCTGTTTTAGATTTCTAGTGCTGCTGCTGTGTAAGCACAGCTATGAGTTGTTGAGCTTAGGGATGTAGTTCTTGTTTTGAAGCCCCTTGGTTCTCAACAAGTAAATGACAGTGGTGAATGATGGGAAGTAGGTTTTGTTTTTTTAATTAATGGTCATGTGAACTGGAAATGGACGTTTCAGTTTTGTAGAACTTACAACTTATGCAGAAACTTGCTTGTTATAAGCAAGTTACCATTGTAAAAACTAATAGGAATTTCTAACATAGTTTCTTTTATTTTTCTCATAGTGCGCAAGAGACGAGTTGAAGGAGATCACCAGTAAGTCTGCCAAGGTGTAATCGTTGGAAGACTTCAGAAGATCACCAAGGGTTCATGTTGGTGACATCAGATGTAAAATTTTCCTAGGTAGAAGGGAAAAGACTGGAAAAATTATTTTAGTGACATGCATTTTTTTTATTTTTTAGTTTAAGTTGTTATCAGTTTCAAATTGTAAAATCAATAATGTCATATTTTATATTCTGAAACATTTCTACTTTCTGCTGAAATCAATTTTAATTTAGTTTAATTGAATGATTTATGATGAATCTTGAGCAAAAAAATACAATTGTAAAAAATTTCACAGGTCATTTATGTAGAATAATTTGAACATTGTGAGGACCAATCTTTTTTAAATCAAAAGGGATATTGCTGGTATCAGAATTGTTATTGCTTCATTTAGACATAAAACACTTCAGTGTTTTCTTCACTCCATGACCTGGAGACTTTTCTAAATTTTTAAAAATTTTTTAAAATACATGAACTTTGCAAGGGTGTGATTTTTCTCTATGAAGAGAACAAAATGCCAGAATTTTAAAACAGTTGACTCAAAATCTGGTCATCTGTGTTGGAGCTAAAGCAAGTCTCCAGGGAGAGAGGGTGGTCATCTGTGCATTCCAGTTTACTGCACTTCTCTGATGAGACACAGCAACACCCAGGTTTTCTTAAAACAAAGTCATCAGCTTTGCTAGGTTACATACTTTGTTTAAAAGTATAGTGAGGTCGGCCGGGCGCGGTGGCTCAAGCCTGTAATCCCAGCACTTTGGGAGGCCGAGACGGGCGGATCACGAGGTCAGGAGATCGAGACCATCCTGGCTAACACGGTGAAACCCTGTCTCTACTAAAAAATACAAAAAACTAGCCGGGCGAGGTGGCGAGCGCCTGTAGTCCCAGCTACTCCGGAGGCTGAGGCAGGAGAATGGTGGGAACCTGGGAGGTGGAGCTTGCAGTGAGCTGAGATCTGGCCACTGCACTCCAGCCTGGGCAACAGAGCAAGACTCCGTCTCAAAAAAAAAAAAAAAAAGTATAGTGAGGTCTAAGTTCATTCCAGTGTTTCATTTTAATAAAGTGAGCGTTATTAAATTTTTGTGAAAGCTAATAGTAAAAAATAAAAGCTGTTTTCTCCACCCCCCCCCCCAAAAAAAAAAAGGTATACAGCCAACTCTTAATTATGTAGGGTAAGAGAAAAAAGAAAACTGTTAAACAATGAAATCAAAGATAATAAATATGATAGAGTTCCAGTAGGAGGCACTTGCAAAAACAGTTGTTTAAACTGATGGTTACTGTAAGTCAATTGGAAGCTAGCATATATGTGAATTACTTGGTGTTACACAGTATCAAGAAGTTCCTATTTGCAGTGCAGAATTGCATACAGTATTTAATCACTGCTACAGATCTTCCAGCCAAGAAGGAAAACTGCTATTCTTCATGAATCTGATTTTTAGTATATGCTTCCTTTCATCTTATACTTTCGTCCATATTTATAAAAGTCATTTCTATAATAAAAGCAGTCTTTCTTGCTCAAAGTATTAAAGTGAACAATTGAACTAGAGTACTGTGGTCGGGAGACTGATTTGAGACTGCAGAGCTGATGCTGGTGGGAAGAGGATCTGGACTTGTGTTCATGTTCTGTCTCAGGGCAGCCCCTGGAGCAGGAGATGGCAGAGGCATTTACAGCTGCAGAAAACAGGGAGGAATGGAATCTGAGGTAACCTTGGCCTCAAAATTCAGGCCTGGCCGTATCATTTACAGAGATGTTTCTGAAGGGAAAAATCTCATTTCTGAGGGAGCCAAGGTGGCTAATCATTATTAATTTTTTTTAACTTTTTGGGCTGGGCACAGTGGCTCATGCCTGTAATCCCAACACTTTGGGAAGCCAAAGTGTCAGGAGTTCGAGACCAGCCTGGCCAACATGGTGAAACCCTGTCTCTACTAAAAATCAAAAAATTAGCCGGGTGTGGTGGTGCACACCTGTAATCCCAGCTACTCGGGAGGCTGAGGCAGGAGAATCGCTTGAACCTGGGAGATGGAGGTTGGAGTGAGCCGAGATAGTACCACTGCACTGCTGTCTGGGCAACAGAGCAAGACTGTCTCAAAAAAAAAAAAAAAAAAAAAACCAAAAAAACTTTTTGAAATTGAATTGCCATATGTCTGCTATTTTGGCTTGGGCTGGACAGTTTATCTAACAGGCAAGGCAGCTTCTTGTGTGCTATGGTAATAAGCCTTCTTAATAGGCTAAGCTTCCCTCATAAGAACTGTGATAGTTTCTTTGTTTTTTTTGTTTTGGTTTGGTTTGGTTTTTTTGGTTTTGTTTTGTTTTGTTTTTTTAAATCAATATCCAATGTTTTATAGGGGCCAAAGATTAACTTGCACTATTCCCTGTCAGTTAAAGGCCACTGATATTTTTCTAAGTTAGCAAGGCTCACTTGCTTGCTTTCTTGCCTCCCTTCCTCCATCCCTCTCCCTTCCGACTTTCTCTGTTTCCCTATTTCTCTCCCTCCCTCTCTTCTTCTCCCCTCTTCCCCTCCCCCGACCCATATGCAGCTTTTTGATTGTACTTGGTTTTATAGAGACTGCACAGTTCCAGCAAGATTGAGAGTCAGACATGGAGCAGGCATCTCAGGCTACCAGAAAGAATTGGTCACCTAGACTTTCAGTCAGGCATCCTCGTTTGCATTGTCCTGTAAGTCAATCCGTTGATAACTAGTACCCCCTTCATCCCTTAAGTTTTTTGTTTTTTTTTAATATAGGTAAGTGGGACTCTACCTAGAATTTTGCATCATACTTATGGGTAATACCTTTTTCCTTTTTTATTTATCGAAGCATGAAGTTGAGTATTTTGCTTGTACCATTTCAATTCTGCATTATAATAGTTCATTGTATAACTGAAAGAAAGGATTTCTTCATAAGTAACATTAAATATGAACATTCATCCAATTGAATATAGAAAATCTTTCCAAAAGTGTAAGGGAGAAAAATCATGTTTACTTCAGTCTTTAAAAATCTGGCACCTCTTAGTAACTTTCAGTATTTCTAAATTGCTCTAAAATTTTATAATAAATAGATTAAGGTTTTGCAGTAATCTTAATTTTTAAGCCAAAGGTTTTCTGAGACCTTAGGTTTTGTAGTCTAACCAGCTTATCTGGTTCTGTAAAAGAATATTCTTTGTGTTTTTAAATTGCTATTTTTAAAAAAGCTTTTTATTACCCATTTTATAAAATGTTATACTCATATTTGTCTGAATTTTCCCAATATTCCTACATGAAATTGTATGTATTAAAAACTCAATATTAGTGGCAAATATTAATACTATTAAAATGGATTTTGGTGCTATATTCTTATAGCTAAAGCCTAGTAGAAGTCTCAAGAATAGGTGAAATACACTTTCAAAGGTTGCCTGTCATTAAAAGACCAAATAAGCATTTTTGTATTAAATAAATTAGCAGTTGGTTAAAGACTTCGAGGAGAGTTAGTTTGGTCATTTAATTGCGATTTCATGTTATTTGAATGAAATAACCCACATCCTTGCCTTGTATAAGAGATGCACTCTGGAGATGTTACATGTAAATAGACCTTTATAAATTGTTTTCCAGTTGACCAAGTATCTGTTGTGTTTTCATTTAAAAAGAGGATTCCATGACATAATAAGAATTATTTTTAAAAATGTTTGGGGCGGCCAGGCGCGGTGGCTCAAGCCTGTAATCCCAGCACTTTGGGAGGCCAAGATGGGCGGATCACGAGGTCAGGAGATCGAGACCATCCTGGCTAACACGGTGAAACCCCATCTCTACTAAAAAAAAATACAAAAAACTAGCCGGGTGAGGTGGCGGGCGCCCGTAGTCCCAGTTACTCGGGAGGCTGAGGCTCCGGAGAATGGCAGAAACCCGGGAGGCGGAGCTTGCAGTGAGCTGAGATCCGGCCACTGCACTCCAGCCTGGGCGACAGAGTGAGACTCTGTCTCAAAAAAAAAAGTGTTTGGGGCTGGGCGCAGTGGCTCATGCCTGTAATCCTAGCACTTTGGGAGGCCGAGGCGGGCAGATCACCTGAGGTTGAGAGTTCGAGACCAGGCTGACCAACATGGAGAAACCCTGTCTCTACTAAAAATACAAAATTAGCCAGGCGTGGTGGCACACACCTGTTATCTCAGCTACTTGGGAGGCTGAGGCAGGAGAATTCCTCGAACCTGGGAGGCAGTGGTTGCGGTGAGCCAAGGTCGCACCATTGCACTCCAGCCTGGGCAACAGGAGTGAAACTCCATCTCAAAAAAAAAAAAAAAAGTTTTGATAAAATGTTACTTATATCATGTTGTACATTATATCTAACTTTTGCTGTCTTTAAAATAAGATGACAGCATTTATGGAGTTTTATAAAATCTTACATTTTAGAGTCTGTGTTCCCAGGGCTGCCTCACTTTTTCCCTATAAAACCAGGAACCATTGCTAACCTCCCAGCAGATGCAAGGATCATGCTTTCTCTGGAGTCCTTAGTCACTTCCATTCTTTGCAAGTTTAGTGCTGCCCAACTTCACTCATTCTACAGTGCTACTGCACTTCGAATGTATTGACCCATGGCACCCAAGAGAAGCAAACATATGGATGCACTAGAGACAACTCGGGTTGCTGCTCTCAGTTAAGGGCCGTGAGTTTTTGGGGTCTAAGTATCTGTAAAATTACCCTTTCCATCAGCATTCACTGATCATTAATGTTTCTGGATATTTCTTACCCTGAGACTTGCTTACCAACAAATCAAAGAAACTCTTCACTAATTATTTTTAAATTGAGAAAATAGTATTCAGAGGCAAAGACTTCTATATTCTTTTTTGAGACTGAGTCTCACTCTGTTGCCCAGGCTGGAGTGCAGTGGTGTGATCTCAGCTCACTGCAACTTCCACCTCCTAGGTTCAAGTGATTCTCCTGTCTCAGCTTCCCAAGTAGCTGGGATTACAGGCGTCCGTCACCATGCCTGGATAATTTTTTGTATTTTTAGTAGAGACGGGGTTTCACCATGTTGGTGGGGCTGGTCTCAAACTGACCTCAGGTTATCCGCCCACCTCAGCCTCCCAAAGTGCTGGGATTATAGGCTTAAGCCACCACACCCAGCCTTATTCTTTTTTTTTTTTTTTTTTTTCCTGAGACGGAGTCTCGCTCTGTCGCCTAGGCTGGAGTGCAGAGGCCGGATCTCAGCTCACTGCAAGCTCCGCCTCCCGGGTTCACGCCATTCTCCTGCCTCAGCCTCCCGAGTAGCTGGGACTACAGGCGCCTGCCACCGCGCCCGGCTAGTTTTGTGTGTGTGTGTGTGTGTGTGTGTGTTTTGAGACAGAGTCTCGCTCTGTCGCCCAGGCTGGAGTGCAGTGGCCGGATCTCGGCTCACTGCAAGCTCCGCCTCCCGGGTTTACGCCATTCTCCTGCCTCAGCCTCCCGAGCAGCTGGGACTACAGGCGCCCGCCACCTCGCCCGGCTAGTTTTTTTTTTTTTTTTTTTTTTTTTTGTATTTTTTAGTAGAGACGGGGTTTCACCGTGTTAGCTAGGATGGTCTCTATCTCCTGACCTCGTGATCCGCCCGTCTCGGCCTCCCAAAGTGCTGGGATTACAGGCTTGAGCCATGTGCCCGGCCTTTATTCTTGTAATTTAATTTGGTCATTCTTTCTTAGATCTACAGATTGAACATCCCTAATTGAAAACTTTGAGTACTAACATAGTGCTCAAAGGAAATGCTTATTGGAGCATTTAGAATTTCAGATTTTCAGATTAGGGATGCTGAACTGGTATAATGCCCTGTATTTCAAAATCCAAAATAATTTGAAATCTGAAACACTTACAGTCCCAGCATTTTGGATAAGGGATACTCAACCTGTATTGATTTTTCTCCACTATAATTCAGTTCTGTAAGTTCTTCCCTACAAAAAAGAAATGAATTAGAAATTTTATAATAAAACATATATTTTATTAATTTTAAACCCTATCTTGCAGTCTAATTGTTCAGAAAGGTCAACCTAGAAAAAAGACATGGCTAAGTAAACTATTGTAAGCTATAACTAAGTATTTTGGAAAGCCTTCATTAACACATGAAGAATTTTGGCCAAGCACTGTCTGTGTCTTATGCCTGTAATCCTCACTTTGGAAAGCCGATGCCGACGGATCACTTGAGCTCAGGCGTTTGAGACCAACCTGGGTAACATGGCAAAACCCCATCTCTACAAAAAGTACAAAAATTATCTGGGTGTGGTGGTGCATGCCTGTAGTCACATCTACTTAGAAGACTGAGGCAGCAGAAGTGCTTGAGCCTGGGAAGTGGAGGTTGCAGTAAGATGAGATCATGCCGCCGCACTCCAGCCTGGGCGATGAGAGTGAAACTCTATCTCAAGAAAAAAAAAAAAAGAGCTGCACTCCTAGTACTTTGGGAGACTAAGCAGGGAGGATTACTTGAGCCCAGGAGTTTGAAACCATCCTGGACAACATAACAAGACCCCATCTTTACAAAAAATTTAAAAATTAGCCAGACACCCATACTGCCAGCTACTTAGGAGTCTAAAGTGGGAGAATTGCTTGAGCCTGGGAGATTGAAGCTGCAGTGAGCTTTGATCATGTGACTGCATTCCAGCCTGGGTAATAGAGTGAGACTCTGTCTCCCAAAAAAAAAAACTAGCAGTTTTTTTGTTGTTGTTTTTGTCTTTCACTTAGGACACCTGCTCTAAAGGCTAGATAAAAATAGATTGTAGTGGCCGGGTGCAGTCGCTCACACCTGTAATCCCAGCACTTTGGAGGCCGAGGTGGGAGAATCACTTGAGGTCAGGACTTCAAGACCAGCCTGGCCAACGTGGCAAAACCCCATCTCTACTAAAAATGCAAAAAATTAGCTGGGCATGGTGGTGTGCACCTGTAATTCCAGCTACTAGGGAGCCTGAGGCAGAAGAATCGCTTGAACCCGGGAGGCGGAGGTTGCAGTGAGCCAAGATCGCACCATTGCACTCCAGCCTGGGTGACAGAGTGAGACTCCATCTCCAAAAAATATATGTATTAAGAAACACCACCAGCAGTGTTTTGTTAATATAGCTGTAACAAGTTATTACATTCTTTTTTTTTTTTTTTTTTTTTTTTTTTGAGACGGAGTCTCCCTCTGTTGCCCAGGCTGGAGTGCAGTGGCCGGATCTCAGCTCACTGCAAGTTCCGCCTCCCGGGTTTATGCCATTCTCCTGCCTCAGCCTCCCGAGTAGCTGGGACTGCAAGCGCCCGCCACATCGCCTGGCTAGTTTTTTATATTTTTTAGTAGAGACGGGGTTTCATCGGGTTAGCCAGGATGGTCTTGATCTCCTGACCTTGTGATCCGCCTGTCTCGGCCTCCCAAAGTGCTGGGATTACAGGCTTGAGCCACCACGCCCGGCCTCTTTTTTTTTTTTTTTAAGTTAGAGTTTTACTCTTGTCGCCCAGGCTGGAGTGCAATGGCGCAATCTCGGATCACTGCAACCTCCGCTTCCTTGGTTCAAGCGATTCTCCTGCCTCAGCCTCCTGGGTAGCTGGGACTACAGGCGCCCACCACCATGCCCGGCTAATTTTTGTATTTTCAGTAGAGATGGAGTTTCGCCATCGTGACCAGGCTGGTCTCGAACTCCTGACCTCTTAATCCACCCGCCTCAGCCTCCCAAAGTGCTGGGATTACAGGTGTGAGCCACCATGCCCAGCCCAAGTTATTACATTCTTAAGACAATCAGACACCTCTTAAAGTCTACATATATGAAGTTTTACTCCCTTTTCTACACTCAGTATGTCTTAATTGATGCAAAGCAATTAATTGGCCTAAAATGTTTCAAATATTATAGTCTATACATTCAGAGAGTAAGGTTTAAGAATGAATTATTGGTGCTTCTTGATGGCTGTATATAGCAGTTTTTAGAAGTTTAAATTTCACCTGTACTCAGAAAGATAAGCTTTTGATTCAGTGGTTTCAAATTTTTAGATCAATCCATTTAAGAATTGTTTTTTCAAATGTATATAAACGTATAACAAAAATTTTTGTAATTTCAAATGTGTTTTTTTCAGTTTTTTGGATGAATTATTATATTTGGTTTTAGTTACATTTAAAAGCTTGAAAATTACCTTTGTAACAATCATTTGAGTATCATTCGTTGTCACATGAAATCAGGTATTTACATTTTTTTCTAATGCTAAAATATCCAACATTGTAATTGCCTTATTTTTCCATTTTTATAAGTATAAAAGCAATGAATTTTAACACTGATATTTAAGTAATACAAAATATTATCCAAATTCATAACAGCACAGTGAAGTTTCTTTTGAAGACTATGTACTAGAAGCATTTAGAACTTACCAATATATACTGGGATAAATCGTTTCAATAAAGTTTATCAAATATTCTGTAAACTTGGACTTTTTAAAAAAGCATGTAATCCCTTTCATTCCTAAGTTCTAAAATTAATTCCTTATATCCTTCTTCAAGAACAAGTTTATCAATTTCCCTGAGTTATTCAGTCCTACCTGTTATGAACTGAATATTTGTATCCACACCTGCCCCCCACCCCAGATTCACATGTTGAAGCCCTAACCCCCAATGTGAAGGTATTTGGAGATGGGGCCTTTGGAAGGTAATTAAGGCTAGATAGGATCACAAGGTTGGTCCCCTTATGATGGCATTTGTGTTCATATACAAAGAGACAGGAGACTCTCTCCATCATGTGAAGATACACCAAAACAGCAGCTGCCTGCAAGCCAGGAAGGGAACCCTCATCAGGAACCAAACCATGATCTTGGACTTCCCAGCCTCTAGGAACGTGAGCAATAAATTTCTGTTATTTAAGCCACCCAGTCTATGAATCATGTAAAATTAGTTATAATAGTTGAACACTTTTACTCATAAAAATAGTAATTTCATAAGGTTCAACCTAATATCATCAGTACTAGGCCCTGTCTGTTCATAAAATTGAATTGAGTTGACAAATATGAAAGAGCAGGGTCAGACAAGTGCAGTGGCTCACGCCTGTAATCCCAGTACTTTGGGAGGCCGAGGCAGGCGGATCACCTGAGGTGAGGAGTTCAAGACCAGCCTGGCCAATATGGTGAAACCCTGTCTCTACTAAAAATACAAAAATTAGCCAGGCATGGTGGTGCATGCCTGTAGTCCCAGCTGTTCAAGAGGTTGAGGCAGGAGAATAGCTTGAACCCAGGAGGTGAAGGTTGCAGTGAGCCGAAATCGCACCACTGCACTCCAGTCTGGGCAACAGAACAAGACTCCTTCTCAAAAAAAAAAAAAGGCTGGGCATAGAGGCTTACGCCTGTAATCCCAACACTTTGGGAGGCTAAGGTGGGCTGATCACCTGAGGTCAGGAGTTCAAGAACGGCCTGGCCAACATGGCGAAACCCCCTCTCTACTAAAAATACAAAAATCAGCTAGGTGCAGTGGCGAGTGCCCATAATCCCAGCTACTCAGGAGGCTGAGACAGGAGAATCACTTGAGCCCAGGAGACAGGTTGCAGTGAGCCGAGATCGCGCCACTGTACTCCAGCCTCAGTGACAGGGTGAGACTCCGTCTCAAAAAAAAAAAAAAAAAAACCAAAAAAAAAAAAAAACAGGGAAACATGTAATAGGTTTGAGGAAACTTAAGGATAAAAGTTAAATAATTTAAAGTTTTCAGAGTTTTCCTAACTTAGGGGAATAAAGAAATTGACCTGGAATCTTTAATGTCATTCTGCCTTCTGAGAATGGCTTTTGAGCTTCATATTCATGTACAGGAAGCCTCGATGCATATTCCCTTTGGTGAGTCAGGGAGACTCGGGTGCTTGAGTTGTGAGCTGCTCCCCTGAGTTCAAGAGGACTTGAGTGCCAGGGACTGGCTGTGAGGCAACAGTGCCCTCACCATGTCCTCCAAAGCAGTCCAACTAAAAATGCTCAGCCTGGTGCTACCACTGCTCTTATAGGTACCAAATAGTGGGAGTGACTTGACCACTTCTGAGTCTAAAATTGCCAAACGTTTTTTTCCTTCAACTGTTAAGCTTTCCTGCATGGTCTGCAAAGGTCGAGGGCTTGCAGATCCCAACCCAGTCCCCCAGCCCCTGTCCTGTTCACAGACATAGCAGATCCTCAAGGCCAGCCCCTTAGAAAGAAACCTGATGTTAAAATTAAGTTGTGCTAGTACCCTTCATTGTTCTGAATGAGTCTCTCAATTCTTTAGAAGCTAATGCTAATTGTGAATGTGTTTAATATACAAGCACAAAATTATGCTGTAAAAGTATAAAAGGGAAGGAAATAGAATTGTAAAATGGGATTTTTGGCATGGTGAAATGGGCTATTTTTTTCCCTTTGATCATTTCTATTTAACAAAACATTTTAAAATATATATCTAGTATTCTCAGAGGTAGAGAAATATAAACATTGAATTGAAGGATTTATGTGGTCAAATCTAAAGCCCCCCTAGTTCAAGAAACTGATGTCAGAGAAGGGACTCCCCAACATAACAGCATTTGTTGGTTCATTCAGTAGTTTTTAGGTTCTATTATGTTCCAGCTATTGTAGCAATCACAAAACTAGAAATCAAATCTGGTATTTTGTTTCCCATTGCAGTTTTCCCTAAACCTAATGGTGCCTGTTTATCTCGGGTAGATATTTTGGATATCTTCATAAGGTCACTAAAGTATTAGCCCAGCATTGTGATCACTATACATGGAAGATTCCAACCCTTGTCTCAGAAAAGCTTACTTGTTTATTTAAGTAAAAGCTTTGTACAAAGGTCTTAAGCTCTTTAAACCTCAGCTTCCACATCTATAAAAGGGGTATAACAGCACCTGCCCTAAGGATTAGAAGTGGTCAAGCCCACACAGCTCTGGTTAAGTACCAGGTATCCAGTGAGCTCTCCCTGCTGTACCTGCTCTTCCAAGAGCACCGTGCCATATGGGAAATGGAATTAATGCCATACTAAGGGGACTACAGAGCACAGAAAGGCCCCAAACTCAGCTAGGCAGGCCAGGGAGGACATCCTGGAGGAGGCCACAACTGAGCCGAACTTAACAGCAGGAATGCACTAAAACCTAAGATCCACCCACAGTAAACAGTGAACAAAATCCTCCTCGTTGGGAAAAAAATGAATTTTCTAACGTCATGGACTTGCTTTTGAAAACTTTTTATTCACAACCAGGATTATGCAAAAGCAACTCAATTTCAATTAAAACAAGTCATTTCATAATTGTTTTAAAACAAACTGTTGAGGCCGGGCACAGTGGCTCAAGCCTGTAATCCCAGCACTTTGGGAGGCCGAGACGGGCGGATCACGAGGTCAGGAGATCAAGACCATCCTGACTAACACGGTGAAACCCCGTCTCTACTAAAAAATACAAAAAAAAAAAAACTGTTAAATACAGTGAGTGCACATTTTAGGGCTTTATGTCATCTTCTTCCTCTTCATGCTCTGCTTTCCTCTTTCTGGAAGGTTTGCCTGAATAAATATGAGAGGTAAGACATAAAATTCAAAATAAATTGTTTTTGGAAATTTTATCTTAAAATGGTTCTGACAGTGAGGGAGCCAGCCCTTCACGCTAGAGCTCAGACACTGTCTACATCAGGCAACTGAATAGGTTTCCCCTAGGCAGTGGTCAAGGCTGAAGAGACACCTTACTTTTTTTTTTTGTTTTTTTTGAGACGGAGTTTTGCTCGTTTCCCAGACTGGAGTGCAGTGGCGTGATCTCAGCTCACTGCAACCTCTACATCCCAGGTTCGAGCAATTCTTCTGCCTCAGCCTCCCAAATAGCTGGGATTCCAGGCATTCACCACCATGCCCGGCTAATTTTTGTATTTTTAGTAGAGATGGATTTTCACCATGTTGGCCAGGCTGGTCTCGAACTCCTGACCTCAGGTGATACGCCCGCCTCAGCCTCCCAAAGTGCTGGGATTACAGGCATGACCCACCGCACCCGGCCTACATAGCATTTATATTGTATTATAAGTAATCTAGAGATAATTTTTTGTTTTGAGACAGGATCTTGCTCTGTTGTCTATGCTGGAGTGCAGTGGCACGATTACGGCTCACTGCAGCCTCAACCTCCTGGGTTCAATTGATCCTCCTGCCTAAGCTTCCTGAGTAGCTGGGACTACCTGCGCTCAGCTAATTAAAAAAAAATTTTTTTTTTTTTTGTAGAGATGGGGGTCTCATCTTGGTCTCAGGCTGGGCTCAAATGATCCACCCGCCTCAGCCTCCCAAAATGCTGGGCTCCCAAAGCACCCAGCCTACAAATGATTTAAAGCATACAGGGGGATGTGCATAGCTTATATGCAAATGCTAAACTATCTTATATAAGCAACTTGAGCACTTGTGATTTTGGTATCCTCTGAGTCCTGGAACCAATCCACCATGAATACTGAGGGACAACTGTGTGTTGTGTAGAGAGAGGAAAAAATAAATGAACACACAGTGACCAATGTTGTCACTGCAGTGTTTTTCCTGTCTGTATCTCCAGAACCTAGAACAGAGCATGTGTTCAGAAAACATTCGATGAATTAATATGGCCAATGGGCGGCCGGGCGCGGTGGCTCAAGCCTGTAATCCCAGCACTTTGGGAGGCCGAGACGGGCGGATCACAAGGTCAGGAGATCGAGACCATCCTGGCTAACACAGTGAAACCCCGTCTCTACTAAAAATACAAAAATCTAGCCGGGCGAGGTGGCGGGCGCCTGTAGTCCCAGCTACTCGGGAGGCTGAGGCAGGAGAATGGCGTAAACCCAGGAGGCGGAGCTGGTAGTGAGCTGAGATCCAGCCACTGCACTCCAGCCCGGGCGACAGAGGGAGACTCCGTCTCAAAAAAAAAAAAAAAAAAAAAAAAAAAAAAAAAAAAAAAAAAATATGGCCAATGGGCAATACCATAGTGATTCTCTTATATAATTCATACTTAAGGCCAGGCACAGTGGCTCATGCCTGTAATTCCCACACTTTTGGAGGCCGAGACAGGCAAATCACTTGAGGCCCAAGAGTTCAAGACCAGCCTGGCCAACATGGCAAAATCCTGTCTCTACTAAAGACACACACACACACCACACACACACACACACACACACATTAGCCAGGCATGGCGGTGCATGCCTGTAATTTCAGTTACTCAAGTGGTTGAGGCACAAGAATTGCTTGAACCTGGGAGGCGGAGGTTGCAGTGAGCCAAGACTGTGCCACTGACTCTAGCCTGGGCAACATAGCAAGACTGTCTCAAAATAAAAAATAAATAAATAAATAAATGACTTAAAATTTATTTGTACCTGTGATCTTACAAAAGGAAAAGAAAACAAAGGAAAATATTTTTATAACAAATGAGATAACCTCTCAACTACTATTACATTGAAACAATAAGGACACCCAGTTTTAAGCCAGGTACCATAGCTCACGCCTGTAATCCCAGCACTTTGGGAGGCCAAGGTGGAAGGATTGCTAAAGGCCAGGAGTTCGAGACTAGCCTGAGCAACATATTGAGACCCCATCTCTGCAAACCATTTTAAAAATGAGCCAGGCATGGTGGTGCACGCCTGTCGTTACAGCTACTCAGAAGGCTTTGGCAGGAGGATCACTTCAACCCAGGAGATTGAGGCTATAGTGAGCCATGATCATACCACTGCATTCCAACCTGGGCAACAGAGCAAGACCCTGTCTTAAAAATAAAATAAAATAAAAGGCCAGGTATGGTGGTATTGGTATCTCATGCCTGTAATCCTAGTACTTTGGGAGGCTGAGGTGGGAGGATCACTTGAGACCAGCCTGGCCAACATGGTGAAACCCCATCACTACTAAAAAGTACCAAAATTAGCCACCCTTGGTGGCAGGTGCCTGTAATCCCAGCTACTTGGGAGGCTGAGGCAGGAGACTCACATGAACCTGGGAGGTGGAGGTTGCAGCGAGCCGAGATTGTGACACTGCACTCCACCCTGGGTGACAGAGTGAGACTCCATCTCAAAAAAATAAATAAATTTTAAAAGACACCCAATGTCCCACAATGAACATGGTAGACCACCCTTGTTCTACCCACATGAAGCAATTTGTAGTTCTGTAGCTGAGACTTGGTATCTCAGGCCCTGCACCTTTCTTTACAGGCCTCTCCATGTTCCTAGAGTGCCTAACCTGGCCTTTGTGCTTGCAAGCTTCTGCTCATTCTTCAGTACCCAGCAGAGACTTCCTCCTCCATGCAGCCTTCCAAGACCCACCCGAGCACAGGTATCAGACCTTTGGGTCACTCCTAGTCCTACTACTGCATTTATCTCACTGGATTTCAGTCAAGTGTGTAGACAGCTAATTTGTGCATGCCTGGTCTGTGAGCTCTGTTCCCAGCAGCTGGCTCCTGAGTACAGGGTAAACTCTGAGAATTGACTACATTTGGTCTTACTTCATCATTACTGAGTTTCTTTGCTCTCACTAATCTTTGAGTCTTATCTTCTGACCCCTGATCACTGTCTGAGGAATAGATCTGGCTTGTTCCTCTGAAAGCAAAGGAATTTTAGACATGGGATTCACCTTCAAAGATGGTTTATTCCTCAGTGTTTCTTTTGCCAAATATTGTTGCTTCCCACTGTACATTTTTCCTGAAGGAGTCAACTTTTTTTAAAAGTTTCACTGGGAAGGTAAATAGAACTTTCAGACATGCTGAAATGACTAGATTTGAGAGGTTTTGTTCTCAGGTTATTTGATCACTTTTAAATACATACACATCAGTTTTAAGAACTGTGAAGCTTAAATATTGGGTCTTTAATTATACAAGCAGAGGAACTGCTTTATATACATTTCCTTCCACAAGGACATAAATTGTTTAATTGATTTTATTTGGAGGATGCCATAGTTTTTTTTCTTTT
This sequence comes from Rhinopithecus roxellana, assembly GCF_007565055.1. Lineage (NCBI taxonomy): Eukaryota > Metazoa > Chordata > Mammalia > Primates > Cercopithecidae > Rhinopithecus > Rhinopithecus roxellana. The sequence continues at coordinate 39,082,104 of NC_044553.1, forward strand.
TCTTTCTTTTTTTTTTTTTTTGAGACAGAGTTCGCTCTTGTTGCCCAGGTGCCCAGGTTGGAGTGCAGTAGTGCACTCTTGGCCCACTGCAACCTCCATCTCCCAGGTATAAGCGATTCTCCTGTCTCACCCTCCTGAGTAGCTGGGATTACAGGCATCCGCCACCATGCCTGGCTAATTTTTCTATTTTTAGTAGAGACGGGGTTTCACCATGTTGGCCAGTCTGGTCTTGAGCTCCTGACCTCAGGTCATCCGCCTGCCTCAGCTTCCCAAAGTGCTGGGATTACAGGCGTGAGCCACTGCGCCCAGCCAGATGCCATATTCTCACAGCTAATCTTTTCTGTGGGAGAGAAAACAAAAAGGCTTTCGTACTTTTGTCCTCAATAAATAGTAGGACAAGGAGTGACAGCTCGCCAGAGCAAAAGCAGGCACTGCCACCCTGAAATGATGAAATGTGACCTCCATACCTGACTCACCTTGGAATTCACCTTGATAATAGTTTTTAATAGCAGCCAGGCTGAAGGTGTCCTTGCCTTCCTCCTCCACACCGTCACTGCCAGGGTCCTGGTAGGAGACACTTGGCCCCTGCTGGTAGCGCTTCTCCTGCAGATGGATTACCTGAGACTCCCGCTGAGTGGAAGCCCTCAAGCGTTCTTCTTTCTGTAAAGAAGCAAATAACCTCTTCAGCCTAAAACAAAAACTTGTGCCCTCTTGTATCTACTTTTACCATAAAGAACACATAATGCCTAGTCCAGGGTAACAGCTGTCCCATGTGTCTTTGGGGTACCATATTCCCCATCACACCTCTGTTACTCCACGTGGATCCTTTGGTTTGCAGGTGTGAAGGCAATGCAAGGGTGAAGAGGCAGAAGGGGCCAGGTGCAGTGGCTCACGTCTGTAATCCCAGCAATCTGGTAGGCCAAGGCGGGCAGATCACTTGAGGTCAGGAGTTCGAGACCAGCCTGGGAAACATGGCAAAACCCCCATCTCCACCAAAAAATGCAAAAATTAGATGGGGGTGGTGACACACGCCTGTAGCTGTAGTCCTCAGCTACTCAGGCGGCTGAAGAAGGAGAATCACTTAAACTTGGGAGGCAGAGGTTTCTGTGAGCCAGGATCATGCCACTGTAGTCCAGCCTGGCCGACAGAGCGAGACGCCGTCTCAAAAAAAAGAGGCAGAAAGGTGCCCTGACACTAACCGGCTTGATTGGCATTGGCACAGGCCTGTCTTCCGGAGCCGTGCTGCTGTTCTGTGCTGCCACTCGGCCCAGAGAGAAGCCTGGAGCAGGAGAGGCTGTTTCTGTTCATCCCTGAGCCACAACCACCTGACCTGCCCAGACTCCACCAAACTCCCATGGCTCCCAGATATTCCTGTCCTGACCCCTCAACCCAGAGCTCCCCATAGCTCCAGTGACAGAATGGAGAGGCCTTACTAGGGGACAGTTCTTGAGCCACAAGGTAGACTCCATTTTTTAAAATCTGCCTGGCATTTCACACATTGGGGTTCACAATGTATGTTTGTGAAGGGTTACATTTTTTTACACCATCAGTTTTCTAGATTTCAGAGTCCTTTGTTTGGTAGTCTCACCAGCAGCCATTGACATTACTGTGGTTAATTACACACTTAGAAGGTTAAGCTGGTTCCCTGATGACTGCAAGAAATAAAACAGCAGTGGCAATAAGAAATGGTGAATTAGGCCGGGCGCGGTGGCTCAAGCCTGTAATCCCAGCACTTTGGGAGGCCGAGACGGGTGGATCACAAGGTCAGGAGATCGAGACCATCCTGGCTAACATGGTGAAACCCCATCTCTACTAAAAAAAAAAAAATACAAGGCCGGGCGCGGTGGCTCAAGCCTGTAATCCCAGCACTTTGGGAGGCCGAGACGGGCGGATCACGAGGTCAGGAGATCGAGACCATCCTGGTGAACACGGTGAAACCCCATCTCTACTAAAAATACAAAAACTAGCCGGGCGAGGTGGTGGGCGCCTGTAGTCCCAGCTAGTCGGGAGGCTGAGGCAGGAGAATGGCGTAAACCCGGGAGGCAGAGCTTGCAGTGAGCTGAGATCTGGCCACTGCACTCCAGTCCGGGCGACAGAGCGAGACTCCGCCTCAAAAAAAAAAAAAAAAAAAAAAAAAAAAAAAAAAATACAAAAAACTAGCCGGGTGAGGTGGCGGGGGCCTGTAGTCCCAGCTACTCAGGAGGCTGAGGCAGGAGAATGGTGTGAACGTGGGAGGCGGAGCTTGCAGTGAGCTGAGTGAGATCCGGCCACTGCACTCCAGCCTGGGCGACAGAGCGAGACTCCGTCTCAAAAAAAAAAAAAAAAAAAAGGTGAATTAATGTTCTGGAAAACATAGGTCTTACTACTCCAAATGTCCCAGGATAAAGTTTAGCAAACATACCTTCATCACTTCTGTGTGTTGGCCTTCAGGATCACGACCCGCCATTGGTAAGATTCTAATTTTCTGTGTCTTTGAACTTCTATTAGCAAGTGGCAGGGTCATCTTTCTGTATGTGGCACTGTCTCTAGAGTGAGGTCTGCCAGGAAGTGGACAAAAATGTCTCACTGGTCACTATGAACATTTGGAGGCAATCATACTGATAGCAAAAACACCTGGGGATGAGGACCTCGTACTCAGCAGACAGAGGAGGCAGGATCACAGTTCTTCCTTCTCCAGCCTCCTGAGAAACTCCTCCCTCTGCCCCACCTCCTGGGGAAAGCTGACTGGGCTAAAGTGGGAGTGCAGCAGAAGTGAGGAGAGGCAGGTGGCAAGGTCAAAGTATTTTACAAAGAATATCCCCGATTGCAGTCAGAGAGAGGAGAAGAGACCGAATATGAAATTTCAGTTCCCAGAGGGAGGTGCAGATGCCAGAAGGGACATTTAGAGAACTAACAGTGAGTCTCTCCATCTGGAAAAAATTGGAAGTCAAAGCAAGGAGATAGGTCACAGTAGTAGCAGGGGCCTTATAACAGCCCAGGGGGATAATACAGCTAGACCAGGAGTCCTAGGTGGAAAGAAATGTCTTCCTGACTACAGGAAGGCAGCTTTTAATTATGTGTATCAGAGGGGAGGAGAATGATCCTTAGGGGAGAGTCTCTGGAAGAGAGAGCATGGCTACAGAGAGATGGGATGTCCAGAATGCGATGATGCCAGGCAGTCAAATATCCCAGTGTGGAGCACGGGGGACAGTGAAAAAAAGCAAGCTCAGAATCACACGTCTTTTAGGATGCTATTCTAGGAGAGATGATTAAGAGACTGGATTGAGCACCACTCAGCACTTGTGCCAGGTCTCTGTGTGATGTTCTATGTGTTATTTGACTTCATTGATACAACATCCCTGTGCAGTAGATGTTGTTATTGCCATTTTATAGATAAGGAAGCTGGAAACCAGTGAGATTGCAACCCTTCCTCAAGATTACATAACCTCAGAGCTGTCCCTATTTATAGTCTCTAAAAAGACCAACAGATATACTGAATATGTTTTACATACTGTGACATCCATTCACTTAAGTATACAATTAAACAGTTTTACAACCATGACCCCTATCTGATTTTAGAAAACTTCCATGTCCCCCAAAAGAGCGCTTGTCTTTTAAGTACTCCACCTCTGGAGGAAAGCCTGCTCCTAATCAACAGTACTGTGTCCTTCAGAGGGAAGGCATGGAGAAGGGGCCACAACAGTAAGCTTAGCTGGCCACAGCATCTGACTGCTTAGGCACAGGCTGCAGCAGCTTCAGGCAGGGGGAGAGCCCAGCCTGTCGGGTCTGTTGCCGGCACACACCAACACCATTCTGATGATGGCCTAGCTTCCCAGGTCAATTTCACTCCAGGGAAAGGACCTGCTGAGCAGCAGAGCTGCCAGGACAAATCCTCCAGGCTTCTTACCAAGTGGACTGATCAATGTGGATTAACATACCTACATCCTGGGTTATAATCACTCTTCTGGGAATTCTGATAGGATGAACTGGCTCCCTGAGCAGTTCAGCTTGGAGTAAACTTAAAAGGTGTATGAGAACTAGACCGTGGTCCAGGGTTGGGTTGTAGTATTTCTACTTTGTTGCTCCTTAACTGCAGGTAATCATGTGTCGGTGTGAATAGTTACCTAAAGGTAAGTTTGGATTTAAAGATGGCTTGTCCTTGCAGACCAGTGTCTTCTCTTATAAACAGGTGGATGTAATTGCCCAGCAGCGGGGCTTTGTACACATCAAACACTTCATTGCCTAAATGCAGGGACATGCTGGAAATGAGAAACAGTTCAAATATTAGGGTGGATATTTAATGAGTCCTACGGCTTCCATTCTGCCATGTGAGCTTTGCTTAAAATAGTGTGGAACTGCTAGATCCTGTCCTCATACTGAATTCATAGGAAAAGCAGAAAAGATGCTGTAAATAACCTGTCTCCTTCCAAAGTAAAAAGTGGTAAAAATCTATCCTCTTAATTGTTTTGTAATTTTACAAATCTCTACCACTTCATTAGCAAAGCAGAAACAAGTTTCCAAAAGTATCAATTTGTCATGTCTGATATCTCACCAATGGGAGCTACCTTTAGTCTTTCACTTCAGTAAGGTGGATACAATGGCTTTTGTCACATCTTCAGTTCATTTCCAAAGTCTCCACCAGCACAGCTATAAGACCTCTACCCTATTTACTTCTCTCAGGTTTCCTAGGTAATTCCAGAGACCTAGATTTTTGTAAATCCTTTAGTGAAAATGACCCCAGGCCAGGCGCAGTGGCTCATGCCTGTAATCCCACCACTCTGGGAGGCCGAGGCAGGCAGATCACCTGAGGTCAGGAGTTCGAGACCAGCGTAGCCAACACAGTGAAACCCCGTCTCTACTAAAAATACAAAAATTAGCCGGGCGTGGTGGCACATGCCTGTAATCCCAGCTACTCAGGAGGCTGAGGCAGAATAATTACTTGAGCCCAGGAGACAGAGGTTGCAGTGAGCCAAGATCACGCCACTGCACTCCAGCACTCCAGCCTGACAGAGCGAGAGTCTATCTCAAAAAAGAAAAGAAATTGACCCCAAAAGAAGTTTCTACAAAGAAAACCTCACTCATCCCAGGCCTCCCTCTTGGCATGTCAGTATTTTTCAGGCATTTTATGCTCACCTTCTATCTGACCACTTGACCATCCGAGCATTGCTTTCTTTAATTTTATTTCCTTCTTCATCCCGGCGTATCCTCCATCTTATAGTATTTTCTACCTGGTTAAAAACCCAAAGGCATTGGTTAGTTAAACCAGTTTAACTAAATGTTCTTCTTTCTTCAAGTGATTTATAATCATGTGTAAAGACTTGATAGGTAATGATAGAGTGAGCTTACAAAAACTAACTGATTCAGCACAACTGAAACATATACCTAGAGATGTTGGTTAAACTAGCCAGACATTTTCTTCAAATCTTTTCTGAGCTCCAGTTCGTATCAGTGGAAGCAGGAGCTAAGTAGCATGCAGGCCGGAGGTGTTATCAAACAAGACACATGAAGAACTCCAAAGGAGACAGCATGAGGCTTTGGGTCCACTTGAGGTAGAGAGTTAAAATGAGACCTCTGCCTATGGCAGGGCCACTTGAAGATAAATCCAATGAAAGACGGGCGAAAAAGTGCCCCATTCACCTAGTGAGACAGGGAAGCTCTGGGCATGAAATTACAAGTTTTAAAAAAGAATAAACAACGAATTAACAAAAAATTAAAACATGATATCAGTGCTTTGCCCTGTTTTTGAGTCTAAATTTATTCTACCCATATGGTGGAAAGTAACAACAACAACAACAATTTCCCCTGCCCAGTGCTACCACTGGGGCCCCGGTAGAAACTCATAGGCAATCCTGTCGCCAGGTGTGGTGGTGTGCACCTGTACCCAGCTACTCGGGAGGCTGGGGTGGGAAGATCGCTTGAGCCCAGGAGTTTGAGACCATTCTGGGAAAAACAGCAAGGCCCATCTCAAAAAAAAAAAAAAAAAAAAAACAACCAACACAAAAGTTATAAATTAAAAAAAAAAATTGTTTTAAAGGAAACCCCCTTAAGGAAGAACAACATGCCTGTGAAAGCAGTTGGTAGTGCTTTGCAGTCCCAGGCCTTCAAGAGAGGAACCACCTAATGACAAGGTCTCTTTTGTGCATAGTTTGAATATCCATGAAGAGTTGAGACATTTCTATTGTGGGAAATCACCAAGATCTACCCACTGTAAAATGTGGAGTCAGCTCCATATGACTTATTATTATTTATCCTGAAGGAAGTAGCTAACAATTTTCGAAAATGTTTACTTATGTCAAAAAAAGCATAACTGCAACCAAAAGAAGAAAGTGACAATTCTACAGGGATAAAAAAGGGCACATACCTCCTCCTGTAAAAATATTCTGAAAAGGTGTTTTAATTTCTAGGTCTAAAAAGCTATTGAACAAGAAACATAAGAGGATTTCCCAAGCTCAAGTCTCACGTTGTCATCCCTGCTTTACTTTATAAAAGGAAAAACTTAAAAGGAATAAAGTGTGGGATGGTACCTTTAATTTTAACCTGATTCTATCTTCCTCGTCAAGCACTTTCTCATCTTCAAATTCATCTTCATAAAACTGAGGATCAAAAGGCCTACAAATTGTGTTTTTAACATCATGTTAGCCATATTTAGTAAGGAATATGATTAATATTATATTTAATCATCCCTACAATGTGTCCCCATGTGTTTCCAAAAATCACAGTAGACAGATAACTTCATGTAAACCTTCAAAGAAGTATGCATATTACCATGCTTTCTTGAAATTTGTTTCTAAAACATATTGCCTGAAATAAAATTCAAATGCAACTAACAATTCAAAATGTTATTTGATGAAATATGTCTTCCAAAGTATAGGTAACACATGGTCTTCCCATATTTTTTAAAGAAAATGTGTTAAGCACAAGAGCTTGCATGCATGTACCTTAGTGAATCATACCTACTGACACTATTTTGTAGTACAAAATAATTGTCTTTTCTAGATTCACAATGGCTTTTGCATTGAACATTTGTGACTTTTTTTTTTTTTTTTTTTTTTTAGGCAGAGTCTCACTCACTCTGTTACCCAGGCTGGAGTGCAGTGGCACAATCTCGGCTCACTGCAACCTCCATCTCCTGGATTTAAGAGATTCTCACGCCTCAGCCTCCCAAGTAGCTGGGATTACAGACGTGAGCCACCACGCCCAGCTAATTTTTGTATTTTTAGTAGAGACAGGGTTTCACCATTTTGCCCAGGCTGGTCTTAAACTTCTGACCTCAAGTGCCTGCCCGCCTCGGCCTCCCAAAGTGGTGGGATTACAGGCATGAGCCGCCGCACCCGGCCACAACATTTGTGATTTCTCTAGCAGACTTTGTCACTCTTATTTTCTGATTTGTCAGCTTTATACTAGGGAGAAACACCTTCATCCATTGTGATCTGTTTATGTAAAAGAAAGTGCCAAAATGCTAGAAAAATTATTAGCATTAAAATTCTCTCTCAATAGTGATTCATTTTTCTACCACAGCACATCCTAGATTTATTTTTTTCAAAGTTATATGAGAAATCTCCCATCTTTGTGATTAGCAAACTCATGATAAATAAGAAAAAAATATTTATTCTACATTTTTTTTTTTTTTTTTTTTGAGACGGAGTCTCGCTGTGTCACCCAGGCTGGAGTGCTGTGGCCGGATCTTCAGCTCACTGCAAGCTCCGCCTCCCGGGTTCATGCCATTCTCCTGCCTCAGCCTCCCGGGTAGCTGGGACTACAGGTGCTGCCACCTCGCCCGGCTAGTTTTTTTTTTTTTTGTAGTTTTTAGTAGAGACGGGGTTTCACCATGTTAGGCAGGATGGTCTCGATCTCCTGACCTCGTGATCCGCCCGTCTCGGCCTCCCAAAGTGCTGGGATTACAGGCTTGAGCCACCACGCCTGGCTACACATTTTTTTAATATCTTGAAAATTTTAATCAGTCCTCTTACTTGGGTTCTATACTGAGAAACTTGGGTAATTTAACAAAATACAATTCATTTCCTAAATCAGAGTTGATACTGGGAATTTCTTCTTCTATTATGGTTTCAGAAATTGGCTCTTCCTCCTGCTGGTCCTGAGGTACTCCATGTTCATCCTAAGAAAGGAATCATAATGTGAGAGCTTGAAGACATTAGAAATGTACTAGCTTTACTCGTCCTGCACTAGGCAGATGCAGGTTTGACAGGAAGTAATGTTTTGTTTGTTTGTTTTATTTTTTTTTATAGAGTCTTCACTCCGTCACCTAGGCTGGAGTGCAGTGGCGTGATCTCGGCTCACTGCACCCTCCACCTCCCCGGTTCAAACGATTCTCCTGCCTCAGCCTCCTGAGTAGCTGGAATTACAGGCCTGCACCACCATGCCTGGCTAATTTTTGTATTTTTAGTGGAGACAGGGTTTCACCATGTTGGTCAGGCTGGTCTCAAACTCCTGACCTCAGGTGATCTGCCCGCCTTGGCCTCCCAAAGTGCTGGGATTATAGGCGTGAGCTAGCGCGCCTGACTGGGAAGTAAATTTACACTCCACTTTAGGGACAAAACAGTCAGCAATTCTTCCAAGCTTCTCCCTAAAACCTCACCTCATGCCTACAAAAAGCAAAACAGGCTGGGCATGGTGGCTCATGCCTGTAATCTTTGAAACTTCGTCTCAAAAAAAAAAAAGCAAGACAAAACAGAAAAAGAACACGGGAAAACAGGATCCGTTAGCCAACATTAGTAGAAAAAAGTATCTATTTTATTGACGTATTTTGCATAACATATTCAGCAACAGAAGTATGAAATTATTCACCCCATCAATACTAGACAACTATTAAAATCAGAGAATATCAGCATCGCTCATGCTTCTTGTCATAGGCTTGAATAAGAAAAACCTTTAAATCAAAGGTTTTTATATTATATTTTTATATTGTTTTATATTAGTCTAGCCCCTAAAGTTTGGCATCAGCCTTATTCTGAGCAGTTCCTTCTGTGCCTTCTTATATCCAGAAATTCCCAATATAGCTAAGAAAGTCACCTATTCATCAGATGTTTGGCTGTCCACGTCCTCTCTCAACATGAGAGAGACAGACCCATCAGCCTCTGAAGCTTTCTTTTTTTAGCTTTGAATGATGGGATTGGTTGATATTGGTGATTGTACTTACAACCAGCTGTCCTGGAGTAGGTGGTTGATTGCCCTCATCACTCTCAGAAGAAATGTCGTCTATATCTCCAAACAGATCCATGGTCCCACTAGGATCTTTGGTGTTGGGGGGAAATGCACAGTATTAATTTTTCCAACTAAAGTTCTTTACACAGTTCTTGGTCCACCACTTCAACATAGTCCCAAACTTCATAAAACAAATCTCCATTAAACCAACCTCAAACTGACTCCCTAAGCCAGGTTCTCAGAAGCTTAACTAACTAGAGTGTCTTTGAAGAAAGGAGGAGGCAGAGTTGGTGGGTGAAAGGTAAGCCATTCCTGAATTCCTAATCCTCAGAATCAGCATGATAATAGTAAATGCTTGTTGTTATTAAGTGCTGAGTTTGAGAGTGATTTGTTTTCGGGTTTTTTTTTTTTTTTTTTTTTTTTTTTTTTTGAGACAGAGTCTCACTCTCTCAAGCAAGCTAGAGTGCAATGATGCGACCTCGGCTCACTGCAACCTCCGCCTCCCGAGTTCAAGCGATTCTTCTGTCTCAGCCTCCCAAGTAGCTGGGACTACAGGCACACACCACCATGCCTGGCTAACTTTTGTATTTTTAGTAGAGACAGGGTTTCACCATGTTGGTCGGGCTGATCTCAAACTACTGACTTCAAGTGATCCACCCGCCATGGCCTCCCAAAGTGCTGGGATTACAGGTTTGAGCCACTGCACCCGACCAGTTCTTTAGAGAAGTTTTACTAGTGTTTACCCTTTAAAAAGCTTAAGGTTCTATAAAAATGTTGTGAACCTTTCCTAAATTCCTGGCTTTTAAAAGTGATGCATCCGTAAGAGAGCCTAAGTACATAAAAGAAACTTGTGATTCATACAGCCAACAGACACATGAAAAAATGCTCATCATCACTGGCCATCAGAGAAATGCAAATCAAAACCACAATGAGATACCATCTCACACCAGTTAGAATGGCAATCATTAAAAAGTCAGGAAACAACAGGTGCTGGAGAGGATGTGGAGAAATAGGAACACTTTTACACTGTTGGTGGGATTGTAAACTAGTTCAACCATTATGGAAAACAGTATGGCGATTCCTCAAGGATCTAGAACTAGATGTACCATATGACCCAGCCATCCCACTACTGGGTATATACCCAAAGGATTATAAATCATGCTGCTATAAAGACACATGCACACGTATGTTTATTGCGGCACTATTCACAATAGCAAAGACTTGGAATCAACCCAAATGTCCATCTGTGACAGACTGGATTAAGAAAATGTGGCACATATACACCATGGAACATTATGCAGCCATAAAAAAGGATGAGTTTGCATCCTTTGTAGGGACATGGATGCAGCTGGAAACCATCATTCTTAGCAAACTATCACAAGAAGAGAAAACCAAACACCGCATGTTCTCACTCATAGGTGGGAACTGAACAATGAGATCACTTGGACTCGGGAAGGGGAACATCACACATCGGGGCCTATCATGGGGAGGGGGGAGGGGGGAGGGATTGCATTGGGAGTTATACCTGATATAAATGACGAATTGATGGGTGCTGACGAGTTGATGGGTGCAGCACACCAACATGGCACAAGTATACATATGTAACAAACCTGCACGTTATGCACATGTACCCTAGAACTTAAAGTATAATAAAAAAAAAAAAAAAAAGAAACTTGTGGTATCAGGAGCCAGGGCCAAAATGTGTGCATTACTAGAACATGAAAAGCACCATTGCTTAGGGCTATCTTCCTAGTTACCATGTCTGAGTCATGACCAGATGTGGTGGCTCATGCCTATAATCCCAGCACTCTGGGAGGCTGAGGCGGGTGGATCACCTGAGGTCAGGAGTCAAGACCAGGCTGGTCAACATGGCAAAACCCCATCTCTACCAAACTTAAGAAAATTAGGCAGGCGTAGTGGCACACGCCTGTAATCACAGCTACTTGGGAGGCTGAGGCACGAGAATTGCTTGAACCCAGGAGGTGGAGGTTGCAGTGAGTCAAGATCATGTCACTGCACTCCAGCCTGGGCGACAGAGCGAGACTCCGTCTCAAAAAAAAAAAAAAAAAAAAAAAAAAAAAAAAAAAAAACACCGCAACTCAGTAAGTTTAATGTACCAGGAGTAGTGAATAGCTAGATGCATAATTTGTACAATTTTATAAAGTTTAAGAAAGACATTTGCAATGGAGTTATGCTGACTCTTTTCCCTTATTTTAATCTCCCAAGCTGTCACAAAGTATTTGATGGTAGCTTTGATTATGATTGTGACTCTCTAACAAAGACATCTGTTCCTGGCTGAAATGTGTAGCAACAAGGTAGCAAAATTCTGAACCAAAACAGAAAGAGTGCTTAACAGCATTTGACAACAGTGCTGCTCAAGACCAGCCCAACACCGAATGTATCTGCACTGTGCAAGAATGTTCATAGAAGCCTATTTTGTCCACATTTACCCACATTTGTGTCAAATCTTTTTTTTTTTTTCTTGAGATAGAGTCTCACTCTGTTGCCCAGGCTGGAGTACAGTGGTACGATCTCGGCTCACTGCAAGCTCCGCCTCCTAGGTTCAAGCAATTCTGCCTCAGCCTCCAGAGCAGCTGGGATTACCAGCGTGCGCCACCACACCCAGCTAATTTTTGTATTTTTAGTAGAGACAGTATTTCACCATGTTGGCCAGGCTGGTCCTGAACTGCTGGCCTCAAGTAATCCACCTTCCTCGGCCTCCCAAAGTGCTGGGTTACAGATGTGAGCCACTACACCCAGCCTAATTTGTGTCAAATCTTGTGTCAAATCTTAAATCATTTGGCAAAGTACATATGAGCACATAGTATTTCATTCAATTGGAGTTTCTTGGATGTTTTCTTCAAGATATTTGCAGTTGCTGCCCCCTTCTTAAACTCTGGGTACTGGAATCTTTTTAATTCTCAATATGAGTAGAACTTTCTGAGCCATAAATTAAATGGGAACTTGACCTGCATGGCCACTGTGTATGGCCCAGAGCTGAGCAGACAGCCATAGTCATTTTATTATTTGCATATTGGGGACTGAACAAATGAGTAAATAAATTGAGGATATTTGAAACCAGGCTTTTTGCTTTTGGAGAAGGGGACAGAAGAGACAATTCAGCAAGAGTCTGTATTAAGGGAGCCTGAGCCACCTATACAAGAAACCTTCTCATGCCTTCTAGACCTCATTGAGCCCAGATGATAGATTGGTAAAAGACTGCCATACATATGCCCAATCTTACAGCTTCCTGGGACAGAAAATGCCCAGTTCATTCTGAGAAGCTCAGCCTGTGTGGTTACTTGATGTTCCATGATTAAGTGTTAAAAGGGACTGTCTAGGCCGGGTGTGGTGCCTCACGTCTGTAATCCCAGCACTTTGGGAGGCCGAGACGGGCAGATCATGAGGTCAGGAGATCAAGACTCCGTCTCAAAAAAAAACTGTCTACAGAAAAGGACGTGGATATGTTTCAAATCCCTAGAGACCTGTACTCAGTTCTCTTGCTGATTCTAACCACAGGGTTCAGACAGCAGTGATATTTGCCACAGACACACTAAGCATTATCAGATATGCTGGGTTATTAGGCCGAAGTGGAAGAGCAGTTTGCCCTATAACCTGGAATTACTGCAGAACAGTCTCTTATTCTGGTCCTCACTTAAAACAGGTAGCATCTCTGCCTTACTTGGCAAAAGGTCAAAGTAGCACAATGAAATAAAGTGTACGTTGGCTCCTAAATCCAGAAAGATCCACCAAGCATTATTTTGCACTGGTAGGTGGTTTAAGGTACAGCACCATATCCTTCATTTTGGAAGGGCTATCCAGACATGCTCCAGACCATTAGTCCCCCAGAAACTCCACTGAGGTGGCATGCCCCTAAATTTTGATGGGGATTATCTCCCACTCTCTGGTTTGCATGCTGAGGGCTGATTACTAAGGCATCTAAAGTACATTTATTTCCTACTCACCAGATCAGACACCATCAGCATAATGTCATCGCTGCAGTGGACCAGTGTGACATGTGGAACATCAAGATGGTCAGGATTTTTGCAGATTCCATATGGCAAAATATATAGGTAAGTCCATGTAGCTGTGAGGCAAGAGTGTTGCCTCAGACCAAAGGGTTTCATTGGTCTAGTAAGGGGTACCATTGGTCTAATGAGGGGTGCCATTGGTCTAAAAAGTAAAAGCAAACTGTTTCTGTTTGTCCTTACATATTAATATGAAGGACAAAAAAGCATCTGCCCAGACTGGTCTCAAACTCCTGACCTCAGGTGATCCACCCACCTTGGCCTTCCAAAGTGCTCAGATTATAGGTGTGAGCCACCACACCTGGCCCTGCCTACAGCTTTTGAAGGATACATGTCCTCCTCTGCTTAATAATATATTTCTCACAATCCTTGTGACCCAGCCTGGGTGACAGAGTGAGACTGTCTCAAAGAAATATATATGAAATAGCAGCTGCTAATATAGTCATTATTTGATTCAGTGTAAGATAACCAGTCATTTCCAAGATCAATCTGCCAATAGGCCATATAGGTGAGATAAATGAGGGATGTGGCCGGGTGCAGTGACTCATGCCTGTAATCCCAGCACTTTGGGAGGCCAAGGCAGGCAAATCACCTGAGGTCAGGAGTTCTAGAGCAGCTCGACCAACATGGTGAAACCCTATCTGTACTAAAAATATTAAAAAACTAGCCAGGCTTAGTGGTGTGTGTCTGTAATCCCAGCTATTCGGGAAGCTCAGCCAGGAGAATCACTTAAACCTGGGAGGCGGAGGTTGCAGTGGACTGAGATCGCACCACTTCACTCCAGCCTGGGCGAATACAGCAAGACTCTGTCTCAAAAACAAATAAATAAAGAGCGAGACTCTGTCTCATAAATAAATAATATAAATTAATGAATAAATAAATGGGGGATGTAAGAGGTATCATCACCTCTGCTTCTTTCAAGTGTTTGATGGTATCATTCATCTTTGCAATTCCCCCAAGCATGCAGTGTTGTTTTTGGTTTATTATCCTGGTGAGAAAAATAAGTTCCAGGGGCTTCCACTTGGTCCTTTCTACTTTTTAATGGTGTTTCATGGATCAGAAGACAATGTGGGCAATTTCTCAGTTGACAAAATATACCTATTCCAATCATATATTTAAGAACTGGGGAAACCACAAGGTGGGTCAGTAAATCTGGAGGGCATACTGTGAATTGAACTTGGGCTAAAACTCCATCTATCACCTGACCACTGTCAGTCTCCACTTGGTATTTAGTGTAGTATTTGAGGTTCTAGGAGTGAGCATCAACTGAGCCAGTATCTAGTAATCCTCCAACTCTGGGTATTTCCTTTCCCCAGTTTGTAGTCTACTCTAGTAAAGGAGATAATCTGACTCATCATGATACCAATGTACACCATGGGCTACTACCATCCCCCTTCTCATTGGTGGGGACCTCAGAACTGCACTCAAACCCAAACCAACCCCTAAACTCCATCTTTGAGGATTTGTTGCCTCGACCACCTAGTCAGGTTCTAGTCAGGGAACAAAACATACCAGTTGTCTGCACAGCTGTACAGACATAATTTAATATTTTAAAGTTGCAATTGGGTTTAAAGTTCTGGACTAGGTTACTGAAAGTATAAAAAGAGGAACTCTAAGGGTTCACAGAGGTAGCAGATGCAAAGAACAGCTTCCACCTGTGGAGCTGATAGGGAAAAGGGGGGACTATAAAAACTTAAAACACTTACATAAAGGGCCCCCTGGAGCTTAACTCATACCTGAGGAAAAGCTGCTGCCCAGCTGGTCCTGATGTCTCTCAGGGGGGGAAATGAAGCTGGCTCTGCAAGTGCTGGCAAAACTGCAAACTGGACTCCGCAGCTGCAGAAAGGCTCTGCCTCTGCTCAGGTGAAGAAGTGTTGGTGGATCCTCTCAGAAAATGCAGGTCAACAGGAAGCCCCCAGAAAGTTCCATAAGCAAACAGGAAGGAGCAATCCCTTCTTAGTTCTCCAGGCTTCCAGTCTTCCTTTGGCGCCCCCTAACAGGGGGCAGCTGGCAAAGCTCAACTCTGGTTTGTGGACTCCTGGCCCCAGCACCTCCGTGCCAGGTACAGAAGAGTAGGTTTGGAGAAGAGACAAGAGCTTAGCAACTGACACAGGTGTCTACTGGTAACATTTTTAAAACAAACACACAAAATTGTGTTGCCTTTAAGAGAGTGGAGTCAGAATGAAGGCTCTTAAAAACCAGGTAGAGGGGTTTCCATTTGATAAGCCAGGAAATAGCTGGCACTGAAGATTTCTGAGTTAGGAAAGTGACATGATGATGACTTAGGCCTCCCCTCTCTTGATGTCACTTTTCTTTCTCTATAACCAGGCTTCAGGGTAAGCCTCCCACAACTGCCACTCCCAGTTTGGACTAATAGCACCAGGAAGAAAGATGAGTAAAAGGAGAGGCTATCAGTAAGGACAAGATTAGTGTATGTAGAAGAGCTCCACAGAGAAGGCAAATATGTGTGTGGTGGATTTCAAACATACCTGCAGATTCTTTGCCATTCTTCCAATCAAGAGGAATCAAATTCCCCTCCCTTTGTATTTGTTGTTGTTGTTGGTTTTTTTTTTTTTTATTATACTTCAAGTTCTAGGGTACATGTGCATAACGTGCAGGTTTGTTACATATGTATACTTGTGCCATGTTGGTGTGCTGCACCCATCAACTCGTCAGCACCCATCAATTCGTCATTTATATCATGTATAACTCCCCAATGCAATCCCTCCCCCCTCCCCTCTCCCCATGATAGGCCCCGGTGTGTGATGTTCCCCTTCCCGAGTCCAAGTGATCTCATTGTTCAGTTCCCACCTATGAGTGAGAACATGCGGTGTTTGGTTTTCTGTTCTTGTGATAGTTTGCTAAGAATGATGGTTTCCAGCTGCATGCATGTCCCTACAAAGGACACAAACTCATCCTTTTTTATGGCTGCATAGTATTCCATGGTGTATATGTGCCACATTTTCTTAATCCAGTCTGTCACAGATGGACATTTGGGTTGATTCCAAGTCTTTGCTATTGTGAATAGTGCCGCAATAAACATACGTGTGCATGTGTCTTTGTAGTAGAATAATTTATAATCCTTTGGGTATATGTTTTTTAAGACAGAGTCTCACTCTGTCACCCAGGCTGGAGTGCACTGGCAGGATCTCGGCTCACTGCAACCTCTGCCTCCTGGGTTCAAACAATTCTCCTGCGTCAGCCTCCCAAGTAGCTAGGATTACAGCCATGTGCCACCATGCCCAGTTAATTTTGTATTTTTAGTAGAGAAGGGGTTTCACCGTGTTAGCCAGGATGGTCTCAATATCCTGACCTCAGGTGATGCCTACCTCGACATCCCAAAGTGCTAGGATTACCGGATAGCCACCGCGCCCAGCCCAGATCCCATCTTTATTTAAAATTTTGACATTTTGTTCATCATGGATTTTTTTGACATTAATTTTGAATACAATTTTTAAAATTACATTACAACAATTTTTGTCATGGTTATCATTGTGGATTGAATAGTGACCCACCCCCCACACCCCACTGAATCCATGTCTACCCACAACTTCAGTATGTGACCTTATTTGGAAATAGAGAATTTTGCACATGTAATTCGTTAAGATGATATCACACCAGATTAGAGTTGGCCCTAAATCCAATGAATGATGTCCTTATGAACAGAGGGAGATCTGGAGATACTGAGACCCGGAACAGAGACACAAGGAAGGTCATGTGAAGGCAGAGGCAGAGACTGAAGAATACTGTCAAAAGCCACAGATTGCCAGGAACTACCAGAAACTGAGAGGCAAGGAAGGATCCCTGCCAAGAATCTTCAGAGGCAGCATGGCCCTCCCACAGCTTGATTTTAGACTCCAAGTCTCCAGAATTGTGAGAGAATCTCAGCCTGGCCAGAAGCCTTCTTTGTGGGGAATGAGAGGTAAGGGGGTTGAGAGAGCAGCAGGAATTCACTGAAACCTAAGACTTTGTGTAAAGCATTAACAAAATCAGTTTGCTTTGGGAAAAGTAGATTCTTTTTTTTCTTCTTCTTTTTTTTTTTTTTTGAGATACAGTCTTGCTCTATCGCCAGGCTGGAGTGCCGTGGCACGATCTCGGCTAACTGCAACCTCTGCCTCCCAGGTTCAAGCAATTCCCACCTCAGCCTCCCGAGTAGCTGGGACTACAGGCGCATGCCACCATGTCCTTGTGATCCACCCGCCTTGGCCTTCCAAAGTGCTGGGATTACAGGCATGAGCCACCACACATGGCTGGAAAAGTAGATTTCTTGAACACAGAGATTTGCTTTTAAATTGTTTTATTACAATTAAAATTACACAAAAGCAAATCGATTTGTTTCAATCAAAATAACTCATGTTTACATATTTATAACTGTACAATAAAATATATAAAATGTTTTCATATTTCATACTTCAATCATCTTCTTCTTCTTCTTCATCACTGATCACGTACTTCTTATGCTTTTTATTTGCTTTATCATCATCTTCTGCTTTTCTCTTTCCAGAAGGTTCACCCTCCTAAACAGATACAATTTTTACAAATCTACAAGTCAATAAAGAACATTTTTAGGATGGTTTATCAAAAGTAGCTATGAGCTGAATGACCCTCTGACAACTCAAAGTAACTGTTCCTGCAGATTGTGAGGGAGATTGTGAAGTGTTTGCAACTGTGAGCTAATCTCTCACAGGGAAACCTTTGAACACAGAGCAGGATGTGCAGGAAACTGGAGACAGGATGTGCCACAGAAGGGGCGAGGCTCTCCCAAAAGTTCTGCCTGTCTAACCACTGGTCCTGTCGGGATATTTTTACCATGATCAGGTAATTTCTCAAACTTTTCTTCTCTGCCTCCTCAGCATTTCACTTCTTTTCATTATCTAAAATTCAGTATTTTAAAGACTGTTGATTTGGTTTTTTTTGGAACAGTTTGTTTCAATGCATTAAAAACATCAAAAAGGTTTTTAAGAAAATAT
This sequence comes from Rhinopithecus roxellana, assembly GCF_007565055.1. NCBI lineage: Eukaryota > Metazoa > Chordata > Mammalia > Primates > Cercopithecidae > Rhinopithecus > Rhinopithecus roxellana. The sequence continues at coordinate 39,100,243 of NC_044553.1, forward strand.
TTAATGACATTAAAGGGCATCTATACACAAGTTTCCTCTGTTTAAAATCATTCTGTACAAATGTTCTAACAGAAACAAATAATTTAGGAAGTTATCTAAAAAACATTTTTTACAGATAGAATTTGAACATGTCAGTATCTAAGTATCAAATACTGATTAAAATAAACTGACACTAGGCCGGGCGAGGTGGCTCAAGCCTGTAATCCCAGCACTTTGGGAGGCCGAGACGGGTGGATCACAAGGTCAGGAGACCGAGACCATCCTGGCGAACACAGTGAAACCCCGTCTCTACTAAAAATACAAAAAACTAGCCGGGCGAGGTGGCGGGCGCCTGTAGTCCCAGCTACTTGGGAGGCTGAGGCAGGAGAATGGCGGGAACCCGGGAGGCGGAGCTTGCAGTGAGCTGAGATCCGGCCACTGCACTCCAGCCTGGGTGACAGAGCAAGACTCCACCTCAAAAAAAATAAAAATAAAAATAAACTGACACTAAATGGGATAGGCCGGGCACGATGGTTCATGCCTGTAATCCTAGCACTTTGGGAGGCCAAAGGGGGTGGATCACCTGAGGTCAGAAGTTTGAGACCAGCCTGGCCAACATGGCAAAACTCCATTTCTACTAAAAATACAAAAATTAGCCAGGTGTGGTGGCACGCGCCTGTAATCCCAGCTACTCAAGAGACTGAGGCAGGAAAATCGCTTAAACCCAGGAGATAAAGGCTGCAGTAAGCTGAGATCACGCCAATATACTCCAGCCTGGGCAACAGAGCAAGCAAGACTCTGTCTCAAAAATAAATAAAAATTAAAAATTAAATGGGATGAACAAATGGTTTGAAGGTTGAAGTTAGGGAAAGCCAGACATCTTGCTGCTGTGACCACAGGCTGCTAGATGTAGAATGCAACCTGGTATGCCCACTTTTTTCTGATGGTTCTCATGGCTGGCCCTCTGACAGACAAGATAGCATCTCACACTTGTTTTCTGCCTTGTTATCCCGAATACATTCCCACAGACCTGAAAGGCCATAGGAGAATTCAAAGGGGGGACGTTATGAATCCACAGTAAGGGATTTAGAGAAGTCCTCCTCCATTTACTTCCCAGCTGGCAGCAGGGAAATTACCTAAACAGCAACACTGAAAGATAGATCCTGCCCCCAAGAAGGAACAAGAGTCCCTCCTCTCTACTCTACAGGCTACAGCAAACCCAAATACTTCTCTCCCAGCCCCACAGGCAAACAGCACATTCAATCACACTACTTGTCTTTTAATTTTCAAAGGAAATCTTAAACATTTTACATGCAATCACTATTTTTTGGTAACCTTCCAAAAATGAGCCTTGGTGTGTTTGTCTTTTCAGCTCTAAAATCCTTTAATGAGATGAAATTTGAATCACTAAAAGAACCAGCATAGTAATTCTAAAAGACGGTCCAGCCTGTCCTAAAGGTCCCTGGACAGCAGCAGCCAGGAGATGGCCAGGTCTCTCCCAAATAAGTCTCACTGGCACCAGTCCTAATCCATCCTCTGGAGTGAGAAGCTGTGAAATTCTGCTTTAGAAAGCCTGCCAAGGACTGGCTGGGCGCGATGGCTCACGCCTGTAATCCCAGCACTTTGGGAGGCTGGAGACTGGCGGATCACGAGGTCAGGAGTTTGAAAGCAGCCTGACCAAGATGGTGAAACCCCATCTGTATGAAAAATACAAAAAATTAGCCAGATGTGGTGGCACATGCCTGTAGTCCCAGCTACTCAGGAGGCTGAGGCAGGAGAATCATTTGAACCTGGGAGGTGGAGGTTGCAGTGGGCAGAAATCATGCCACTGCTCTCCAGCCTGGGCAACAGAGCGAGACTCCGTCTCAAAAAAAAAAAAAAAAAACAGTCTGGGTGTGGTGGCTCATGCCTGTAATCCCAGCACTTTGGGAGGCCAATGCAGGCAGACTACGAGCTCAGGAGTTCAAGACCAGCCTGGCCAACATGGTGAAACCCCATCTCTACTAAAACTACAAAAAAATTAGCCGGGCATGGTAGCAGGCACCTGTAATCCCAGTTACTTGGGAGGCTGAGGCAGAGGAATTGCTTGAACCCGGGAAGCGGAGGTTGCAGTGAGCCAAGACCATGCCGCTGCACTCTAGCCTATGCGACAGATCAGGACTCCGTCTCAAAAAAAAAAAACAAAAAAAAGGCCTGCCAAGGTCTGACTTCTCTGGCAGCTACACATAAGCACAGAAAAACAAAACAAAGGGAATGGGCGCAGTGGCTCATGCCTGTAATCCCAGGGCTTTGGGAAGCCAAAGCGGGAGAATCACTTGAGGCCAGGAGTTTGAGTGAGACCAACCAGGGCAACATGGTAAGACATCTGTCTTCACCAAAAAAAATAATAATAATAATTGCTACCAAAAAAATGTTTAATAAATAATAAGGCCACGTGTGGTGGCTCGTGCCTATAATCCTAGCACTTTGAGAGGCTGAGGAAGGCAGATTACTTGAGGTCAGGAGTTAGAGACCAGCCTGGCCAACATGGTGAAACCCTGTCTCTACTAAAAAATACAAAAATTAGCTGGGCATGGATTTGGAGGCTGAGGCAGGAGAATTACTTGAACCCAGGAGGCACAGTTTGCAGTGAGCCGAGATCGCGGTGCTGCACTCCAGCCTGGGCAACAGAGCAAGACTCCTTCTCAAACAAGCAAACAAATAAATAAGCAAGCCAGCCAGTCAGCCATCACACAGAGCAAAGGTGTATAGTTTCTCAGACTCCCAGGACTTAGAAAGGTGACAGAATCCTTCAGGATGACTTCATTTCGTGAAATTACACATGTGGGATGCTGCCTTACTGAACATAACTGGAATGGATCCCAGTGTCATATATAAATGCAGTAAATGACAAAAATATGTTTATTAAGTCTAAAAGAAAGCTTGCTAATACAGTCATGAATGCAGGTCCCTGTAGGTACTGGAAACAGTCCACAGTTATGAAGATAAGGCAGGGTTGTCAAAGGGGAAATGGAGTCTCAAGAGGGAGAGCTGGAGAAAGAGACACAGAGAGAAGGCTGCCTGGCACCACATTCTAACTAATCCTTCACAGCAGGTACCTCTTTTGTCTAAGAAAGCCGAGGGTTGGCCTTGATACCTCTTCTTTCCACTGTCTCCATGTTTCTTTCAGTTTGGGTCTTTCCCTTTTCCCAGACTCCTGGAGAACAGAGTACCATGCCAGCGCCAGTTTCTCCCCCTACCTATTTATCTAGATCTTTGAAGTAATTGAGATTTTGTAAAGTTTTAACTACTTAAAAAAATGAGGGAGAATAAAAAGCTCTCCTTTACATTTTTCTTCTTTTTGGTAACTTAGACTCTGTTGGAAAAGGGAAAATAGTATTTCTTGTTCAGCTACTACATATTGTGTTACTTTCAAATCTGTTGTTTATTAGTACTGTAATGCAATATTTTTACAAGACGGGGAGCATAAACTCCATTGATCAGATGAGGAAATAGACTCAGAAATATGAGATGACTGGCCCAAGGCCATACAAGTGGGAAAGGGTAGCACCAGAATCGATGCAGTTCACTGTACTATAGACTGGCCCTTACCCCCATTTCAAGGCATGCTATGATGATAATGGTGTTCTCTGGGCTGTGGACCTGGGGTCTGAAAACTCCCCTTAATATCAGAGGCATACCCAGGCTCCTGATGTTTGGGTGGGCTTTAGTGTGCAAAGCACAGAGAGGGACTTAGAACAGGAATGCTCCCATTCCTTCTTCCATTGTAATGCATGACCAGGACTCACACTAGGGTAACATGAAGAGGCAGTGGCAGGGGTTGAGAGGTCCAGGCAGAAGTAAAATCTTTGTTGTCAGGGCAGGAAAGGGAAGAGTGCAGGAAGACCTGAAAGAGAGTATTTGGGTAAGGGAGGTAGAGGGTGGTTCCTGTAACAGCTAGGTGGCCATTCCCAAGAGGCATTTTTAAGTCAGGCAATATAGGTTTGCAACTGACCAGCCTAGAAGAAGGCTATCTGATGGATCACTAAAAACAAAACAAAACAAAAAAAAAACTCATTTCTGAGAATACTAGGAATAGACAGAAGTCCCATGACACTTCTCAATTTTCATTCACAGTTTCTATTTGCCAAGAAAAAAATAGCATCTGCTTAGATGAGGACTCACGTTTGCCAACAGTTCAGCACTATAAATGTATCATTAAGATGTTGCTTCATCTAATTTAAAACAAGTATGTTGCAGAACAATGAAACGAATTTTGGCCACGCGCAGTGGCTCACGCCTGTAATCCCAGCACTTTGGGAAGCCAAGGCAGGTGGATCGCCTGATGTCAGGAGTTTGAGACCAGCCTGACCAACATGGCAAAACCCCGTCTCTACTAAAAATACAAAAATTAGCTGGGCATGGTGGTGGGTGCCTATAAACCCAACTACTAGGAAGGCTGAGGCAGGAGAATTGCTTGAACCCAGAAGGTGAAGATTGCAGTGAGCCAAGATGGCACCACTGCAATCCAGCCTGGGCAACAGAATGAGACTTGGTCTCCAAAAAAAAAAAAAACCAACAAACAAATTTTGTCTGGTGCCGAGCACAGTGGCTCATGCCTGTAATCCCACCACTTCGGGTGGTCGAGGTCGGAGGATCCCTCGAGTTCAGAAGTTTGAGACCAGCTTGGGCAACAAAGTGAGACCCTCTGTGTATAAAAAATAGGCCAGGCGCGGTGGCTCACACCTGTAATCCCAGCACTTTGGGAGACCAAGGCAGGCAGATCACCAGGTCAGGAGGTCGAGACCAGCCTGGCCAACATAGTGAAACCCCATGTCTACTAAAAATACAAAAAAATTAGCCAGGTGTGGTGGTGGGCACCTGTAATCCCAGCTACTCAGGAGGTTGAGGCAGGAGAATCGCTTGAACCCAGGAGGCGGAGGTTGAAGTAAGCCAAGATCGTGCCACTGCACTCCAGCCTTGGCAACAGTGTGAAAATCTGTCTCAAAAATAAATACATTAATTAAATTAAATAAATTTAAAAAGAGGCCAGGCATGGTGGCTCGTGCCTTTAATCCCAGCACTTTGGGAGGCCAAGGCAGGTGAAACACAAGGTCAGGAGTTCGAGACCAGCCTGGCCAACACAGTGAAACCCTGTCTCTACTAAAAATACAAAAATTAGCCAGGCGTGGTGGCACACACCTGTAATCCCAGCTACTTGGGAGGCTGAGGCAAGAGAATCGCTTAAACCTGGGAGGTGGAGGTTGCAGTGAGCCGAGATCGCGCCACTGCAATCCTGCCTGGGCAACAGAGTGAGACCCTGTCTCAAAGGAAAAAAAAAAAGAAGAGAAAGGCATGATAACAATGTATTATCAAGAGATAATATCAATAAAGTGATAGAAATGATTTAAAAAAAAAAAGGATCAAATGGGAATTCTTACACTGAAAGGGTAACTGAAATGAAATGTGACCAGAGGGGCACAATAGTGGATTTGAACTAGGATCAGCAGACTTGATGATGGAACAAAGAGATTATGCAGTGTGAATAACAGAGAAACCAGAATGAAGAAAAATGAATAGAGCCCCAGAGAAATGCGAGACACCACTAAACACACCAACATACACCTAATAGGAACAGCAGGAGAGGAGGGAAAACAGCAGAAAAAATATTAAATGAAACAATGACTGAAAACTTCCCAGGTTGAAAAACATTAACCTACACATCCAAGAAGCTCAATTAATTGCAAGTAGAATAAATGCAAAGAGAACCACATGCAGATACATCACAGTAAAAATGCTGAAAGACAGAAAATTTTCTGAAAACAGCTAGAGAAAAATGACTGGTCACATACAAGGGAATCTCAAGACGATAAAGAGCTGGCTTCTCATCAGAACAATGGAGGGCAGAAGGCAGAGGATGGCATATTCAAAGTGCCAAAAGAAATCACCATTAGGAAGCTCATTTTTCAATAATAATAATGGAAGCCAAAAATCTCCTGAAAGAAAATTGCTCTAAAATTGCATAACCACTGAAAATGTTTCAAGAGGGTAAAATATATTTCAGATAAAGATACCAACGAAGAAAATAGGAATTTCAGCTACATAGCTTTACAAAGGTACCAGTTAGGGTAAAGGATAGAAATAAGAATTTTTAAAAAATTAGTTATAATTTTTAATTGCTAATAATCATGCTGTCTGGTACATTACTGATTTACTCCTGAATGATACTTAAGGGAAGTCCTTATCTTAGAGAGTTTAGGCATACTTGTCAGAGAACAAACTGAAATGGTCAACAATCTGTTTCCATGTGCCTTTTAAAAATTCCAATTTCTGGCCGGGCGCGGTGGCTCAAGCCTGTAATCCCAGCACTTTGGGAGGCCGAGACGGGCGGATCACGAGGTCAGGAGATCGAGACCATCCTGACTAACACAGTGAAACCCCGTCTCTACTAAAAATACAAAAAAAAACTAGCCGGGCGAGGTGGCGGGCGCCTGTAGTCCCAGCTACTCGGGAGGCTGAGGCGGGAGAATGGCGCAAACCCGGGAGGCAGAGCTTGCAGTGAGCTGAGATCCGGCCACTGCACTCCAGTCCGGGCGACAGAGCGAGACTTCGCCTCAAAAAAAAAAAAAAAAAAAAAAAAAAAAAAAAAAAAAAAAAAAAATTCCAATTTCATCACACTTTGAAATAGTAATATCTTCATAATATAAATATGTATTTATATACTTTTATATATACTATGTGTAATAAAACTTTATATTAATTTATACACATCATATGATATAAAATTTTAATTTTACAGCAATGCTTAGAGAAAAATGAGGTTCAGAAAAACCAGATATTTAAGATAAAAGATTTCAGTGGTAGAAGCAGGATTCAAACCTAGGTAGTCTTTTAAGACTCCAAAGCCTCTACTCTCTTAGCTCTGCTATGCTACCTTGATCTACAGATACCCGGGAAACAGGTAAGGCCATTATTTCACAGGCACAATCAACATACTCTCAACAAAGCAGTCAGTGATCCTACTAGGAGTTAAATCATATCTTCTCTCCTCTGCTGAAAACCTCCAACGAAAACATCTCAGAATAAAAAACCAAAAAAAAAAAATCAGTCTGTCGCGGTGGCTTATGCCCATAATCCCAGCACTTTGGGAAGCTGAGGCAAGCACATTGCTTGAATCTAGGAATTCGGGACCAGCCTGGGCAATATGCTGAAACCCTGTGTCTCTACAAAAAATACAAAAACAAAAAAAAGGCTTTACAAATGGTGTGAGGCCTTAGGTGATCTGGCCCCATCATATTTCTGCCCTCTCCCTCACAAGGCTCCAGCTTCAGCCTCTGTGCTTTCTTCACACATGCCAGGCAGGTTCCCATCTCAGGGCCTCTGCACTTCCTAATTCTGCATGCAACACTCCAGAGAGCTGAACAGCTCACTGTCACTACCTTCAGATGTTTACTCAAAGATCACCATTCCAGTGAGAGTTTCCCTGAACAGTATTTCTAAAAGTACAACATCCCAACTCCCAAGACCCCCCAGAACATTCTCTATATCCCTTTCCTGCATAATTTGTCTCCTTATCACTTTTCACCAACTGCTCTACCATATATAGTATTTTACTTTATAGTATTCACTTTATATAGTATTTCACTGGTGTAATAAAGACTTTAAATTTCTCAGTATCTCCACATCACCCAGTGGGGTGTTAAATACTCACTGGGGTATTAAGAAAAAGAAAAAGAGGCTGGGCGTGGTAGCTCACGCCTGCAATCCCAACACCCTGGGAGGCCGAGGCGGGCAGATCACGAGATCAGGAGATCGAGACCATCCTGTCTAACACGGTGAAACCCCATCTCTACTAAAAATATAAAAAATTAGCCAGGCGTGGTGGCGGGCGCCTGTAGTCCCAGCTACTCGGGAGGCTGAGGCAGAATGGCGTGAACCTGGGAGGCAGAGCTTGCAGTGAGCCGAGGTCACGCCACTGCACTCCAGCCTGGGCGACAGAGCGAGACTGTCTTAAAAAGAAAGAAAAAGAAAAATTCTCAGGGCCTATTCTCTTATAATATGAAAAGAATACTGTTTAAAATAATTTATTATGTCAATAATAAATGAAAACTTATTTCAATTTATTACTCAACATAATTTCAAATACTTTCTTTTTTTTTTTTTTTTTTGAGATGGAGTTTCACTCCTGTTGCCCAGGCTGGAGTGCAATGGCACGATCTCAGCTCACTGCAACCTCTGTCTCCCGGGTTCAGGAGATTCTCCTGCCTCAGTCTCCTGAGGCTGTGAGTAGCTGGGATTACAGGCATGTGCCACCATGTCCTGCTAATTTGTATTTTTAGTGGAGACAAGGTTTCTCCATGTTGGTCAGGCTAGTCTCGAACTCCCAACCTCAGGTGATCCGCCTGCCTCGGCCTCCCAAAGTGCTGGGATTACAGCCGTGAACCACCGTGCCTGGCCAAATACTATTTCATCTAAATAAAAAGAAAATATGTTTTCCCAACATAAGAATGAATTCTTTTTTTTTTTTTTTGAGACAGGGTCTCATTCTGTTGCCCAAGCTGGAGTGCAATGGTGCAGTCATGTCTCACTGCAGCCTCAACAATCCTCCCACCCCAACAACCCTCCCACCTCAACAGTCCTCCCACCCCAACAGTCCTCCCACCCCAACAATCCTCCCGCCCCAACAGCCCTCGCACCCCAACAGTCCTCCCACCCCAACAGTCCTCCCACCCCAACAATCCTCCCACCTCAAGACTCTGGTAGCTGAGACTACAGGCACACACCACTACCCCCAGCTAATTTTTGTACTTTTTTGGAGAGATGGGGTCTCCCTATGTTGCCCAGTCTAGTCTCAAACTCCTAAGCTCAAGCTATCTGCCTGCCTAGGCCTCCCAAAATACTGGGATTACAGGCATAAGCCACCACCTCTAAACAAGAATGAATTATTTTCCTAATAAAAAAAAATACTGAGAATTTTTACAAAAAGGACATACACCCTCTGGTCTACCACACTGAATGATCCATCACTTTCTCTTGGATGAGCCTTGGTATGTCAGGGACCTGCACCTTTTCTTCCAGGCCTTTCCATCTATCCAGAGTGACCTACCAGAGATAGGACAGTTTGCCCAGCAAGTTTCTGATCACTCTTCAACACCCAGCAAGAAGTCTCATCCTCCATGCAGCCTTCTAAGACCTCTCTAAATACTGGTATCAGACCCTCCTCTGGAGCACTCTGTCTTGTTACTGCATTTATCTCGCTGGATTTCAGTGAAGTGTGTAGACAACTAATTTGTGCCTGCCTGATCTGTAAGCTCTTCATTCAAAGCAGTTGGCTCCTGAGTACAGGATAAACCCCTAGAATTGAATAAATTTGGTCTTACCTCATCACTGGTAAGTTTCTTTGCTTTGAGTAATCTTTGAGCCTTATCTTCTTCTGATCCCTCATCACTGTCTGATGAATAGATTCTGGCTCGTTCCTCTGAAAGCAAAAGTATAGATTGTGAGTGACCTTTCTTTTTTTTTTTTCCTGAGACAGCGTCTTGCTTTGAGGCCCAGGCTGGAAAGAAGTGGCACAATCATGGCTCAATGCAGCCTTGACCTCCTGGGCTCAGGTGATCCTTCTGCCTCAGCCTCCCAAGTAGGTGGGACCACAGGTGTGCACTACCTACCCATGCCCAGCTAATATTTTTTTCCTTTTAGTGGAGATGAGGTCTTGCCATGTTGTACAGACTGGTCTTGAACTCTTAGAATCAAGCAATCCTCCTTCTTCAGCCTCCTAAAGTGCTGGGAATTATAGGCATGAGCCACTGTGCCCAGCTGTGTGTGTGACTTTCAAAGACAGTGACCTATTCATTCTTAAATGTTTTCTTCTCATAAATATCTTTAGTTCCCTCTGTATATTTCCTCCCAGGGGAACCAAATAATTTTAAAGTTTTTGATTTAAAGATAAATATAAATTTTAGATATGTTGAAATGAAGCAGACTTACCCTCTCAAAATACAAAAACCTGACCACTTTTAAAGATCAAAAAGGCTTGTGTGCAAGGTGTCTAAAGAGGCAGATACCCGGCCGGGCGCGGTGGCTCAAGCCTGTAATCCCAGCACTTTGGGAGGCCGAGACGGGCGGATCACGAGGTCAGAAGATCGAGACCATCCTGGCTAACACTGTGAAACCCCGTCTCTACTAAAAAAATACAAAAAACTAGCCGGGCGAGGTGGCGGGCGCCTGTAGTCCCAGCTACTCGGGAGGCTGAGGCAGGAGAATGGCGTAAACCCGGGAGGCGGAGCTTGCAGTGAGCTGAGATCCGGCCATTGCACTCCAGCCCGGGCGACAGAGCGAGACTCCGTCTCAAAAAAAAAAAAAAAAAAAAAAAAAAAAAAAGAGGCAGATACCCTACTCTTCCAAAGTCAACTATTAAAGCCTGAGACATTCTTCCACCGGTAACAGTTAATTCCAAAATGAGCTTTGAAGGTAAAGCAAGAAAGTGTTTTCCTGGTAAGAAAGTGTTTCCTGTAAAGACCGTTTGTTGCCAGGCAGACCTTTCAAAGAGAGATGCAGAGGGGCACCCATCTACTCCACCGCCCAAGCCCAGGTGAACCTCTGGGTGGAATAAGAGCTGAGGACTTTAGACCAAGTCCCTCTCCTCAAAACCCAAAGCCTTGCCTTTGTCCCCACTCCTTGTCTATCTGATTACTGTATGGATCTGAGCACTACTAGACTCATGTGCTAGATTTTTAATCTCTGGTGACCTGAATGTTACATACCTCTCTCCCTTAAAGCATCCTTGGATTTTTAAAATTTTTATTTAATTTTTGTGTGGTTTATTTCCACACAATTGAATCTTTTTCTATAGGAAATCAGCATTGACAAGAAAGGGTCTCTGTACTGTGGCCCCCAAATAAATAATAGGTAGGTAATAATTTGGTCACCAGACCAAATGCAGTCACTACAAGAAAAGGAGAAATGAGTTTCATGGGAGAGTCAGAGAAAAATAAATTTGGGTGTTTTAAAAATTTACTTGTTATATGCCAGGCTCTGGGCTAAGTACTTTAAATGTATTATATCATGTAATCCTCAAAATAACCTTATGTTCTAACTACCATTATTAATAGGTTGTTTTTGTCATGATGAGGCAACAGAAGTTAAGGGAGACTATGTAACTCTTCAGAAGTTATACAACTAAAAAGTGGCAGGACTGAGATGAGAGTGGGCAGGGTCAGGAGGCCAGCCAGGTCTTCTTAGTTCGCTTTTCAGCACGTCTTCTTGCTACTGGCTTGGGGGAACCCCTGGGTAAGAACCAGGTGGGACAGATGTCTCAGAAGTCAGATGACCTTGGTTTAAGAACTGACCACCTAGCAACTGCGTGCCTTTGGGCAAGTTATTCAGCCTCTCAAAGTCTCAGTTTCTGCAATAAGAACAAGGAAATAAGAGCAACTAGATCATAATGTTGTTATGAGGATCAAAGAGGATGCATGTCAAGTGTTGAGCATCTGCCTAAAATTCAGTATGTGTGGAAAAAACGGTAACCATCAGAAATCACTGATACTTGCGAAAGGAGGAAATATACAAAAGAAAATCTAAGAGAAATGTAGAAGAAGAATGAAAGAAAATATCACATAATTTCAGAATACTTTAATTTCTTGATTCCCAATTAGGTAATAAAAAAAAGTTGACAGATGGCTCAAGCCTGTAATCCCAGCACTTTGGGAGGCCGAGACGGGCGGATCACGAGGTCAGGAGATCGAGACCATCCTGGGTAACCCAGTGAAACCCCGTCTCTACTAAAAAATACAAAAAACTAGCCGGGCGAGGTGGCAGGCGCCTGTAGTCCCAGCTGCTCGGGAGGCTGAGGCAGGAGAATGGCGTGAACCCGGGAGGCGGAGCTTGCAGTGAGCTGAGATCCAGCCACTGTACTCCAGCCTGGGTGACAGAGTGAGACTCCGTCTCAAAAAAAAAAAAAAAAAAAAGTTGACAGAAGTTCCGATATAATTGACAGATTCTCAAGTCAGAAAGCAGAAGCTCAAGGGATAAAACCCAAAGTGGGAACACCAGCAGTTTCTACCTTTCATGCTCACCTGAATGAACTAAGATCACTCATGACAACCGGTTCTTTAAAAATGTCCTGGCCAGGCACAGTGGCTCACGCCTGTAATCCCAGCACTTTGGGAGGCCAACGCGGGCAGATCATTTGAGGTCAGGAGTTTGAGACCAGCCTGGCCAATGGTGAAACCCCGTCTCTACTGAAAATACAAAAATTAGCCGGGTGTGGTGGTGCACACCTGTAATCCCAGCTACTCGGGAGGCTGAGGCAGGAGAATCACTTGAACCCGGAAGGCAGAGGATGTAGTGAGCTGAGATCACGCCACTGCACTACAGCCTGAATGACAGAGCGAGACTCTGTCTCAAAAAAAAAAAAAAGGTCCATTGACTTGGTAGTCAGATTACATCCAATGCCAGGATGAAGTCCAGAATCCCGAAATGATGAAATGTAATTTCCACACATGACTCACCTCGAATGCCCCCTTTATATCGGTTTTTAATGGCAGCCAAGCTGATGGACTCCTCGCCTTCCTCCTCCTCATCATATCGATCAGGTTCCAGGTAACTGGCGCTCAGCCCCCGCTGGTGCTGTTTCTCTCTCATTCGGCGCTGCTGAGATTCCCTACGTATGGAAGCCCTCAAACGTTCTTCTTCTTTCTGTAAAGAAGCAAATAACCTCTTTAACCTAAAAAGGAGCTACTTTCGTGCCCACTTGAACCCACTTTTATCACAACTAGCATGTAATGTCTGGTCAAGATAACAGCTGTCCCGTGTGTGTTCCCCATCACACCTCTGTGGCTCCACATGGACCCTCTGGTTTGGTTTGCAGGAGCGAAGGCAACACAAGGGTAAAGCAGCAGAAGGGAGCCCTGACACTAACTGGCCCAACTGGCATTGGCACAGGTGTGTCCTTGGGAGCCGTGCTGGTGTCCTGTGCTGCCACTTAACCCAGAGAGAAACGACCCGCCTGAGAAACCCCATCCATGCCCAGCAGACACCTAAACTGACTCCCTGGAGCAGCAGTTAACAATTAAACTTGTGCCTAATTAACAGTTGGGTCACATTTGAAAATATACCAGGTAGAATGTTACAAACTGACCTTAAAAACTCATAAGCTCGTCTTATTCTTTACCAGAGTCTCCTTTAGGCACTCTCTCATTCAAACTCCTGGTCTAGTCTCTATTTTATACTACTCTCTAGTATCTCCACTGACTTCTGACATGGATTCTAAACCACACATAGAAGACTTAATGATCTTTGAACTTATACATGAAAATTCAGATATTTCAATCACTGGTTTGTTGCTGAACTCTCAGGGCCTCGTGAAGAGAGAACTTGAGCCCTGTGTCTGTTTTACTATCATCGCCGCATCACGCATTGTTTGGCGAATGCTGAGGAAATGAAGCCAGCTCCCTATTCATGTCGGTTGGAAGAGGAAAAGGTGGGCCAATAAGAGATGAAGAACAAGCATTTTGGGAAATACTTTCCTAATTAACAAAGAATCCCAGGATAAGGCTTAGCAAACATACCTTAATCATTTCTGTGCGTTGGCATTCAGGATCACGACCAGCCATTGGCAAGATTCTAATCTTCTGTGTCTTTGAACACCTATCTGCAAGCGACAGAGTCATCTTTCTATGTGTGGCACTGTCCGTAGAGTGAGGTCTGCCAGGAAATAAATGAAGAGCGTCTGACTGTTTACCAAATATATTTGTGAGCCAGTGATACCCACGTCACAGAAGAGCCCAGTGACCATTTCCTAGTCACCTGAAAAAACAGGCAGGGACACTCGACTGCATATACCAGGTGGAAGATTGTGAGTTTTCTTCATTCTATGGCTCACTGAGACATTCTTATTCCACAAATGAAAAACAGAAGGTTGGAGTAAAAAAGACTGTATGGCACAATCACCTTCTAGCAATAAATGGATAAGCTCAAGCAACATTAATTAGATACTACAGGTTGGTGCAAAAGTAATTATGGCTTTTGCCATTACTTTTAATTAGTATTAATATATTAATATTGTTAATATAACTATCCTATTTTATAGATTTAGGAAACTGAGGCAAAAAGAGATTGAGAAAGTGGCACAAGGTCACACAAGTGGAAACGGAATTCAAATATGAGCCTAACTGATTCCAAAGCCTGTATGTTTACCTTTACAATTTCAAAAAGCTAAATCATAACCAACATTATTGTGCCCCCTCTAAAGATAAGCATTACCCAAGGCAGTTATAATAGTCACTGGAATTAAATACATTGACATTCTCTTGTAAGTCTGGTTAGCATGACCTGGTTCCCTAAGAAATAGCAACTTTCAGTGTATTTGACAAAATAACTTTTGAACCATCAGAACTATGCACAAGATCTTGGTTCTTGCTGAATCATACCGTGGGGTTACATCAATCAGGTGGCAGGCATTACAGAAACATCTATGTTTCACTGCTTTTACCATAAAAAAAATACATAATAATAATAACAGTTACCTGAAGGTGAGTTTCGTTTTAAAGACTGCTTGTCCCTGTAGACCAGTACCTTGTCTTATAAAAAGATGATTGTGGTCGCCCTGCAGTGGGGCTTTGTACACATCAAACACTTCATTGCCTAAATGCAGGGACATGCTGGAAAGAAGAAACATTTCATATACTAAAGTCGTAAAGCTTTCACTCTACCATCTTACTTCACTTAAAGGTGATTCAGGCTGGGCACGGTGGCCCAAACATGTAATCCCAGCACTTTGGGAGACTGAGGCGGGTGTGATCACAAGGTCAAGAGTTTGAGACCAGGCTGGCCAACATAGTGAAACCCCATCTCTACTAAAAATACAAAAATCAGCTGGGCGTAGTGGCACACACTTGTAGTCTCAGCTCTCAGGAGGCTGAGGCAGGAGAACTACTTGAACCCAGGAAGTGGAGTTGCAGTAAGCCAAGATCGTGCCACTGCACTCCAGCCTGGGCAATAAGACAAGACTCCATCTCAAGGGAAAACAAACCAAAACAAAACAGGTGATTCAACTGCTGCTCTCTCTCTTTAAATAGAATTCAGAAGGAAAGAAAATAAGTCATAATGAGAAAAACTGACTACAAAGAAGTAACACATGCTGGGACATTTACCAGGCTCTACTACAGTCCCAGTGAAGGGCAGTTTTTCTAAAATGTCAATTTGTGGCCAGGCACGGTGGTTGATGCCTTTAATCCCAGCACTTTGGGAGGTGGAGGATCACTTGAGCCCAGGAGTTCAAGACCAGCCTAAGCAACTTATGGAGAACTGTGTCTACGAAGTGGTTTTTTGTGCCTGTGTGTGTGAGACGGCATCTTGCTCTACTGCCCAGGCTGGAATGCAGTGGTGCGATCTCAGCTCACTGCAACCTCCGCCTCCTGGGTTCAAGGAATTCTCTGCCTCAGCCTCCTGAGAGTACCTGGGATTACAGGCATCTGCCACCAACCCAGCTAATTTTTAGTAGAGACGGGGTTTCACCATCTTGATCAGGCTGGTCTTGAACTCCTGACCTCGTGATCCACCCGCCTTGGCCTCCCAAAGTGCTGGGATTACAGGCGTGAGCCACCGTGCGCAGGCTTTTTTTTTTTTTTTTTTCCATAATCCATGCAGGGTGGTACACACCAGGTAGTCCCAGCTACTTGGGAGGTGGAAGGATCACTTAGGACTAGGAGTTTGAGGCTCTACTGAGCTATTATCATGTCACTGCACTCCAACATGGGCAACAGAGTGAGATCCCATTTCTAAAACTAATAATAATAAATTTAAAAATAAAAAGTATTTCAAAACTTGATCCCTCTGACCCATTCTGGGTATGTCAATACCCTTCCGGCATTTTGTGCTCACCTTCCATCTGACCACTTGACTATCCGAGCATTGCTTTCTTTAATTTCATTTCCTTCTTCATCCCGGCGTATCCTCCATCTTATAGTATTTTCTACCTGTTTCACAACACAAGTACTTAGAAAATTACAGTTTAAATGATTCTATGCATCTTTTTTTTCCTCAAGAGGCACATAATCACAGATAAGCATACAGAGGTGACAGATGTATGTGTGGCGGGAAAATGAACAACACTGAAACCCTCTTAATCACTTAGAGATGTTGGATAAATTAAAACTGGGCAAAAATATGCTTAAGTGAATTTCTGAACTCCCAGTATCAGAATCACAGAAAGCTTAGAGCATTTGAGCAGATGGCAGATACTAAATGTACAGTAACCCCGAGATACATTAAGACACAGTAAGAATTACAAGGGACAGGCGATAAAACTTGAGTCCATGTGAGGCAGAAATTTTGAACTGAAACCCCTATATAAAGCAGGTTCTCTCACAGAGCTAAAAACTCTAGAAAAATGAGACCAAAAACTCTGCCGATTGGCACAAAGAGAAAAACTTCCCATATATGAGCAAGGATAAATAAGTGCCCTGTGAAAATTAAAACCCCAGATTTCATTAGTTTTAGAGCCTATCTTACCTGCATGGTGGAGAAACACCAGACAGAGCTGGTAAATGAAAACCACTGTTACTGAAATTAAAGTCAGTGGGACCTCCAGGAAAACACAACATGCTAAACGCATGCAGTTTATCACTGCTGCCTCCTGGAAACCCACTAAAATGACAATGAAGAGTAAAAACAGGACAGACAAGATAGAAAGAATGAGAATGAAGCTGGCAACAGACAGAGAGATGCCAACAGTGTGAAAACTGCCAATGCCAAGACCATGCTTCCCTCTGCCTGTTCCCCCAGTGTCAATCCTAAACACAGCTGCTCCCAGTCCCAAGGAGATCGTCTGCATCTCCACTCCCTTAGTTGCAAATGTCTGTGCAACTGGGTCCTAATGATCCCCCCTTCCGGTTTTTCTTCTTTCCCTATTTATTCCTCACAAATAGCTATAAAGTATGCTGACTGAATAACTCCGTAATATTCATGAATTAAATATGACGTCATACCTGAAATTTGTTTCAGAATAGTCTGGGGAAGCTGGGGTGGGGAATATGGAGATGACAAAAGATTGTTAACTTGACGACTGTTGAAGTGGGTCACGGGCACATGAGAGAGTTCATTATACTGTTCTTAATATATTGGCATATGTTTGAAATTTTCCTTAGTAAGGAATGTAAACAAAACAATCTGTCACTATTCCTGTCTTCGCTCTCATACAATAGGTTGGCCAATATGAATACACAAATACGCCAGGCGGGGGGCTCACACCTGTAATCCCAACACTTTGGGAGGCCGAGGCAGGCAGCTCACCTGAAGTCAGGAGTTCAAGACCTGCCTGGCCAACATGGTGAAACCCCATCTCTGCTAAAAATACACAAAAATTACCCGGGTGTGGTGGCACGTGCCTGTAATTCCAGCTACTCGGGAGGCTGTGGCTGGAGAATCGCTTGAACCCAGGGGGCGGAGGTTGCAGTGAGCCAAGATTGCGCCACGGCACTCCAGCCTGGGCAACGACAGAGCAAGACTCCATCTCAAAAACAAAAACAAAAACAAAAAAACGAATAGGCCATTATTAATCGAGAAGCCATTCTAAAAAAATGCTTCCTATTACATAAAGTGATTCAAATAGTAATTATTCTATAATAGGACACATTGCTAGGTCCTAATCTATCGGGATGAAGGACACATAATAGTATTTCTGAAGACAGGGGAACCTCAAAGAGGTACATAAGCTGTATCTGGTTCCATGGTTCCTTGTTCTTAAATAATTAACTACAACATGCTTTAAGACTGGTCGGCCTAGTCTTAAACATCACTCAAGAAAATAAGGGTCCAGGGTTACTTTCTGTCATACACCAAGGTTTTAAGACAATAGTTTATGTTAAACATCAACATTTTATAGTCTGATGCACTGAAATTTTAGGGTGAAATACATATTTGTAAATTTTTTTTTTTTGGGAGACAGGGTCTTGCTGTGCCACACAGGCTGGAGTGCAATGGCACAATCACAGCTCACTGCAGCCTCAAACTCCTGGGCTCAAGCAATCCTCCCACCTCAGCCTCCTGGAGTAGCTGTGACTACAGGCACGCACCATCTCTGCCGGCTAATTTTTTAAATTTTTAATAGAAACAAGGTCTTTCTCTGTTGCTCAGGCTGGTCTCAAACTCCTGGGCCAGTCTTCTCACCTCGGCCTCCCAAGGTAATGGGATTACAGGTATGAGGCACCATGTCCAACCTTATTTACGAAGTTTGATACCCATACTAGCATCTGGTATCACATGGTCTAAAAATATAATAGATATATTGATACAAGCCTAAATCAATACATCCACATGTCTCAAGGAAATAATATAAATGGATGGGCTAATAAACAGAGATGAGTAGATGGGTGATGGAGGGAGGACAGGAAAAACAAAAAAACAGTGTAAGCACTATATCTGTTGACTGTGTGATCTTGAACAAATTATTGGCATCTGTTTATCTCAATTTTCTTATTTGATTTGCATTTCTATTAAGAGGAGTAGTGAAGTCTACTGAAAAGTTTTTGGATAGAAACCATCTTATACCAAGGTTGTTTAGGTAGTTGTTAATCCACCACATTGAAGAGATGGTACTATTAAAAATATAAAAATTCAGCGCCTAAAAAATGCCAGACTATCCCTTTCTAACAATTTAATACTATTTAAGGTACCAAGGCCAGGTGTGGTGGCTCACACCTGTAATCCCAGCACTTTGGGAGGCCGAGGTGGGTGGATCACCTGAGGTCAGGAGTTCAATACCAACCTGGCCAACATCGTGAAACCCCATCTCTACTAAAAATACAAAAATTAGCTGGGCATGGTGGTGCGCACCTGTAATCTCAGCTACTTGGGAGGCTGAGGCAGGAGAATCACTTGAACCCAGGAGGCAGAGGTTGCAGTGAGCCAAGATTGTGCCATTGCACTCTAGCCTGGGCGACAGAGCGAGACTCCATCTCAAAAAATATATATATACCCACTGGAAAATAAGAAATTTACGGGAAATCCTTCAGATTTAAGAACTGAAAATGCGTAATTCCGGTTTCAGTATCATGCATTCAACCACCTCTTGTTCCCTTGTACAACTCAATTCTAAAATGTCTACTTGGCCAAGTGCAGTAGCGATCACACCTGTAATCCCAACAATTTGGGAGGTCAAGGCGGGAGGATCACTTGAGCTCAGAAGTTCAAGATAAACCTGGGCAACACAGCTAAGACCTCATCTCTACGGGAAAAAAAAAACAAAAGCTGGGCATGGTGGCATGTTTTCTGTAGTCCCAGCTACTCAGGAGGCTGAGATGGGAAGATCACTTGAACCAGGACACTGAGGCTGCCAAGGGCTGTGTTTGTACCGCTGTAATCCAGCCTGAATGACAGAGCAAGACCGTATCTCAAAATAAAAAGATGAAACTTCTACTCAACCTACAGCCTCCTTACTTAAAAGATTAGAGGCCCTCCTTGGATAGTGTGACCAGATGGTATGAGGTATCAAAGGGAAGCATTAATGGGAATTTAGTACAATAAAATTTTCTCCTAATAGTCAACAAAAGCAATCAAAAGAACACAGCCATATAGTGAAGTGTTAGGTGAAAAAATCACTTTCTTTTTTTTTTTTTTTTGAGACGGAGTCTCGCTATCTCCCAGGCTGGAATGCAGTGGCTGGATTTCAGCTCACTGGAAGCTCCGCCTCCCAGGTTCACACCATTCTCCTGCCTCAGCCTCCGAGTAGCACAGGCACCCGCCACCACGCCCGGCTAATCTTTTGGATTTTTAGTAGAGACGGGGTTTCACCGTGTTAGCCAGGATGGTCTCAATCTCCTGACCTTGTAATCCGCTCACCTCGGCCTTCCAAAGTGCTGGGATTACAAGCTTGAGCCACCGTGCCCGGCCTAAAAAAATCACTTTCAAAAGCTCAAGTTTCAAGTTAGTTCTCCAGGTTTTACTTTATAAAAGGAAAAAGCATGAAATGGTACCTTTAATTTTAACCTGGTTCTACCTTCTTCATCCAGCATTTCTTCATCTTCAAATTCATCTTCATAATACTGAGGATCAAAAGGTCTACAAATTGTTTTCCAAATAAACTATTAATCATATTTTATAAAGAATATTACTGTTATGTAATAACATCTCTATTAATAAACACCATTATATCAAAAAATCATAATATAATTTAAAAAATCATAATGATCAATATCTTCATGCTTAACTTCAAGGAAGTAGTAATTTTACTTTTTTCTTTTTTTGGAGATGAGTTTTGCTCTTATTGCCCAGGCTGGAGTGCAATGGCAAGATCTCGGCTCACTGCAACCTCCACCTCCCGGGTTCAAGCGATTCTCCTGCCTCAGCCTCCCGAGTAGCTGGGATTACAGGAATGTGCCACCATGCCTGGCTAATTTTGTACTTTTAGTAGAGACAGGGTGTTTCTCCATGTTGGTCAGGCTGGTCTCAAACTCCCGACCTCAGGTGATCCACCCACCTTGGCCTCCCAAAGTGCTGGGATTACAGGCGTGAATCACCATGCCCAGCCAATAATTTTACTTCTTAAAACTTGTTGTTAATACATATTGTTTGAAAAAAAGTACAAGCAAGGGTAAATATTCAAAATATCCTTTCTTCTTCTTATGTAATTCTGCCAAAGAATAGGCAACATATGCTCTAGTTTTCCACATCATCGTGCCTGTGGGAAAAAAAATTTTAAAAGCACAAGAGTTTGAATAAACTTAGTAAATAATACCCATCAAACACCGTCTAATTGTCCAAAATCATCACCTTTTCTAGACTAACATTAGTTGCTACAATGGACACTGCCATTTCTCTAGCAAATTTCATCACTTTCAATTTCAGCCTTTTCAAGGTTGTACTACTTAAAAAAATATCTTGAAGACCTGTGGTGTCTGTTAATTCATAAGAAAGTATCAAACTGCTCAAAACAGTTATAGCATTAAAAGCCTCCCCTACCAATACATATTTTTTCTATCTCAGGATGTGCTTGACTAATTTTTTCAGAGATACATGATCAATTTTCCATTTTTGTGATTTGTAAACTCAATGCGAAATAAGAAAAATAAACATTCTATGTATTTCTATTCAACATCCTGAAAAAATTTTAATTGATTTCCTTACCTGGGCTCTACACTGAGAAAGTTGGGCAATTTAACAAAATATAAGTCGTTTCCTAAATCAGTGTTTACTTTGGGTATTTCTACTTCTATTCTGGTCTCAGGAATTGGCTCCTCTTCCTGTTGATCCTGAGGCAATCCATTTTCATCCTAGTGAAAGAATCAGAAGTTTGGAGCTTGATGGGACCTTAGAAATGGCTTCCTTCAACCTCCACACTTTAATTACTCTGGGGTGCAAGAAACATAATTAGATATCACTTTAGGACTAAAGAAGCCACCAGTCCCCATCCGAACCCACCCACACACAAAATGGGAAACAAGATCAATTTGGATACCTCAGTTCAAGAAACTATCTCCTTTATGATAAATCTATCTTCCAAATACTCATCAACAAAAGTGTGAAATTAACACTTTAATATGAAGTCACTCTATCAATTAAAACCAGAGAAGATTATCAACACAGCAGACACTTCTTGGCATGAGCAAGAAAAACATTCAAGTCAATGGTTCTCAAATCAGAAGTCCTCACAGTTCAGTCCCCTAAGGCATGACGCCAACCTCACGTTTGGCAATTATTTCCATTCCCCTTATAACCAAGAGTTCCCTACATAATGAAGAAAGTCATCTGTTCATTTTATTTTTGTACTAGAATTCAGTTATCAACTTCCTTTCTTAGAATAAAGGAGACTCTTCACCTTTGAAACTTTATACTTGGCCTTGAATAAGTTAATGTTAGTAATTGACTTACAACAGGCTGTCCTGGAGTAGGTGGTTTGTCTTCTCCATCACTCCCTGAAGAGATATCATCTGCACCTCCAAATAGATCCATGGTTCCACCATTATCTTCAATGCAGAAGGAAAAAGGCATTAGTGTTACTATCTGTAACTAAGGTTCTTCACAGCTCATCATTTCAGCACATTCCCAAGGTTTCTGGACCAGCATCAGAAAACCACCCAAAACATAATGCTGAGCCTGGCTCTCAAAAGACCCAATCAGACAGTGTGGGGAGAGGGAAGGGGGCAAATCTAGTGAAAGGCAAGCTGCACAGGAGGCACTTATTTCTCCTTTCATTTTCACCATCCTTGTTCTCCCACCTTCCTTTATTCCCCAGGAGCCCAAATGTTTCCTACAGTCTAGATGCTCAAAGTTGGGGCTGAAGCACTCCACAGACACCTATTTTCCATACGTCTATTCCAGATTCAAAATTACAGTCCAGGCACAGTGGTTCACACCTGTAATCCTAGCACTTTGGGAGGCCAAGGCGGGTGGATCACTTGAGGTCAGGAGTTTGAGACTAGCCTGACCAACACGGTGAAACCCCGTCTCTACTAAAAATACAAAAATTAGCTGGGCTTGGTGATGGGTGCCTGTAATCCCAGCTACTTGGGAGGCTGAAGCAGGAAAAAGGAAGCTGCCACACCTGGCTGGTAGAACTACTTTCATCCTTCCAACTTATAATACCAGGTGGTGGTGGTGGTAGTGGTGGTGGTAGGTGGTGGTGTTGCTGTTGTCTTGAGACAGAGTCTCACTCTTGTTGCTCAGGCTGGAGTATAGTGGTGTGACCTCGGCTCACTGCAACCTCCGCCTCTCAAGTACAAGCGATTCTCGTGCCTCAGCCTCCCGAGTAGCTGGGACTACAGATGCATACCACCTCGCCCCGCTAATGTTCTGTATTTTTAGTACAGACAGGGTTTCACCATCTTGGCCAGGCTGGTCTTGAACTTCTGGCCTCAAGTGATCCACCCACCTTGGCCTCCCAAAGTGCTGGGATTATAGGCGTGAGCCACCGCACCTGGCCAACACTGGGTTTTTATGAGCTCTTCATCTAACTCACAGCTCAAAGAATCAGTTTCTTCATCTGTTAAGAACTTAGGAACAAAACACTGAGACTGTCATTATTCAAACTTAAGAATGGACATTGTAACCTCCACCCCAATAAGAAGGCCAGCCCCCTAATAATAAATTCACTCTAACTATAAACGGACTGGGCGCAGTGATTCACACCTGTAATCCCAGCACTTTGGGAGGCTGAGGTGGGCGGAACACTTGAGATCAGGAGTTCGAGACCAACCTGGCCAACATAGTGAAACCCCATCTCTACTAAAAATACAAAAAATTTAGCCAGGCATGGTGGTACATTCCTGTAATTCCAGCTACTCAGGAGGCTGAGGGAGAAGAATTGCTTGAACCCAGGAGGCAGCAGTTACAATAAGCTGAGCTTGTGCCACTGCACTCCAGCTTGGGTGACAGAGCGAGACCCTGTCTTGGAAAAAAGAAAAAAAACAACAAAACTACAAAGAAGCAGGTTCTTATTCAACTAATTAAGCATGAGCAGCTTCTCATAGCTATATAACTTCTCTGAGTACACTGAGTGTATCCACACTCTTTTCTGTGGGTCTTGCGATCTGGGATAAACACACTCAGGGTTAGAAATGCACTACAGTGGCCGGGCGCGGTGGCTCAAGCCTGTAATCCCAGCACTTTGGGAGGCCGAGACGGGCGGATCACGAGGTCAGGAGATCGAGACCATCCTGGCTAACATGGTGAAACCCCGTCTCTACTAAAAATACAAAAAACTAGCCGGGCGATGTGGCGGGCGCCTATAGTCCCAGCTACTCGGGAGACTGAGGCAGGTGAATGGCGTAAACCCGGGAGGTGGAGCTTGCAGTGAGCTGAGATCCAGCCACTGCACTCCAACCTGGGCAACAGAGCGAGACTCCGTCTCCAAAAAAAAAAGAAATGCACTACAGTTAAATGCAGAAAGGTATGGAAATATACATATATATATATATAATAATAATAATAGGGGTACCTTTTGGCACCTCAGTGTCGCTATCCACTTCTGAATCAGATGCAATTGCATTCTTGCGTTTCATTCGTAAAACTTCATCTTCACTATCACTGCCTCTTGCAGATTCTATTAAAGGTAGAATTAGAAGTTCTGCATAATCAGTCGCCTTAGTTGAATTTTGTGTTTTAAAAGCAATATTGGAGATAAACAAATTGTGATACACCCATACAATGGACTACTACTCAGCAATAAACAGGAATGAACTACTGATACATGTAACCAACTGGATGAATCAAAAATGCTATATGCCAAGTTAAAGAGGCCAATCTGAAAGACTCCATATTTACTGTATGACTCTATTTATATGACATTTTCAAAAAGCCAAAAGTATAGTGACAGAAAAGACACCAGTAGGTGCCAGGGTTTAGGGATAGCAGAGAGATGTGACTCAAAACAGATAGCATAAGGGAGTTTTTCAGGGTAACATCTATTCTATATCCTAATTGTGATGGTGGTTATACAAATCTATAGATATGTTAACATGAATAGAGCAGTACATGCAGAACCCCCCCCGCCAAAAAAAAAAAAATCAACTCTAGTGTGTGTTAATTTAAAAAATAGAATTCTTAAAATAAATACTGGCGCCAGGCGTGGTGGCTCACTCCTGTAATCCCAACAATTTGGGAAGCCGAGGTGGGTGGATCACTTGAGGTCAGGAATTCAAGACCAGCCTGGCCACCATGGTGAAACCCATCTCTACTACAAATACAAAAATTAGCCGGGTGTGGTGGCGTGCACCTGTAGTCCCAGCTACTCAGGAGGCTGAGGCAGGAGAATCACTTGAATGTGGGAGACGGACGTTGCAGTGAGCCAACATCTCACCACTGCACTCCAGCCTGGGTGATAGAGTGAGACTCTGTCTCAAATAAATAAATAAATAAATAATAAATAAATAAATAAATAAATACTGGCTTCTGCAAATAGAAAAACTTGGTAGAAATGAGAAAAGTAGCACTAAAACTTATTATCAAATTTACATAAGACAAATTTCAGAGAAAAAAAGGTAAAAATATTAGAAAGTAACTGACATATATATCATTATTTCTAGCAGGTCCAATTGTTTACGTAAAAACTTCACAAAAATCAATGGAACCACTGTTGAACTAGTAAGAGATAAGCAGGATGACCAGCTACAAGGTTCTCTACTATGACCCTGCCCTTGACTTAGTCTGCTAGTATTTGGGATGTAGTACATGAGCCTTAAAGATTCTTTCTGATAACAGTAAAAACAACCCTACTTTTGGCCGGGCATGGTGGCTCTTGCCTGTAATCCCAGCACTTTGGGAGGCCAAGGTGGGCAGATCACCTGAGGTCAGGAGTTTGAGACCAACCAGACCAACATGGTGAAACCTCCTCTCTACTACAAATACAAAAATTAGCTGGGTGTGGTGGTACATGCTTGTAATCCCAGCTACTCAGGAGGCTGAGGCAGAAGAATTGCTTGAACCCAGGAGGTGGAGGTTGCAGTGAGCTAAGATTGTGCCACTGCACTCTAGCCTGGGTGACAGAGACTCCGTCTCAAAAAAAAAAGGATGAGTGACCGGGCGTGGTGGCTCACGCCTGTAATCCCAGCACTGTGAGAGGCCGAGGCAGGCGGACCATGAGGTCAGGAGATCGAGACCATCCCGGCTAACATGGTGAAACCCCATCTCTACTAAAAACACAAAAAATTAGCCGGGCATGGTGGCGGGCGCCTGTAGTCCTAGCTACTCTGGAGGCTGAGGCAGAAGAATGGCGTGAACCCGGGAGGCGGAGCTTGCAGTGAGCCGAGATCGCGCCACTGCACTCCAGGCTACGCTGGGCGACAGAGCAAGACTCCGTCTCAAAGGGAAAAAAAAAGGATGAGTTCATGTCCTTTGCAGGGACATGAGGGACATGGATGAAGCTGGAAACCATCATTCTGAGCAAACTATCACAAGGACAGAAAACCAAACACCATATGTTCTCACTCATAGGTGGGAATTGAACAATGAGAACACTTGGACACATGGTGGGGAACATCACACACCAGGGCCTGTCGGGGGGTTGGGGGCTGGGGGAGGGACAGCATTAGGAGATACACCTAATGTAAATGACGAGTTAATGGGTGCAGCACACCAACATGGCACATGTATACATATGTAACAAACCTGCATGTTGTGCACATGTACCCTAGAACTTAATTAAAAAAAAAAAAAGCCTCTACTCTGAATTAGTTATTCAAAACTTACTGCAGTCCCATAGTCTACACAGATCTATATTCATCTCTGGAAATATGCTGCCCTCCTCTTCTAATAACACCAAGATGTGGTTTCCAAATGCTGTCCTGTGAGGTGTGTGTTAGATGCTATTTAAGCTAAGAAGATAGGATCAAATTATAATTAATATAATCAATCACCTATGGAAATGAAGCAATCCAGGTATCACTTCAGGAAGACTTCAACTCAAGGTAACTTTTATATAATACAAAGAAATATGATCTCTAATTTTTTATACATTCTATATGAAGAATGTGCTAACTTGAGCGGAATAGTCTAAATGGCAATGATAAAAGCAGGGTCCAGGAACCAAAGTTCAGGTGTATGCCCCCTGTAGTCTTTAGGGAATGAGTGCTCTAATCCTAGCTCATCTCTGCAGCGTGAGGATACGCACGTCAATCTGTCTTGGCTCAGTGACACTGTCCACTAAGATCACCCAGCCATGTTTGCACTTTCTACATATTATACTCCCCAGGCAACCTCCTGATTATTATAATGTGGTATCCACTGTAGATTTGCCCCTGGGGAAACATATGATGATAAGGGAGAAATAACTGAGCCTTTTGAAACAATTTTGCAATTCGATTTTATATATTAATATCTTGTAAATTTGACTAGTTTGAGTAAACTCCTTACAGCTTGACCATCTCTGGATGATCAAATTTTGGATCTCAAAAAGCTGAACGGCAGCAATGGTGCCCACATCTCAGTACAGCTGCTCTGTGGGGACATTTCAATGGGATTGTTTCTTCCCCAGGCTAATCTGTTCTCTCACATGAGGCATGCTCTTCAGTTATCCACAGAAATGGAACCAACTTAACCCATTATGTAGCTCTTCTTACAGTCTTCTCTCTAAGACTCAATTTTAAGTCCTCTTTAAATTGTTTTTCCCCAGACCCATCAACGAACAAATGGAAGGGAAAGCAGTAAGAAAGAGTAAGTAGATTAGAAAGATTTAAAAGAAGCAAAATGTATTCTAGAGTTAGAAGTTTGAAAGGGAGGGACAGAAGAGAAAAAACAGGGTAACAAAGATGGGAATGAAAGAAGACTAAACGGGTCCCTGCTGTAGCTGAATGCTGCTTTCTGAGCCATTCTGGTTCTCATAAATGTATTACCTGATTTATGGTCCTGTTCCTCTTCATCATCTGAATGCCTGTGTTCTTCATCTGAGGCCTGTGGCCTTTCATCATCAGAATTTTGCATTTTCTCCTCATCAGACAGCTGTGGTTGTTCTTCATCATCAGAATTCTGTTTCTCATCATCATTATCAGAAGTGACCGGCCGTTCATCATCAGAATTAGCCTTTTCCTCCTCAGATAGCTGCTGTCTCTCATCATCAGAAAGCTGAGGCCTCTCCTCATCATCTGTGTTGTGCATTTTCTCATCATCGTCAGAATTCTGCAGCTTATCTTCATCAGATCCTTGTGCCCTCTCCTCATCATCAGAATTTTGTATCTTTTCATCATCTGACTGGTCACTTTTATCTTCTCTGCCCCATTTTTCATCATCTGAATGTGCTTTTTCAGAGCCTTCTGCTTCTGAGTGATGGCTCCCTCCATCAGATCTGTGACCTTCGTCTTCATCATCATTAGGGGCTTCTGATCCACTGTGCTGATCTACATCTGAGGGGTCATTGTCCTCGTGGTCAGAACGCTCAGAAGCTTCTGATCTATTGTCTGATCTTTCAGAGTGATTATCACTACCACTATGATGTGACGCTCCCTCGTCCTCACTGTCATCTCCAAACAGTTCCTTATTACTTGGTTGTCCTGAATCACCTCTTTCATCCTGGTCACTTTCACTTCCAGAGGCATTACTGCCAGAGGCAGCATTCTCTTGATCAGAATCTGAGTCAGATCCAGAATCAGAATCTATGGGATCATATAAACATAGGATAACATCAGCAAAAAAAGGCAGAGTAAGGCAGTCCCAAGGTCCATCCCAACATAAAAGCAATAAAGAAACTGGCAAAAAAACTGTTAGAACTAACATTCTCTAAGGCTGGGTGCGGTGGCTCACGCCTGTAATCCCAGCACTTTGGGAGGCCGAGGTGGGCAGATCACCTGAGGTCAGGAGTTCGAGACCAGCCTGACAAACATGGCGAAACCTCATCTCTACTAAAAATACAAAAATTAGCCGGGCGTGGTTGTGCACGCCTGTAATCCCAACTACTCGGGAGGCTGAGACAGGAGAATCACTTGAAACCTGGAGGCGGAAGATGCAGTGAGTGAAGATCGTGCCACTGTACTACAGCCTGGGCAACAGAATGAGACTCTGTCTCAAAAAAAAAAAAAGAAAAGGAAAGGAAAAATACAATAAATAAAATCAAAGAGTCACTAGAGGGGCTCAACCAAAGATTTGAGCAGGAAAAAGAATCGGTAAACTTGAAGATACGTCAATTTGACTGTCCAGTCTGAGAAGCAGAAAGAAAAAAGAATAAAGAGAAATGAACAGAACCTAAAAAAACCTTTATGGGACACCTTAAGTTATACCATTGTATGCATAATGGAGTCTCAGAAGAAGAGAAATGGGCAGAAAAAAATTGTTAAATAAATAATAGCTGAGGCCAGGCACGGTGGCTCACACCTGTAATCCCAGCACTTTGGCAGGCCACGGTGGGCAGATCACTTGAGGTCAGGAGTTCGAGACCAGCCTCGCCAACATGGTAAAACCCCATCTCTACTAAAAATACAAAAGTTAGTCGGGTATGGTGGTGCAAGCCTGTAATCCCAGCTACTTGAGAGGCTGAAGCAGGAAAATCGCTTGAATCTGGGAGGTGGAAGTTGCAGTGAGCCAAGACCACACCGCTGCACTCCAGCCTGAGTGATAGAGTGAGACTCTATCTCAAAAAAAAATAGATAAACGATAGCTGAAAACCTCCCAAATTTATGAAAAATATAGATCTACACATCCAATAAGTTCAACAAATGACAAGTAGGATAAAGTTAAAGAGGTTCACACCTAGATACACTGTTATCAAACTGTCAAAGACAAAGAAACAATTCCAAAAGCAGAAAAGAGAAGCAGTTCATCCGATATGAGGAACCCTCAATAAGAGTAACAGCTGATTTTTCATCAGAAACCAAGGAAGCCCAGAGGCAACCATAAGAGGACACATTCAAAGTGCTAAAAAGACTGTCAACCAAGAATTTTATATTCAGTACAATTATGCTTCAAAAACTAAGGTGATACGAAAGACAAAAGAAAACATAAATTGGACTTCCACAAAATGAAAAACTTTTGTGCAGCAAAGGACGTTATTAAGAAAGTAGGCCTGACGCAGTGGCTCATGCCTGTAATCCCAACACTTTGGGAGGCCAAGGTGGCCGGATCACCTGAGGTCAGGAGTTTGAGATCAGCCAGGCCAACATGGTGAAACCCCGTCTATACTAAAAATACAAAAATTAGCCAGGCGTGGTGGTGCATGCCTGTAGTCCCAGCTACTTGGGAGGCTGAGGCTGAGGCAGAAGAATCACTTGAACCCAGAAGGTGGAGGTTGCAGCAAGCCGAGATCACGCCACTGCATTCCAGCCTGGGCGACAGAGTGAGACTCCATCTCAAAAAAAAAAAAAAAAAAAAAAGTGAAAAAAACAACCTACAGAATGGAAGAAAATATTTGCAAACCATGTATCTGATAAGTGTCTACTACCCAAAATATACAAAGAACATTTATAACTCAACAATAAAGCCAATTTTTTTGTGTTTTTTGTTTGTTTTCTTGGAGACTGAGTCTCTCTGTATCCTTCAGGCTGGAGTACAGTGGTGCAATCTTGGCTCACTGCAACCTCTGCCTCCCTCAAGAGATTCTCCCGCCTCAGCTCCCGAGTTTATGGGCACACACCACTACACCTGGCTAATTTCTTTTGTATTTTTAGTAGAGACGGGGTTTCACCATGTTGGCCAGGCTGGTCTCAAACTCCTGACCTCAGGTGATCCACCCACCTCAGCCTCCCAAAGCGCTGGGATTACAGGAGTGAGCCACCATGCCTGGCCTAAAACCAATTTTTAAAAATAGACAGAGGACTTGAATAGACATTTCTCCAAACAAAGTTACACAAATGGCCAATAACTACATGAAAAGATGTTCCACGGTTGGACGCAGTGGCTCACACCTGTAATCCCAGCACTGTGACAGGCCAAGGCGGGCGGATCACCTGAGGTCAGGAGTTTGCGACCAGCCTGGCCAAAATGGCAAAACCTCATGTCTACTAAAAATTCAAAAATTAGCTGGGTGTGGTGGCAGGTGCCTGTAATCCCAACTATTCGGGAGGCTAAGGGAGGAGAATCGCTTGAACCCGGGAGGCTAAGGCAGGAGAACTGCTTGAACCTAGCACTTTGAGAGGCCCAGGCAGGCAGATCACCTGAGGTCAGGAGTTTGGGACCAGCCTGGCCAACATGACAAAACCCCATCTCTACTTAAAATACAAAAATTAGCAGGGTATGGTGGCGGGTGCCTGTAATCCCAGCTACTCGGCGACAGACTGAGACTCCGTCAAAAAAAAAAAAAAAAGATGTTCAACATCATTAGCCTTCAGCAAAGTGTAAAGTGAAACCACAATGAGACACCACTTGATAACATCAAGGATGGCTATTTTAGAAAGAAATAAAAACTTAAAATAACTGTTGGCAAAGATGTGGGGAAAGGGAACCCTGGTGCATTGCTGGTGGTAATGTAAAATGGCTCAACCACTATGGAAAACAGTTTGGCTGCTCCTCAAAATATTAAAGATTTACCATATGACTCTGCACTCCTACATAATACCCTCCTCCCAAAATTAAAAACAGGCACCCAAATATGTACATGAATTTATTTGTTTATTTTTTTGGAGACAGAGTCTCACTTTATCACCCAGGTTGAAGTAAAGTGGCACAATCTAAGCTCACTTCCAACCTCTGTCTCCTGGGTTCAAGTGATTCTCATGCCTCAGCCTCCTGAGTGCCTGGGACTACAGGCATGCACCACCACACCTGGCTAATGTTTTGTATTTTCAGCAGAGACAGGGTTTCACCATGTTGCCCAGGCTGGTCTTCAACTCCTGAGCTCAGGCAAATCTGCCTGCCTGAACCAGGAATGTTTACAGTAGCACAATTCAAACAACCCAAAGTCCATCAACAGATAAATGGATTAACAAATTTAGGATATATACATTCAATGGAATATTATTAAGTCATTAAAAATGAATGAAGTACTGATACAAGCCACAATGTATGCTTAGTAAAAGAAGCCGGACACAAAAGACCACAATGTGTGATTCAATTTGTATGAAATTCCCAGAACAGAGAAGTACAGAAACAACAGCAGACAGGGGTTGGAGGAAGGAGCATACGGGGAGTAAGTGCTTTATGAGTACAGTGTTTTATTTGGGGGTGATGAAAATAACAACTAGATATATGTTGTCTACAAGAGACTCACTTTAGAACCAAATACACAAACAGGTTGAAAGCAAAAGGACAGAAAGATATTACACGTAAACAGTAATCAAAAGAGAGCTGTAGTAGGTATACTAATATTAGACAAAACAGATTTTATAACAGAAATTGTTACAAAAGACAAAGGATCATTAAATCCATCATGAAGATATAATAATTATAAACACATATGCACCTAAAAACAAAACCAAGAGAATTGAAGGGAAACATAGACAGTTCAACATAACAGTCAGAGACTTCAATGATGGATAGAACTGGCCAGGCATGATGGCTCATACCTGTAATCCCAGCACTTTGGGAGGCCGAAGTGGGCAGATCACTTGAGGTTAGGAGTTCAAGACTAGCATGGCCAACATGGTGAAACCTTGTCTCTACTAAAAATGCACGTGCCTATTGTAATCCCAGCTACTAGGGAGGCTGAGGCAAGAGAATCACTTGAACCTGGGAGGCGGAGGTTGCAGTGAGCCAAGATTGCGCCACTGCACTCCAGCCTGGGTGACAGAGCAAGACCCTGTCTCAAAAAAATAAAATAAAATAAAATAATGGATAGAACTGCTAGATTAAAGATCAATAAACACAGGACTTGAGCAACACTATAAACCAATCAGACATAATAGACAATCAATAGGACGCTGCATCCAACAATAGCATCTTCCCAAGTGCATATGGAACATTCTCCAGGAGAGACCATGCTAAGATACAAAACAAGTCTCAAACATTTTTAAAAACTGAAATCATACAAAATACATTCTCTGACCACAAGTGAATTAAAATTAGAAATCAGTAACAAAAAGAAATCTGAAAAATTCATAAACTTGGGGAAATTAAACAACACACTTTAAAACAACTAAGGACTCATAGAAATCACATGGAGGGCCAGGTGCAGTGGCTCACACCTATAATCCCAGGACTTTGGGAGGCTGAAGGGGGCAGATTGCCTGAGTCTAGCAGTTTGAGACCAGTCTGGGCAAAATGGCAAAACCCTATCTTTACTAAAAATGCCAAAAAAAAAAGAAAAAGGAAAGAAAAGAAAAAACATAGCCAGGCACAGTGGCATGCACTTGTAGTCCCAGCTACTCAGGAGGCTGAGGTGGGAGAATCACCTAAGCCAGGGAGGTTGAGGCTTCAGTGTGCCAAGATCGCGCCATTGCACTCCAGCCTGGGCAACCAGAGAAAGACTCTGTCTCAAAAAATAAAAAAATAAAGAAATCGCAAAGAAAATTAGGAAATATTTTGAGACAAATAAAAATGAAAACACAGGCCAGGCACGGTGGCTCATGCCTGTAATTCCAGCAATTTGGGAGGCTGAGACGGGCGGATACAATGAGGTCAGGAGTTTGAGACCAGCGTGGCCAGCATGGTGAAGCCCCAGTCTCTACTAAAAAACAAAAAAATGAGCTGGGTGTGGTGGCACACGCCTGTGGTCCCAGCTACTCAGGAGGCGGAGGCACGAGAATCACTTGAACCTGGGAGGTGGAAGTTGCAGTGAGCCGAGATGGTGCCACTGCACTCCAGCCTTGGGGACAAGAGCGAGACTTAAGACCAAAAAAAAAAAAAGAAAAAAGAAAACACAGCATACCAATACGTAAGGAAACATGTTCTGTGCTCCCAGAGGTTGGGGGAGAAAAACTTAAGGATACAATGAAAACAGTCCTCAAGGTGCTCAAAAAATTAGGCTGAGCATGGTGGCTCATGCCTGTAATCCCAGTGCACTTTGGGAGGCCAAGATAGGTGGATCACAAGGTCAGGAGTCCGGGACCAGCCTGGCCAACATAGTGAAATCTCATCTCTACGAAAAATACAAAAATTAGCCAGGTGTAGTGGCATGTGCCTGTAGTCCCAGCTACTCAGGAGGCTGAGGCGGGAGAATTGCTTGAACCCGGGAAGCGGGGGTTGCAATGAGCCGAGATCATGCCAGTTGCATTCCAGCCTGGGTGACAGAGTGAAACACCATCTCAAAAACAAACAAACAAAAAATATATATATACACACACACACATATATATCTGTAAAAATCTTTGTTTAAAAAAAAAAAGTCAATAACCTAACCATTCATTCACTTTAAGGAATCAGAAAAAGAAAACTAATAAACTAAAAAGAAAACTAAACCCAAAACAAGCAGAAAGAGGGAAATAATAAATTAGAGGCCAGGTACGGTGGCTCACGCCTGTAATCCCCAGCACTTCGGGAGGCAGAGGCGGGTGGATCACCTGAGGTCAGGAGTTCAAGACCAGCCTGGCCTACATGCTGAAACCCCATCTCTACAAAAATATAAAAATTAGCCAGGTGTGGTGGCGGCCATCTATAATCCCAGCTACTCAGGAGGCTGAGGCGGGAGAATCACTTGAACCCAGGAAGTGGAGGTTGCAGTGAGGCAAGATCATGCCGTTGCACTCCAGCCTGGGCAACAGAGCGAAACTCCATCTCAAAAAAAAAAAAAAAAAAAAAATTAGAGCAATGATAAATGAAGTAGAGAATGGAAAAACAAGAAAATTAATTAAACCAAAAGTTTGTTCTTTGAAAACATCAAAAAACAGATAAGGCTTTGGCTAGACTAACAAAGAAAAAAAAGAAAACTAAAATTACTAAAATCAAGAATCAAAGTGAGGACATTACTACCAACTTTACAGGAATAATAAGAATTATAAGAGAATACTATAAACTACGATATACTAACAAATTAGACAACTTCGATGAAACTGATCAATTCCT
Organism: Rhinopithecus roxellana; assembly: GCF_007565055.1. NCBI lineage: Eukaryota > Metazoa > Chordata > Mammalia > Primates > Cercopithecidae > Rhinopithecus > Rhinopithecus roxellana. The sequence continues at coordinate 39,134,551 of NC_044553.1, forward strand.
AGAAACACACAAATTATCAAAACTGATTAAAAATGGAATAGAAAATCTGAATAGACCTATAACCAAGAGTTTGAATCAGTAATGGGAAATTTTCCACCAAAGAAAAGCCCAAGACCAGATGCCTTCACTGGTAAATCCTACTGAATGTTTTTAAAAGATTTAACACCTATCCTTCTCAAACTCTGCCAAACAACTGAAGTGAAGGAACACTTCCTAACTCATTCTATGAGGTCAATATTACCCTTCTACCAAAGCCAGAACAAGACATCACAAGAAAACTACAGACAAATTATCCACCAAAATAGAGATGGAAAAAACCACTTAAAAAAATACTCCCAAATCAAACCCTAAAGCATATTAAAAGAATATATACCAAGCTGGGTGAGGTGGCTCACACCTGTAATCCCAGCACTTTGGAAGGCTGAGGTGGGCAGACCATTTGAGCCCAGAAGTTCAAGACCAGTGTGGCCAAAATAGCAACATCCCACCTCCACTAAAATTACAAAAATTAGCCAGGTGTGGTGGCATGTGCCTGTAGTCCCAGTTACTCAGGAGGCTGAGGTGTGAGGATGGCTTGAGTCTTGGAGGTAGAGGGTGCAGTGAGCTGAGGTTGCACCACTGCACTCCAGCCTGGGCAACAGAGCAAGAGCCTGTCTCAAAAAAGAGAGAGAGAGAAAAAAAACAGAATATACATCATGACCAAGTGGGATTTATCCTAGTATTACAAGGGTAGTTCAACATCTAAACATGAATCAAAGCGAAACACCATATAAAGAACAAAGAAAAAATCATGTGATCATCAACGCAGAAAAAGCATCTGATATCCAACACCTTCTCTTGATGCCATTCAACAAACTAGGAACAGGAGTGAACTTCCTCAACCTGATCAAAAGCATCTACAACAAAAACCCCACAGATAACATCATATGTAACGGTGAAACCCTAGATGGTTTCTTCCTAAGATCAGAGACAACACAATGATGTCTACTGTCACCACTCCTATTCAACATTTTACACAAAGTTCTAGCTGTGGCAATTAGGCAAGAAAAAGAAATTAAAAGCATACCAATTGGAAAGGAAGTAAAATTGTCTCTTTCATAGATACGTTTTTTTTTTTTTTGAGACAGGGTCTTCCTCTGTCACCCAGACTGGAGTGCAGTCGTGTGATCTCAGCTCACTGCAACCTCTGCCTCCCCGGTTAAAGTGATTCTTGTACCTCAACCTCCCAAGTAGCTGGGATGACAGGCGTGTGCCACCACACCTGGCTAACTTTTGTCTTTTTATTAGAGATGGGATTTTGCCATGTTGGCCAGGATGGTCTCAAACTCCTGACCTCAAGTGATCCACCCGCCTCCACCTCCCAAGACTTTTTTTAAGAGACAGGGTCTTGCTCTGTTGCTCAGGCAGGAATGTACTGGTACAATCATAGCTCACTGCAGCCTTGAACTCCTGGTTCAAGTGGTCTTCCTGTCCTGGCCTCCCAAAGTGCTGGGATTACAGGTGTGAGCCATTGCACCCAGCCAACATGATCTTATATATAGAAAATCCTAAAGAATACACGCGCACACACACAAAAAAGTAGATTACAGCTCATACATTCAGCAAGGTTGCAGAATATAAGATCAACATACAAAAATCAGTTGTATTTCCATACACTAGCATTAAATAATTCAAAATGAAATTAAGAAAACCATTCCACTTGCAGCCGGGCGCAGTGGCTCACGCCTGTAATCCCAGCACTCTGGGAGGCTGAGGCAGGCTGATCACCTGCGGTCGAGAGTTTGAGACCAGCCTGGCCAACATGGAGAAACTCCGTCTCTACTAAAAATACAAAATTAGCTGAGCGTGGTAGTGGGTGCCTGTAATCCCAGCTACTCGGAAGGCTGAGGCAGGAGAACTGCTTGAACCTGGGAGGCAGAGGTTGCAGTAAGCCGAGATCGCACCATTGCACTCCAGCCTGGGCAACAAGCGAAACTCCTCAAAAAAGAAAAGAAAAAAAGAAAAGAAAAAGAAAACCATTCCACTTCCAATAGTATCCAGTAGAATAAAATACTTAGTAATAAATTTAACCTAAGAAGTGTGGGACTTACACAATGAAAACTATAAAACATTGTTGAAAGAAATTAAGAACTGGCATATTTATACATGGAAGCAGCATGCCAGGCCTAGGTAGAAGTTCTACTCATTGTTAAAATAAGAGTTATCGGATGTAGTCTGGGCACAGTGGCTCACGCCTGTAATCCCAGCACTCTGGGAGGCCGAGGCAGGCGGATCACAAGGTCAGATCGAGACCATCCTGGCTACCATGGTGAAACCCTATCTCTACTAAAAATACAAAAAAAAAAAAAAAATTAGCCAGGCGTGGTGGCCAGCGCCTGTAGTCCCAGCTACTCAGGAGGCTGAGGCAGGAGAATGGCATGAACCCAGGAAGTGGAGCTTGCAGTGGGCCAAGATCGGGTCACTGCACCCCAGTCTGGGCGACAGAGCAAGACTCCATCTAAAAAAACAAGAGTTATCGGATGTAGTTATTTTCCACAACTCCCACAGACCAGGGAGATAATGAAATATGCTAGGCATAAAAGGAATCATATCCATACAATCTTCAGGACCAACAGCAATCTTCAAGGATAGCATACCAGATTTGGAAGTAAATTCTGGAAGAAAGTCTCAACGGACTTACAAGAAGGTAAAACATGAAGCCCAGAGACGCAACCAGCTCCGCTCCTCACCTCCCTAAACACCGAGTTTGCAATGCGACAGCACTGCAGGGTACACCTTATGAAACTATTGTTTCTACTCATCCAGTTAATCAATTATGTATTAAGCACTGATGTAAGCTGGGAGGTAAGGGGATCATCTTTTCATTGTGCCCTCAAAATCTAGCAAAACAGCTGGAACACAATAGGGGATCAATACTTATCAAATTAATTCATAACTTCATGGAAATTAGCCATGGGAGAGTTCACATAGAACTGTACCTTGAAGCGTGAATGGGATATACACAAGTAAAAATGAGGAAAAAATGAAAACATGAGCAAAGGTAGTGGAACAAAAGTTAGTATACGGAGCTCTATATTTCCATATTTATCCTGACTAGCATCTCCTGGATACCCATCCCTGTAAAGCCTTCACACTAGAATTTAGTTCTCTGTACCTCCACCTAGTGCTGCCTTCACTACACTCTAGAAATGATGAATAAATTGGAGTTGGAGAAAATAGAGGAGGAAAAAAAAGAACCACCGAACAACGCATTTTACTAAGGAAAAAAGGTACACAGATACACTACTTGCAGCCTAGAGGGTTGCAAGAATTCTGAACTTGGTCTTGGGTTCTTTCTCACTTCAAATAGCTCCTATTCATATTTCAAGTGTCCGTAGTCTCAATTACTTGAAGGTTGAGGCAGAAGGATCGCCTGAGCCCAGAAGTTCAAGGCCAACCTGAACAACAAAGTGAGATCCTGTCTCTAAAAAAGTAAACTTTAAAAAAACACCCACAATCCTGTGCCAGAAATACTTCCATGCACCATGCACATACACTAATTCATTCATTTCATCAACAAATCCTTCATTCCTCCTCTCCGCACACAGACCCCATGCACTCCCCAATCTCACATCACAGACTCCGGAAATTCTGTAGTTTCTGTACAAGCTCTTAGAGAACATATACTCTCCAATGTGAAACATCTATCTGTAACCCCATCCCATTATCCGTCCCAGACCCCTCATCCAGACATCTCAAGCACCCTATCACACCATGCTCTGGTTTCATTCAAGAGGGCATTCTGAGGCCCTCTGTAAATTCGCCTACCCCATCCCATATTCCTGCATTCATTTCCATTCATTCACAAACAGTCCTTACTCTGCGCTGGCCTGTGCAAGGCAAGGCGGAACAGGACTCCAACGTTCCTACCCGCGCTGCGCAGGCTCGCCTGCACCTCCACCACTGCCCTGCGCCCACTTCGCTCTACAAGCTCCCAGGCACCATCAACTCCACCGACACCCAGAGCCTCGAGGCGCAGACTGTGTCTGACTCTCCATCCCGCCCGCCGGAGGAGGATGGCACCTCCGGGAGTGCAGGGGGCGCTGAGGCAGGAGTGGAGGAACCGCCACCTCTTGCCCACGGCGCCGGAGCCTCCACGGTTGTCCGGCTCCTACAGCGGAAGGCCTGCCACCTACCCATCCTCCGAAGCCCAGTGAACCCACCTTTACGCTCAGCTTCGCTGTCGGCGTCGCTCCCGAAGAGATCCTCCATATCCGCCATTGTCGCTCACGTCCGCTGCTGCCTCGGCTAGGGGCAGCTCCCGGCCTCTCTTTACGGCACGGAACCACCGAAACACGACAGTGTCGCAAAGATTCGCTGAAGACACCCTTTTCCTTCTGTGACCTAGTTTTCGCTTGCCCAGTGAAGCTAGCCTCTCCCGGGTGTGTATGGTATACAAGCCAGGCCATTTCGTCAATATCTGTTATTTGCCAGGATTCTTACCGGGGGGCGGGCGTCCTGCGTTCGGGTGTGGGTGCTGGTGCGGATGGGTTGGGCGGTGACTGGAGCTTCCTGGGGAAGGGCCTCTGGCTGCGCGAGTCAGGCCTGAAGCCGTTTGTTTCTTACTGAGCAGCTATACTCCAGTTGTTTCATCCCAAACCCCTTTACCCTCTTAAAAATTGTTGAAGACGCCAAAGAGCTTTTGTTTACGTGGGGTACAGCTATTGATATTTACTGTATTCTTACTAATACGGTAATAAATTTTTAAGTTAATTCATTTAAAAATAATATCCATGTTAACAAATAGCTTTTTTAAGCTTTAAATGACCATTTTTTTGGCCGGGCGCGGTGGCTCACGCCTGTAATCCCAGCACTTTGGGAGGCCAAGGCGGGCGGATTGCCTGAGCTCCTGAGTTTGCGACCAGCCTGGGCAACACGGTGAAACCCCGTCTCTACCAAAATACAAAAAATTAGCCGGGTGTGGTGGCGGGCGCCTGTACTCTCAGCTACTTGGGAGGCTGAGGCAGGAGAATCGCTTGAACCCGGACGGTGGAGGTTGCTGTGAGCCGAGATCGTGTCACTGCACTCCAGCCTGGGCGACTGAGCGAAACTCCATCTCAAAAAATAAAAAAATAAAAATAAATGAAAAGACCATATTTTCTAAAAAATATTTAGGCCGGGCGCGGTGGCTCACCCCTGTAATCCCAGCTCTTTGGGAGACCAAGGCGGGCAGATTGTCTGAGGTCAGGAGTTCGAGACCAGCCTGGCCAACATGGTGAAACCCTGTCTCTACTAAAAATACAAAATTTAGCCGGGCGTAGTGGCACATGCCTGTAATCCCAGCTACTCGGGAGGCTGAGGCAGGAGAATCACTTGAAACCTGGGAGGTGGAGGTTGCAGTGAGCTGAGATGGTGCCATTGCACTCCAGCCTAGAGACAGTGAAACTCCATCTAAAAAAAAAAAAAAAAAAAAAATTTAGAAGAGTGGAATTGTTTTAGTTTTGAAAATATCTTTAATGCCTAGCTTTAAAGAAGACGTCTTATTTGTCATACCTGTTTCTACAATCTGTTGAGAAATGTAGTTGAAGCACCTGAAGAAAATCTGGTCTTGCATAAATACATTTGTAATTGGAAAAGGGAGGCTCTCTCAGGGCTGTCTGAGATCCCCTGAAAGCGTCTCCATCCAACCACAGCTTTGGAGCAGTGATTCTCAAACATCACAGATTTTCCTTCCTAGTTTGGTTTGAATGTTCTCTCCGAAACTCATGTTGAAATTTAATTCCCATTGTGACGGTGTTAAGAGGTGGGACTTTTTTTTTTTTTTTTTTTTTTTTTGAGACGGAGTCTCGCTCTGTCGCCCAGGCTGGAGTGCAGTGGCCAGATCTCAGCTCACTGCAAGCTCCGCCTCCCGGGTTCCTGCCATTCTCCTGCCTCAGCCTCCCGAGTAGCTGACCTCGTGATCCGCCCGTCTCGGCCTCCCAAAGTGCTGGGATTACAGGCTTGAGCCACCGCGCCCGGCCTGAGGTGGGACTTTTAAGAGGTGATTAGGTCGTGAGTGGTCTGCCCTCCCATGTGGATTAATGCTATTATCACGGGAGTGAGTTAGTTATTGCAGGAGTGGTCTCCTAATAAAAGAATAAGTTTGGTCCCCATTTTCTCATCTCACTTCTGTCTCCTGCCATGGAGTGACTGACCCTTGCCAAATGCCAGTCCCATGCTCTTGGACTTTGCAGTATCCAAAACCATGAACCAAATAAACATACTGTTTATAAATTACCCAGTCTGTAGTATTCTGTTAGAGCAGCAGAAAAGGTACATTCTAACACACTTTATGAACACTTTATGTTTACATACGTTATGTATAAAATTGAAGCAAGTATTCCACAAAGCATCATTTCCCTTTCTACTAATATGCATTCTGAGATTTTCTATTCGATTTAATTCTATTTCAGTTTTTTGTAGTGTTGTCAGGCAGTGCAACTCACTAAATTTGATTTCATTACTTACAAATGGATTGCAACCTGCAGCTAGAAAAACATTATTCAGAGGGTTCCATTGGCTGGTTTTGCAAAAAAAAAACTTGATTTTGCTAGGAAATGTTGTTACAGTTAGTTGTACATTATAAAGTCAGATGGTAATAGAGTTTTCATAAATGGTCAATGCTAGGTAAGCCCCCTCACTTTAAAGGGGCTCAAAAAAATGAAATGATTTGCACAGGTTAAAGAAGAAGGTGCCTTAAGGAAAACACAATTATATTTTAATTTTTAAAAGAGGTCTGGGTGAGGCCAGGCGCGGTGGCTCACGCCTGTAATCCCAGCACTTTGGGAGGCCGAGGCGGGCACATCACCTGAAGTTGGGAGTTCGAGACCACCTTGACCAACATGGAGAAACCCGGTTTCTAGTAAAAATGAAAAAATTAGCTGGGGGGGGCGGGGTGGCACGCGCCTGTAATCCCAGCCACTCAGGAGGCTGAGGCAGGAGACTCATTTGAACCCGGAAGGCGGAGGTTGCAGTGAGCCAAGATCGCGTCGCTGCACTCAAGACTGGAGACAGAGCAAGACTCCGTCAAAAAAAAAAAAGATGTATAAAATATATACTTACACCAAATCACACAAAAAGGAATATATGTTTTTAAATTTGTATAACACCTTAAAGACTTAGAGGAAAAACAACAGATTGATTAAACAGAATATATTCACTGAAAATTCACTCCATTTATGGTAAACTGCCACTCCACAAGAGGATCATGTGGCTTTTCTGAGTACTTTGTGGAAGGAGTTGGCCTTTAGAAGGGAACAGGCTGATCTGAATTAAAGAGAGCAAGAGAGGAACCTTGTAGTTTCTCTCTATAGCAGTAAGTGAATACTCAGCTCATTTCTTGGAAGACAGGATATTCACTAACAGGCTGCCGTTACTGAATTTCTTACTGAATTACTGAATTAGGTTCCCACAATTGGTGCCATACGGATATAAAAATAATAACAAACGTATTTCTTCATTTAAAAGAGTTTGGGGGGGCTGGGCGCGGTGGTTAACGCCTGTAATTGCAGCACTTTGGAAGGCTGAGGAGGGCGGATCACCTGAGGTCGGGAGTTTGAGACTAACCTGACCAACATGGAGAAACCTCGTCTCTGCTAGAAATACAAAATTAGCCAGGCGTGGTGGCACATGCCTGTAATCCCAGCTACTCAGGAGACTGAGGCAGGAGAATTGCTTGAACCTGGGAGGCGGATTTTGGAGTGAGCTGAGATCACGCCATTGCATTCCAGCCTGGGCAACAAGAGGAAAACTCTGTCTCAAAAAAAAAAAAAAAAAAGTTTGGGGGAAATGAAACAAATACTCTAAAACATCTGAAGAATTTCAGTTTTAGAAGTTAATTATAGGCTGGGCATGGTGGCTCACGCCTGTAATCCCAGCACTTTGGGAGGCTGAGGCAGGCAGATCATGAGGTCAGGAGATCGAGACCATCCTGGCTAACATGGTGAAACCACATCTCTACTAAAAATACAAAAACTTAGCCAGGCATGGTGGTGGGCGCCTGTAGTCCCAGCTACTCGGGAGGCTGAGGCAGGAGAATGGCGTGAACCCGGGAGGCAGAGCTTGCAGTGAGCTGAGATTCGGCCACTGCACTCCAGCCTGGGCGACACAGTGAGATTGTTGTTGTTATTGTTGTTGCTGTTTTTTGAGTCAGGGTCTCACTTTGTTGTCTAGGCTTGAGTGCACAATCACAGCTCACTGCAGTCTCGACATCTCAGGCTCAGGCAACCCTCCTGCCTCAGCCGCCCACGTAGCTGGGACCGCAGATGCATGCCACCACGCGTGGCCATTTTTTTTTTTTTTTTTCAGACAGAGTTTCACTCTTATTGTCCAGGCTGGAGTGCAGTGGCATGATCTTGGCTCACCACAACCTCTGCCTCCCAGGTTCAAGCAATTCTCCTGCTTCAGCCTCCCGAGTAGCTGGGATTACAGGCATGTTCCACCACGCCCAGCTAATTTTGTTTTTTTTTTTTTTAGTAGAGAATGGGTTTCTCCATGTTGGTCAGTCTGGTCTCAAACTCCTGACCTCAGGTGATCTGCCCACCTCAGCCTCCCAAAGTGCTAGGATTACAGGCGTGAGTCACCATGCCCAGCACATTTTTAAAAATTATTTGTAGAGATGAGATTTCTCTCTGTTGCCCAGGCTGGTCTCAAGCTCCTGGGCTCAAGTTATCCTCCCACCTTGGCCTTCCAGGGTGCCTGGATCATAGGCATGAGCCACTGCACCTGGCCCAGGCACTATTTTCATATAAAAGAGTTTGGGGGACAAGGTAATTTATAGATTCAATGCCATCCCCATCAAGCTACCAATGACTTTCTTCACAGAATTGGAAAATACTACTTTAAAGTTCATATGGAACCAAAAAAGAGCCTACATCACTAAGACAATCCTAAACCAAAAGAACAAAGCTGGAGGCATCATGCTACCTGACTTCAAACTATACTACAAGGCTACAGTAACCAAAACAGCATGGTACTGGTACCAAAACAGAGCTATAGACCAATGGAACAGAACAGAGCCCTCAGAAATAATACCACACATCTACAGCCATCTGATCTTTGACAAACCTGACAAAAACAAGAAATGGGAAACGATTCCCTATTTAATAAATGGTTCTGGGAAAACTGGCTAGCCATGTGTAGAAAACTGAAACTGGATCCCTTTCTTATACCTTATACAAAAATTAATTCAAGATAGATTAAAGACTTAAATGTTAGACCTAAAACCATAAAAACTCTAGAAGAAAACCTAGGCAATACCATTCAGGACATAGGCATGGGCAAGGACTTCATGACTAGAACAGCAAAAGCAATGGCAACAAATGCCAAAATAGACAAATGGGATCTAATTAAACTAAAGAGCTTCTGCCCAGCAAAACTATCAGCAGAGTGAACAGGCAACCTACAGAATGGGAGAAAATTTGTACAATCTACCCATCTGACAAAGGGCTAATATCCAGAATCTACAAAGAACTGAAACAAATTTACAAGAAAAAAATCAAACAAAAAAATCAAAAAAAAAAATCAAAAAGTGGGCGAAGGATATGAACAGACACTTCTCAAAAGAAGACATTGATGCAGCCAACAGATAACATGAAACAATGCTCATCATCACTGGCCATCAGAGACATGCAAATCAAAACCACAATGAGATATCATCTCATACCAGTTAGAATGGTGATCATTAAAAAGTCAGGAAACAACAGATCCTGGAGAGGATATGGAGAAATGGGAACATTTTTACACTGTTGGTGGTACTATAAACTAGTTCAACCATTGTGGAAGTCAGTGTGGCAATTCCTCAAGGATCAAGAACTAGAAATACCATTTGACCCAGCCATTCCATTACTGGGTATATATCCAAAGGATTATAAATCATGCTGCTATAAAGACACATGCACATGTATGTTTATTGTGGCACTATTCACAATAGCAAAGACTTGGAACCAACCCATAGGTCCATCAATGATAGACTGGATTAAGAAAATGTGGCACATATACACCACGGAATACTATGCAGCCATAAAAAAGGATGAGTTCATGTCCTTTGTAGGGACATGAATGATGCTGAAACCATCATTCAGAGCAAACTATCGCAAGGACATAAAACCAAACACTGTATGTTCTCACTCAAAGGTGGAAATTGAACAATGAGAACACTTGGACACAGGGTGGGGAACATCACACATTGGGGCCTGTCGTGGGGTGGCAGGGGGAGGGATAGCATTAGGAGATATACCTAATGTAAATGATGAGTTAACGGGTGCAGCACACCAATATGGCACATGTATACATACATAACAAACCTGCACATTGTGTACATGTACCCTAGAACTTCAAGTATAATAATAATAATAAAAGAGTTTGGGGGAAATGAAACAAATATTCTAAAACATCTAAACAATTTCAGTTTTAGAAGTTAATTATAAACTATGAAGAGGTGCTAAAAATTGAAAGCCAGAAAATGATCAATGTAGATGGAGGTTAGTCAGCAAAGGTTTCTTTCCCGAGTAGCTGGAACTGTAGGCGTGCATCATCACTCCTGGCAAATTTACTTTTTAATTTTTTGTAGAGACGGGGTCTCCTACAAAAGGAGGAGAGGCAAGCAGACCACTTGAGGTCAAGAGTTCAAGACTAGCCTGGCCAACATGGCGAAACCCTGTCTTTACTAAACAAACAAAAAAAATTAGCCAGGCATGGTGGCACTTGCCTATAGTCCCAGCTACTTGGAGGCTAAGGCAGGAGAATGGCTTGAACCTAGGAGGTTTTTTATGTACACGTCCATAGCCCTTTACCCAAAACCCCTGGAGCAATACGCATTTTAAAATTCAGATTTTTTTTTCAGATTTCAAAAAGTAATACAGTATCTAAACTCTATTACCACACCCAGCAGGGGCTGACCAGCATCCTATAATCAAAATGAGATTTCTGTAGTAAAACGTATGACAATTCAAACTAAGAGTGATAAACAAACTTTAAATAGGTTTAGATCAGTTTGGGTCAGCATTTGCCATCAAAATGAGTTAGGAAAGAACACTCAATTTCAGATATTTTTTTGGGGGGGATACCTTAAAACACCATTGAAAGAAAACAAGAAAAAAAATTTTAAAGAAAACAATTTCAGAGATTTTTTGGATTTCAGAATTTTGAAAAAGGGATTGTGGACTAGAACTAACTTATTCCATTTTCACAACAACCCTATAACATAGATTATATTACACTCCTCCCATTTTACATGTCAAGAATTTGAAGGGGTCAGCCACAGTGGCTCACACCCATAATCCCAACACTTTGGGAGGCAAAGGTGGGCATATCGTTTGAGTCCAGGAGTTCGAGACCAGCCTGGGCAACATAGTGAGACCTGGTCTCTAAAAAAACAAAAAAATTAGCCAGGCATAGTGGCTTACCCCTGTAGTCCCAGCTACTTGGGAGGCTGAAGCATGAGGGAAGTCAAGGCTGCAGTGAGCCATGATTATGCCACTGCACCCCAGCCTCGGTGACAGAGTGAGACCTTGAAAACAAAAAAAAAGGGAGAGAGAGAGAGAAAGAAAGAGGGAGGGAGGGAGGGAGGGAAGGAAGGAAGGAAGGAGGGAAAGAAAGAAAGAAAGAAAGAAAGAAAGAAAGAAAGAAAGAAAGAAAGAAAGAAAGAAAGAAAGAAAGAAAGAAAGAAAGAAAGAAAGAAAGAAAGAAAGAAAGAAAGAAAGAAAGAAAGAAAGAAAGAAAGAGAAAAGAGGAGAGAAGGAGGAACAGAGAAGCTAAGAGGCTTTGCCCTAAGCTACACAGCTAAGAAGACTTGCTCAGACGTAATAACATAAACATATTTTCAGTTTAGTAGGATTATTTGACTTTTAAAACGTAACACCACACACTAATGATTTTAGTAAAGAATATTTTATTTCCAAGACACATGGTAAGGAGGAGAAAAAAAATTCTGAATAATATTTATATAAAGTTACCATTAAAATTTAAATATAGGCTGGGCATGATGGCTCATGCCTGTAATTCTAGAACTTTGGGAGGCCAAGGTGGGTGGATTACTTGAGCTTAGGAGTTTAAGACCGACTTGGGAAACAGGGCGAAACCCCATCACTACAAAAAATACTAAAATTAACTGGGTGTGGTGATGTGTGCCTGTAGTCCCAGCTACTTGGGAGACTGAGATGGGAGAATCACTTGAGCCCAGGAGGTCAAGAATGTAGTGAGGCAGAGATTGCACCACTGCGCTCCAGCCTGGGTGACAAAGTGAGATCCTGTCTCCAAAAAAATAAAAAGTAAAACAATGTATATATGTGTGTGTGTGTAGCATGTAAACAAAAAGACTATCCCTGGAAGACTGCATCAGAAGCTAGACCCAGCGCTAGCCTCCAAGAGAAGGAGCTAGGGAACTGGAGGAGAGAGGGAGGAGAGAAACATCACTTTTCACTCTGTACCTTTTTCATTTTGTACTAAACGAGCATATTCAAAATTAAAATTAGAAGTAGAAGGGCCGGGTACAGTGGCTCACACCTGTAATCCCAGCACTTTGGGAGGCTGAGGTGGGTGGATCACCTGAGGTCAGGAGTTCAAGGCTAACCTGGCCAACATGGTGAAACCCCATCTCTACTAAAAATACAAAAATTAGCCAGGTGTGGTGGCAGGCACCTGTAATCCCAGCTACTCGGGAGGCTGAGTCAGGAGAATTGCTTGAACCTGGGAGGCAGATGTTGCGGTGAGCCAAGACCTCTCCATTGCACTCCAGCCTGGGCAACAAGAATGAAACTCCGTCTTAAAAAAAAAAAAAAGAAAGGGCCGGGCGCGGTGGCTCAAGCCTGTAATCCCAGCACTTTGGGAGGCCGAGACGGGCGGATCACGAGGTCAGGAGATCGAGACCATCCTGGCTAACACGGTGAAACCCCGTCTCTACTAAAAATACAAAAAACTAGCCGGGTGTGGTGGTGGGCGCCTGTAGTCCCAGCTACTTGGGAGGCTGAGGCAGGAGAATGGCGTGAACCCGGGAGGCAGAGCTTGCAGTGAGCTGAGATCTGGCCACTGCACTCCAGTCTGGGCGACAGAGCGAGACTCTGCCTCAAAAAAAAAAAAAAAAAAAAAAAAGAAAGAAAGAAAATGTGAATACCGAAATGGCAGTAGTGTTTAGTTAACTCTGGATGCCGAGATTTTATTTTTTTATTCATTTTAATATTTTCTAGAGTTTCCACAATGAACATGTATTTGTTTTAGAATAAGCAGGAAAAAAAACCTTTGTTTAGGTAGCATATCCTTTGTTCAACTACAATTTTCCTACTAGTTTGGTATCTAGGATGCATAATACATCATAAACTGGGAATCACATTAGTTGCCTCAAGTATTTTTTGTGTGTTTGGAGCTATTTACCCAGTTGGAATTATAAAAGCTATTTTTTTTAGACAGAGTCTCTCTCTGTTGCCCAGGCTGGAATGCAGTGGCATGATCTTGGCTCACTGCAACCTCCACCTCCTGGGTTCAAGGGACTCTTCTGCCTCAGCCTCCCAAGTACCTGGGATTACAGGCACACACCACCATGTCCAACCAATTTTTATATTTTTTAGTAGAGATGGGGTTTCACTATGTTGGCCAGGTTAGCCTTGAACTCCTGACCTCAGGTGATCCTCCCGCCTCAGCTTCCCAGAGTGTTGGGATTATAGGCATGAGCCACCGCACCCAGCCAAAAAAGTTATTTGAATTTAGAGCTGATTACTTCATGGAAGCATTTGCAGGGTATCCAGAAAAAGTCCGAAAACATACTTCCCATTATTCAATGTAAGCTGTTTTCTAAAACGACAGCAAACCCCTTTCCCGAACCTCTTTCCTCCACCACCATTAATCTAACTTGCTTTTCTAAGATTCAAGTGTCATCTCCAAAGCACTAGTATGTAAATGACTCCCTATGGAAATAAGAGTTTGGACATGCAAATATAAGCTTGGAAAGGGTCCCAGTATGCTTCCTATGAAAAGTCAGACTTATGTGAAGAAAGAAAGAACAGAATAAAGGTAATGAGTCAGAAATTCTTTCTTAGGACAGAAGCAAAGTTTGTCCTTTTGGAACCTTTTAAATATAGGGTTGGTTTTAGGAACCCGCTTCCTGGAATAGGTAGACTTTAGGCTCCTTCCTGAAGCTTGAGGGTTACCAGAGAGCTATGTCCTGAAAAGACCTTTGCAGCAGGCAGGATGAGGTCAGCGTACTCAACACCAGAGCAGGAACAACTACTGGAGGAAAGAATCAGAAGGAACAAAGAAAGGAGGACGAGGTACGGAGGGTGCTGTGGGTGTTAGTGGAGGAAGCTGAATAAGAAAAATGATATGCAGAAAAGATATCAAAGAAACTGAAAATGAGAAGTATAAGGAAGCAAAGCAAAGACAGAAAAAATAGATTAAGAAGATAAAGGGAAAGGAGTGAGAGAAGGGGATGGAAAAATAGTTGTTTAAGGCACATAATAAAATAGTACCGAGGTGGGGAAATATTGAAAGAAAAATATGAAAACATCCCAACAACACAAATATAGAGACAGAGAGAAACATCAGGAAATGTAGACTTCCCTGCCAACCAAAATTTTACAAATAGAAAGGAACCACTAAAGCAGATCCGGCTCAAACACAAAGCAAAACTGAAAATTTTCACTTTACAGCAAAACAGCTCTGATTAGATCTTTCACTGGATTTCCTTATTCAACTGGCTGTTTTAGAATCGTGTGAGAACACAGCATAAGTGCAGAGATACTATCTCGTCAGCGGGTGGGGACCGGGGCATGCGGGCTGCATCTGGCCCTCAGTATGTTTCATCTCACCCACAGAGGACTACCAAGAGGAGATAATGCTGAATGTCATGCTTGCAATGGCAAAAAAAAGCATTGCAGCATTAAAATCCTTAACAGTAATATGGCAAAAGGCCACAAGATGGTGATGGTATACCCTAAAGAGATCTCAATCATATGTAAAGTGAGGTACACACACACACATTCACACATACACCATACACTTACTAATTTTTCTTTAGCAAGAAATTGTCATGTGTGTGGTGGTGGCGAAGGAGGTCTTAAGGAGAGAAGAGGAGATTTGAAGAATACTGCAGTTAGATAGGAATCAAAACACTTCTTATGATAAAATCAGGCAGTGTTTATTCATTTGTTTTTGTGTTTGTCCCAAGCGGAAAAAAAAAAAAAATAAAGCAATATTTTTCAGACTAGAAAACACTAAGGAAATTCTTTTCAACTATAGGCACTCTGATTTGTATGCATCTGCTGACAAAGTAACTCATTTATGTAAAGTGACGTTCACCTTTTAAGGAAATTTTTAAATTTTTTCTTGGGCTCCATAAGATGAAATTTCCCTAAAGAGTCCAGTGAAGATTTTATTTCCTTGACTGCAATTTATTTCCTTACTCACTGAGGAAATGACAGGCAGGATTAACTCCTTTCTTTAAATAGGTGTGACATTTTAGGTTAATAATGATTCATAGTGATGTATGGATAAGTTTAACTTTCAGATGTGCAAACATACACGTACCTACTTTTTATCTGCTACTTAACACAGAATCAAAATTTGGGTAGGGAAATAGGGTAGAATCCTGGGCCTAAAATGTCAAAAAGAAGTAACTAATAGGAAAACAGCCAAAAAATATCCCAGGGTCATAAATTTCTATTTGTAAAAACAATATTAACCTTTAGAAATTTTTTTTTAGGCCGGACGTGGTGGCTCATGCCTGTAATCCCAGCACTTTAGGAGGCCGAGGCTGGCAGATCACCTGAGGTCATGAGTTCGAGAGCAGCCTGACCAACATAGAGAAACCCCGTGTCTACTAAAAATACAAAATTAGCTTGGTGTGGTGGCACATACCTCTAATCCCAGCTACTCAGAGGCTGAGGCAGGAGAATCACTTGGACCCGGGAGGTGGAGGTTGCTGTGAGCGGAGATCACACCATTGCACTCCAGCCTGGGCAACAAGAGTGAAACTCCTAAAACACACACACACACATACACACACACACACACACACACACACACACACACACACAGGACAACAGGGCTCTTGCTTGGAATCCCAGCACTTTGGGAGGTGGGTGGATTGCTTGAGCCCAGCAGTTGGAGACCAGCCTGGGCAACATACCAAGACACTGTCTCTATAAAAAACTTTAAAAATTAGCTGGCATGGCATGTGCCTGTAGTTCCAGCTACTTTGGAGGCTGGAGTGGGAGGATCACTTGAGCCTGGGAGGTTGAGGATGCAGTAAGTCATGATCATGCCACTGCACTCCAGCCTAGGTGACAGAGCAAGATTTTAATTATTATTATTATTAAAATGATAGTAAGAGCCTTTTGAAAGGCCAATTTGGTATTATCTATCTAAACTGTAAATGGCTATACTCTTCAATTAAATATTTCCATGTCTAAGTTCAAGGCTGCAGTGAACTTTGATTATGCCACTTCACTCTAGTCTGGGTGAAAGAGCAAGATACCATCTCGTTAAAAAAAAAAAAATCCAGTCTAGAAATTTATCTTAAGAAATTTGACAGATGTGCAAATATATGAAAAAAAATCACGAAAACTTTGTTTATAATAGCCAGAAATTGGAACCAATCAAACACCCCCCCAATAGAGAATTGTTCAAATAAATTATAATTGTGTAGTTACACAGTGGAATACTAAGTAGCAATTAAAAAGGACTAGGTTGATGAATGTGTATTGAAGAAAGGAGCATCATATATTGTTGAATCACCAAAGCCCGTTAGGAGTCTCACTCTGTCGCCCAGGCTGAAGTGCAGTGGTGCAATTTCAGTTCACTGCAGGCTCTGCCTCCTGGGTTCATGCCATTCTCCTGCCTCAGCCTCCCGAGTTGCTGGGACTACAGGCATCTGCCACCATGGCTGGCTATTTTTTTTTTTTTTTTAATTTTTAGTAGAGACGGGGTTTCACCATGTTAGCCAGGATAGTCTGGATCTCCTGACCTCATGATCCGCCCACCTCAGCCTCCCAAAGTGCTGGAATTACAGGTGTGAGCCACCGCGCCCGGCCAGAAACAAATATTTAAATATGCAGTAAATGTCTAGTAGGATGTGTACAGTGATGTGCTAGTAAAAGCTTAACAACCAATTCTCCAGGTGGGGGGGAAGGAAGCCCTGATATATGGTGTTTGCCAATTTCATGGTGTAAATATTCCTGCCATGGCTGATTTGAAGCTGTCAATGTATAGCTATTGTCCACACTCAGGAAGAGATCTACACAGTCAGCTTAAATGGGCCACTGCAGGCAGGACGCAGAACAGCTCTGTATCTCTAGGAGGTGAGATTATGGGAAGACTGTTATGTTCTACTTTATATACTTCTGTGAGTTTGTTTTGTTTTTTGTTTCACACTTTTGCAATGAAATTGTATCACTACTATAATCAACAAGAAAAATAAAAATACTGACTTAAAAAACCAAAGATTTTTAAAAGACTATTTAAAGTCATGGGAAGATGCCTATAACACATTGCCAGGCGGCCGGGCGCGGTGGCTCAAGCCTCTAATCCCAGCACTTTGGGAGGCCGAGACGGGCGGATCACGAGGTCAGGAGATCGAGACCATCCTGGCTAACGTGGTGAAACCCCATCTCTACTAAAAAACACAAAAAACTAGCCGGGCGAGGTGGCGGGCGCCTGTAGTCCCAGCTACTCGGGAGGCTGAGGCAAGAGAATGGCGTGAACCCGGGAGGCAGAGCTTGCAGTGAGCTGAGATTCGGCTACTGCACTCCAGCCTGGGCGACAGAGCGAGACTCCGTCTCAAAAAAAAAAAAAAAAAAAAAACATATTGCCAGGCGAAAATTGTTGGCTGGCTGTGATGGCTCACAACATTGGAAGGATGAGGTGGAAGGATCACTTGAGCCCAGGAGTTCTAGACCACACTGGGGAACATAGTGAGACCCCCATCTCTACAAAAAATTTTTTTAATTAGCTGGGTGTGGTGGCATGCACCTGTAGTCCCAACTATTCAGGAGGCTGAGGCAGGAGGAATGCTTTAGCCCAGGAGTTCCAGGCTACCATGAGCCACAATCACACAACTCCACTCCAGCCTGGGTGACAGAGCGAGACTCCACCTTTAATAAATAAAATAAAATACTGTATATCATGGCCAAGCACAGTGGTTCACACCTACAATCCCAACACTTTGGGAGGCCAAGGTGGGCAGATTGCTTGAGGTCAGAAGTTTGAGACCAGCCTGGCCAACATGGCAAAACCCCATCTCTACTAAAAATGCAAAAATTAGCTGGGTGTGGTGGCCCATGCCTGTAATCCCAGCTACTCAGAAGGCTGAGGCAGGAGAATTGCTTGAACCTGGGAGGTGGAGATTGCAGTGAGCTGAGATCGCACCACTGCACTCCAGCCTGGGTGACAGAGCAAGACTCTGTCTCAAAAAAAAAAAAAAAAAAAAAAAAAAAAACTGGCTGGGTGCGGTGGCTCATGCCTGTAATCCCAACACTTTGGGAGGCTGAGGCGGGCGGATCACGAGGTAAGGAGATCAAGACCATCTTGGCGAACATGGTGAAACCCCATCTCTACTAAAAATACAAAAAATTAGCTGGGCATGGTGACGGGTGCCTGTAGTCCCAGCTACTCAGGAGGCTGAAGCAGGAGAATGGCATGAACCCAGGAGGCGGAGCTTGCAGTGAGCCGAAATCCTGCCACTGCACTCCAGCCTGGGCGACAGAGTGAGACTCTGTCTCAAAAAAAAAAAAAAAAAAAAAAACCAGAAATGTATTCCCTTGCAGTTCTAGAGGCCAAAAGTTAGTTCATCAGTATCACTGGGTCAAATAAAGGTATCAGCAGGGCTGTGATCCCTCCAGAGACTCTAGCATAAGTTAATTGCCTCCTTCAACTTCTGGTGGCTCCTGGGCAATCCCTCCAGAGACTCTAGCATAAGTTAATTGCCTCCTTCAACTTCTGGTGGCTCCTGGGCACTCCTTGGCTTGTGGCCACATCACTCGAATCTCTGCATCTGTGGTCACATTGCCTTCTCCTCATCTATCAAATTTTCCTTTGCCTCCCTCTTCTAAGGACATATATAATTCCAGTTAGGGCCCACAAAATAATACAGGATAATCATTCCATCTCAAATCCCGTAGTATTATTATTTCTTGAGATGGAATCTCACTTCGTTGCCTAGACTGGAGTGCAATGGCACGGTCTCTGCTCACTGTAACCTCTGCTTTCCGGGTTCAACCAATTCTCCCACCTCAGCCTCCCAAGCAGCTGGGATTATAGGCACCCGCCATCATGCCTGGCTAATTTTTGTATTTTTGTAGAGACTGAGTTTCAACATGTTGGCCAGGCTGGTCTTGAACTCCTGACATCAGGTGATCTGCCTGCTTCAGCCTCCCAAAGTGCTGAGATCACAGGCATGAGCCATGATATCCAGCCTCAAAATCCATAATGTAACATCCATTTTTGCCGTATATGGTAACAGTCACAGATTCCAGGGATTAAGACATGGATAGCTTTTGAGGAGATATACATAGCCTACCACAGATAACTGCCAGTAAAAGTTTCTGTTAATACACAGGAGAGCTTCTTCATGGTCCCTAACCCTTCTTTCTTCACTCAATTCTTTCTATTTCAAGGCACCTTATATGAACAGGAGTTTAAAATTTTTATTATTTTTTATGTTTTTAGAGACAGGATCTCGCTCTGTTGCCCAGGCTGGAGTGCAATGGGGCAGTCACTACCCACTGTAACCTCAACCGCCCTGGTCTCAAGCTATTCTTGTTTCAGCCTCCCAACTAGCTAGGACTACAGGCATGTGCCACCGTACCTGGCTAATTTTTATTTCTTATTTTTGTAGAGAAAGGGTCTCTCTATGTTGCCCAGGCTGGTCTCAAACCCTTGGTCTCAAAGGATCCTCCCACCTCAGCTTCCTGAATTGCTGGGATTACAGGCATGAGCCATCGCACCCAGTTTAAAATTCTTTAAACTGCCAACTAAAATAATTTGTCTAGCAATGTCTAGCAGGCTACTAGAGACGAATACAAGTCTAAAAGCAGTAGAATCAAGCATGAGAAAAAAAACACCAGAAGTCCATTGTTTTGGCTACTAAACACAGCAAGATTAATAGGAACAGCCTAAACAAGTGAAGCACTCTAAAACTAATTTGGTGAAATCATTCATTGCACATCTATGGTGTGCTGCTATCCTAAGACTTGTGAGAAGGATACAAAGAAATTAGAAGACACCTCTGAGTCAAAGTGTTTACTGTCTAATGATTCCTTTTGCACTAAAGAGTTAATAGGGAAAATAATACAACAAAGTAGCCTAGATTTTCGATAATGCCCAATTTGGAACAGATTATGCAAATCCATGCTAAGACCAATACAAAAGAAGCAGGTTGATCTCCTGCTGTAGTTACATAATTGCTATGGGCAGTGAGAAATTGGGGCCATCTCTCTACAGATAAAAATATGATTGCATTCAATATGCAAAGTAATGCATATATTGTAGCAAAAATGTGAAAATGTCAATATTTCATAACTTTAAAAGTTAGAATGGTATATGATTCGGGCAGGATAAAAATATAGGCTTGCGGCCGGGCGCGGTGGCTCAAGCCTGTAATCCCAGCAGTTTCAGAGGCCGAGGCAGGCAGATCACCTGAGGTTGGGAGTTTGAGACCAGCCCGACCAACATGGAGAAACCCTGTCTCTATTAAAAATACAAAATTAGGGCAGGCACGGTGGCTCACGCCTGTAATCCCAGCACTTTGGGAGGCCGAGGCAGGCGGATCACGAGGTCAGGAGATCGAGACCATCCTGGCTAACACGGTGAATTTCCGTCTCTACTAAAAATACAGAAACAAAATTAGCCTGGCGTGGTGGTGGGAGCCTGTAGTCCCAGCTACTCAGAAGGCTGAGGTGGGAGAATGGCATGAACCTGGGAGGTGGAGCTTGCAGTCAGCCAAGATCACGCCACTCTACTCCAGCCAGCAACAGAGCGAGACTCCCTCTCAAAACAAACAAACAAACAAACAAACAAAATTAGCCAGGCATGAGGGCACACGCCTGTAATCCCAGCTACTCAGGAGGTTGAGGTAGGAAAATCACTTGAACCTGGGAGGAGAAGGTTGCAGTGACCTGACATTGCACCACTGCACTCCAGCCTGGCCAAAAAGAGCGAAACTCTGTCTTAAAAAATTACATATATATATAGGATTACATAGGCAAATATGAAATTATGTGGAGACTAGATTTTATCGCTTGGTACTAACATAACCCAGGCATCACGTTGGAAAAAAGACAAACATCTTCTCTTTGCTGTCCTTTAGATGAGAAAAGTAAACACCTTTCTCTTTTATGAGATAGAAAATTTAGGTCTTATGCCAGAAAGGACTACTAGGAAGTTGAATTGTTCTGGAAAGTGTATCACATAAAGAGAAATTAATACAAACCATGTAAACCTTTATTACATAACTCGACAAATGTATTCAGAGCCTCTACAATGTGCAAGGCCTCCAGGGAGTGAAGAGATGAAAAAGAAACAGTACCGGTCTCCAGGGAACTAGTTTCTAGTTTCCTAGGAATGGTAATTAGAATATAAATCAGAAAAGGCCATGTCATAGATACATACACAGTTCTCTGAGGGTCCAGGGTTGCTGACATCGGCAAAGGCTTTAGGGAGGACACAGCGTCTGAAGTGTGACTTGAACGATATGTAGGTCAAAGGACCTTTGGAGATGCAATGGGAGGATGGGCCAGGTAGAAGAATCTGGCACAGAGCTTGGAAAACAGCTTGGAGCACATTTGAGAAAAAGTGAATAATCCATTCTTACTGAGATCTGGGTTTATATAGCTTTAGGGCATTTGAAGTATCTTTGTATAGGAAAAAGTCTAGGACAAAATTAGAGACAACTAAGTATGCATGTATGTATGTATGTATGTATGTATGTATTTACTATTTTTTGGAGACAGGGTCTCGCTCTGTCACCCAGGCTGGAGTGCAGTGGCTTGATCACAGTTCACTGCAGCCTTGACATCCCGGGCTCCAGTGATCCTCCCATCTCAGACTCCTGAGTAGCTGGGGCTATAGGCGCACACCACCATGCTTGCCCCTTTTTTTGTATTTTTTGTAGAGACAGGGTTTTGCCATGTTGCCCAGGCTGATCTTGAACTCCTAGCTCAAGTGATCTTCCTACCTCAGCTTCCCAAAGTGGTGGGATTACAGGCATAAGCCACCACCTCCGGCTGTCCCCCATTTTAGATGCCAATCACAAGTCCCAGGATCTGACCTGTACTTCTGACCCACCAGCTATAAAGTGGGGTTCGCATGACGACTCTCCCCTTAGGTTCAATTAGTTTGCTAAAGTGGCTCAAAGACTCAGGAAAACGCTTTTTTTTTTTTTTTTTTTTGAGGCGGAGTCTCGCTCTGTCGACCGGACTGGAGTGCAGTGGCTGGATCTCAGCTCACTGCAAGCTCCGCCTCCCGGGTTTACGCCATTCTCCTGTCTCAGCCTCCCGAGTAGCTGGGACTACAGGCGCCCGCCTCGTCGCCCGGCTATTTTTTTGTATTTTTAAGTAGAGACAGGGTTTCACCGTATTAGCCAGGATGGTCTCGATCTCCTGACCTCGCGATCCGCCCGTCTCGGCCTCCCAAAGTGCTGGGATTACAGGCTTGAGCCACCGCGCCCGGCCTATCGTAAAGAATATTACAAAGGATACGGATGAACAGTCAGATGGAGGAGATGCATAGGGCGAGGTATGGAAGAAGTGGTGTAGGACTTCCATGCCGCCTCTGGGAGCGCCTCCCTCCGGGAAACTCCATGTGTTCAGTTATCTGGAAGCTCTCCAAACCCTGTCCCTTTGGGTTTTTATGAGGGCTTCATTATGTACTCATGACTGATTAGATCATCGGTCTTTGCCGGTCAGCTCAACCTTCAGCCTCTCTCCCCTCCTTGGAGGTCCATGGTTGGTGGCGGGGTAAAATTTCTAACTCTCCAATCACACGGTTGGTTTCCCTGGCAACCAGCCCCCATTCTGAGGCTATTCAGGAGCATACCAAAAGTTACCTCATTAGAAAAAGATGCACCAATCACAGGAATTTCCAAGGAATTTTAGGAGTGCTGTATCATATGCACCTATCACGCAGGAAATTACACAAGTGTTGGGAGCTCTGAGTCAGGAACCAAGGTCAAAGACCAAATATTAGAACAAAAGATCCTCCTAGCACCACTATTGCTCAGGAAATTAGAAGGGTTTTAGGAGCGCTACATCAGGAACTGCAAATGAAGATCAAAATATATACCTTACAATGTCACAGACAGACACAGGAGATTGTTTGCATATGGAAGGATTGATTAAATAAGTCATCATATTGAGGATAACAGGACTCAAGTTTCTCACTGGCAGAAATGGAGTTATACATATGGAAAGTGAAAAAACTACAAGAACTATTTGGTGTTGGATTAGAAAGGTATTAGTGCAAATTCATAATTTTAAATATACATAGATGGATGTAGAAATAAATATAGATGTAAATGTGTGTATATGTAAAAGTTTATATATATAAATGCTCACATATATGTACACACATACACATATTTCATATATTCTCTAGCTCTGTCCACAAAAAGGGCCTGAGAACGGTGACACCTAACAGCAATGCATACACATCATGCCCAGACCTTGGTTCTTCTTCTTTCTTTTCTTTTTTTGAGATGAGGTCTCACTATGTTGCCCAGACTAGTCTCTAACTCCTGGACTGAGGAATCCTCTGCCTGTTTCCCAAGCAGCTGGGATTACTGGAACACACCACCATGCCCAGCTTAGCTCTTGGTTTCTTTTTATTTATTTATTTACACTTTTTTGAGACAGAGTTTCACTCTTGTCACCCAGGCTGGAGTGCAATGGTGTGATCTTGGCTCACCGCAACCTCCGTCTCCCGGGTTCAAGCGATTCTCCTGCCTCAGCCTCCCAAGTACCTGGGGTTACAGGCATTCACCAACATGCCTGGCTAATTTCGTATTTTTAGTAGAGACGGGGTTTCTCTATGTTGGTCAGGCTGGTCTCGAACTCCCAACCTCAGGTGATCTGCCTGCGTCAGCCTCCTAAAGTGCTGGGATTACAGGTGTGAGCCATCGTGCCTGGTCAGCTCTTGGTTTCCAAATACCATTCTCCACCGAAAGGAACCAGGGGCCCCTTGCAGAACGGCTGATTCCAGGGCTGAGGCAGATGCTGGACATGGTGGCTCATACCAGAGGCTGAGACAGAGGATTGCTTGAACCCAGGAATTTAAGACTAGATTACAGGCCATTTATTTTTATAGAATGTCTTTCAATTTAGGTTTGAGGTTTCATCATGATTATCACTGTGGTGAGTGATGTACTCCAGCCTGGGCAACAGAGTGAGACCCTGTATCTAAAAAAAAAAAAAAAAAGTTTTTTTTAAAACTGGAAGTTTGATGAGGAATGGAATATTTACATAACTTCAAGGTATTCCTCATAAAATACTTAATTACAAAGAGAAAAAGAGTAACTTTACAATGGAAAAGTCTGGAAGACACCATCTTATTCAAGTGATCAAAATTAGCCACATCAGTGATGAGACAAATTGACATCGTGCTATCGGAAGAACACAGCGTCACTTCTCTGATTGTTCTGCCAAAGCAGCATGAATCTAATCATGATAAAACCTCAGACAAGCCTACATAGAAAGACATTCTATAAAAATAAATGGCCTGTAATCTAGAAAAGTATCAAAGTCATAGAAGTAAAAGAGTCTAAGGAACCATTCAAGATTGAAGAAGACTGAAGACCTATAATAACTAAATACAGCCATCATTTCTGAACATTGCTGATTGTGATGATTGCGCTGGAGGAATATTCTTACTAGTAAGAAATACTAAAGTATTTGGGCATGATGGGGCATTTTCACTGCTGAAGCTTTGCAAGAAGTCTCTGAGTCAGAGTTTAGTGTCCAGGATGTTTGTTAGGGAGTGTCTTTGGGATCGACACCTGTGCCAGGGCAGAGGCGGAAGCAGGCTTAGACAGAAGGAAAAATAAACTGTATGTAAGGAAGGCCCAGCAGCCTCAGTTGACCTCATGAGGAGCTCTGGAGCTACAGTGACCCTTGGGCATTGTCCCAAACCAGCCTGAAAGGGCTAGACTTTCAAATTATACCTTGATCAGCCACTGGATGAGGACTGTTCCCAAAAGGGCATGAGCTTGGGTGAGGTTGCTTTCTGCAGCTGTAGGAGTTGATGACTGATTGCTGTCTGCTGACAGCACTCCAAGTAGAGGGGACAAGAAGTCCTTCCATAAAGGGCAGCTCAGTGGCTTCACCCCACATCCACTTCTTCATATATGTTTTAGTAGTAACTCCTGCAAGATTTCTGATAGGCCTCTCTCCCTGGGGAAACTTAGGAAAGGAAGACTTGTAGGACAAACTATAGCTGCCTCTGCTATAGCTGGTCCTGGGGCCACAGTCAAAACTTACAGGCTTTCCAGGCCAGGCATGGTGGCTCATGCCTGTAATCCCAGCACTCTGGGAGGCTGAGGCGAGCAGATCACTTGGGGTCAGGAATTCGAGCCAGCCTGGTCAACATAGTGAAACCCTGTCTCTACTAAAAATACAAAAATTGGCCGGGCGCGGTGGCTCAAGCCTGTAATCCCAGCACTTTGGGAGGCCGAGACGGGCGGATCACGAGGTCAGGAGATCGAGACCATCCTGGCTAACATGGTGAAACCCCGTCTCTACTAAAAATACAAAAAACTAGCCGGGCGAGGTGGCGGCGCCTGTAGTCCCGGCTACTCGGGAGGCTGAGGCAGGAGAATGGCGTGAACCCGGGAGGTGGAGCTTGCAGTGAGCTGAGATCTGGCCACTGCACTCCAGCCTGGGTGACAGAGCGAGACTCCATCTCAAAAAAAAAAAAAAAAAAAATTAGCCAGGTATGGTGGTGCACACCTATAGTCCCAGCTACTCAGGAGGCTGAGGCAGGAGAATCGCTTAAACCCAGGAGGCAGAGGTGGCAGGGAGCTGAGATCACACCACTACACTCCAGCCTGGGCTACAGAACGAGATTCCGTCTCAAAAACAAACAAACAAACAAACAAACAAAACAAAAAAACTTACAGGCTTTCTAAATTCCTCTCATTCTCAGCTACCACCTCTTTCAGCCTTGGTAACTTACTGAAAGGAGGCGATTTAGATTCCCATCTCAGAAAGGTCTGAGTTCCTGGTCACCAGGCCTTTCTGAGGACAGAGTTGCTGTATGATCCATTTACCTTCATAACAAGGCAAGGGAATAACACGAGGCATTCAAGCAGATCCTCAGAGCACTGAAACATTTTTCCTTCCCCTTATTGTATAACAGAAGAAGAACTAACTCCTTCTGGTGACCAGGGTCAATACCCTTGCCAAGATTGTTGGTCTATTTCTAGCCTGCTGGTCTCTGGATTCTAGGAGTCCTCAATGCCCAGATGGCAGCTTTTGCTAGTAATTCAGTCTTTGGCTGTGTCCCCTGGTGGAAATATTCCCCTTTTATTTTTTATTTTTTATTATTTTTTTGAGACAGAGTCTTGCTCTGTCACCCAGGCTGGAGTGCAGAGGCACGAGCATAGATCACTGCAGGCTCCAACTCCTGTGCTCAAATGATCCTCCTGCCTCAGCCTCCCAAGTAACTGGGATTACAGGTGCCCACCATCACAGCTAGCTAATTTTTGTATTTTTAGTAGAGATGGGGTTTCACCATGTTGGCCAGGTTGGTCTTGAACTCCTGACCTCAGGTGATCCACCTGCCTCAGCCTCCTAAAGTGCTAGGATTACAGGCATGAGCCACCGCACTGGGCTGTTTTTTTTTTTTTTTTTTTTTTTTTTTTTTTTTTTTTTTTTTTTTTGAGGCAGAGTCTCACTCTATTGCCCGGGCTGGAATGTAGTGGTGTGATCTCAGCTCACTGCAACCTCTGCCTCCAGGTTCAAGAGATTCTCCTGCCTCGGCCTCCCAAGAAGCTGGGATTACAGGCATGCACCACTGTGCCTGAATAATTTTTTTTTTTTTTTTTAACATGGAATATTACTCTGTTGCCCAGCCTGGAGTGCAGTGGCACCATCTCGGCTCACTGCAGCCTCCACCTCCCAGGTTGTAGCGATTCTCCTGCCTCAGCCTCCAAAGCAGCTGAGACTACAGGTGTGCCCCACCACACCTGGCTAATTTTTTGTGTGTTTTTGGTAGAGATGGGGTTTCACCATGTTGGCCAGGCTGGTCTCGAACACCTGACCTCAAGTGATCCACCTGCCCTCAGCCTCCCAAAGTGCTGGGATTATAGGTGTGAACCACTGCGCCCAGCCTCCATTTTAAAAATTATAACCATTTAAATGGGTATAAAGTGGTATCTCATTGTAGGTTTGATTTGCATTTCCTTAATAACCAATTATGGTGATCATCTTTTCATGTGCTTATTTTCCATTCGTATATTTTCTTTGGAGAAATGTCTGTCAAATCCTTTGCTTATTGTAAAAATGAGTTATGTATTTTATTATTATTGAGTGAAGAGTTTTTTAAATATATTCTGGCTAGTAGACTCTTATCAGATATATTATTTATAAATATTTTCTCCCACACTTTGGGTTGTTAACTTTCCTTTTTTAAGGTTTCCTTTTTATTTTAGTTTCCCTCTTTTTATTTTATTTATTTATGTATTTATTTTATTTTTTTGGAGCAGGGCGGCTTCAGCTCTGCTGTCCGGGCTGGAGTGGCGCAGTTGCAACACAGGCCCGCCTTCCACCTCCACTCCTTGGGCTTTTTAGGCCCAGCCTCCCATCTCGACCTCGTGATAGCTCGGCCTACCAGTGCGTTGCCACCATGCCGGCTAATTTTTTATTTTCTTTTTAGGCAGTTTGTTTTCACCATTTGCCCATGCTGGTCTTTGAATGTCCTGAGCGGGTCTGGTTAATTTCTGCTGGGTGCTTGGTCTCCCAAAGTGCCGGGATTATAGGCGTGAGCCACCATGCCTGACCTATATTTATTTATTGATATGGGGTCTCACCCTGTTGCCAGGCTGGAGTGCAATGCTGCAATCATGGCTTACTGCAGCCCAGACTTCCCAGCTCAAGTGATCCTCCTGCTTTCACCTCCCCTGTAGCTGGGGCCACAAGGGTGTTTTGTTTGTTTTTGTTTATTTATTTAGAGATTGTGTCTCCCTGTGTTGCCCAGGGTTGTCTCAAGCTCTTGGGCTCAAGCTATCCTCCTGCCTTGGCCTCCCAAAGTATTGGAACTACAGGCGTGAGCCACTGTACCTGGCCTCGTTTTCACTTTCTTGATGGGGTCTTCTGAAGCACAAAAGTTTTTCATTTATATAAAGTCCAAGGTACCTATTTTTCTTTGGTTGACTGTTGGTGTCATATCTAAGAACCCATTGCCTAATTTAAGTTTTCTTCTAGGAGTTCTGTAGTACTAGCTCTTGCATTGACCCATTTTGTGTTAAATTTTAGTGTACTATATGAGATAAGGTCCAATTTCATTTTTTTTGCATGTGGCTATTCTTTTCTCATATAATTGTTTTGGCATTTTAAAAAACTTTTCAATAGCCAGGCACAGTGGTTCACGCCTGTAATCCCAGCACTTTGGGAGGCTAAGGCAGGCAGATCACAAGTTCAGGAGTTCGAGACCAGCCTGGCCAATATGGTGACATCCCGTCTCTACTAAAAACACAAAAATTAGCTGGGCATGGTGGCATGCGCCTGTAGTCCCAGCCACTCGGGAGGCTGAGGAAGGAGAATCTCTTGAACCCAGAAGGTGGAGGTTGCGGTGAGCTGAGATCGCGCCACTGCATTCCGGCTTGGGCGACAGAGGGAGACTCCATCCCCCCCCAAAAAAAACCAAAAAATTCAATAGCTTTAGGGGTACAGTTGTTTTTTGGTTATATGGATGAATTGTATAGTGATGAAGTTTGGGCTTTTAGTGTACCTATCCCACTAGTAGCATACATTGTCTCCAGTGGGTGATATTTTATCCCTCACCCCGCTACCACCCTTCCTGTTTTGGCACTCTTGTTGAAAATCATTGCCCATTGCTATGACTTGAATGTGTCTTCTCCAAAATTCAGGTGTTGCCAATGTGATAGCATTAAGAGGTGGGGACTGTAAGAGGTGATTGAGGCTATGAGGGATTCGTTCTTGTGAATGGGGTTAGGGCCCTTATGAAAAACGTTTCATGCAGTGTTCAGTCTCTTGCCTTCCACTTTCTGCCATGTGACGACATAGTATTCCTCCTCTCCAGAGGATGCAGCCCTCACCAAACAGCCAAACCTACCAGTACCTTGATCTTGGACTTCTCAACCTCCAGAACTGCAAGAAAATAAGTTTCTGTTCTTTATAAATTACCCAGTCTCAAGTATTTTGTTATAGCACATAAGCAAATTAAGATTTTGTTATAGCACATAAGCAAAATTAGATAAACATGTTTATTTCTAGACTTCTCAATTCTATTCTATTGGTCTGTATGTCTATCCTTTTGCTAGTGCCACAGTTTTTATTACCATAGTTTTGTAGTAAGTTTTGAAATTGGGAATTAAGTGGTATACCTTTGGCCTTTTCCTTTCTTTTTTTTTTTTTTTTTTTTTTTTTTTTTTTTTTGAGACGGAGTCCCACTCTGTCCCCCAGTCTGGGGTGCAGTGATGCAACCTCGGCTCACTGCAACCTCCTCCTGCTGGGTTCAAGCGATTCTCCTGCCTCAGCCTCCTGAGTAGCTAGGATTACAGGCATGAACCACCACACCTGGATAATTTTTGTATTTTTAGTAGAGACAGGTTTCACCATGTTGGCCAGGCTGGTCTCGAACTCCTGGCCTCAAATGATCTGCCCACCTCAGCCTCCCAAAGTGGTGGGATTACAGGCGTTATCCACCATTCCTGGCCACATGTAGCCCTTAATAGGGAAGAACGACTCACTTCTGTAGACTCAGAGGGTCAAGAAGAATCTGGGAATTCAAGATTTTGGGGGGCATCAACTAAGATGTCCCTATCCCATGTGTCAGAGTCTCACTCTTTCCCAACGAGAGCCCTGACCTAATTTGATTAGTAGTTTAATCTTCTTTGGAGTTTGGCTACACTGATGATTTAGTCTGGGTCTTGTCCTCAGCATCTCTGCCTTCCCACCTTAGGTCACAAAAGTCTCTTTACATGCTACCAGAGACCCTCTGGCGAAAGCTTTCATTTGGCTCTTAGTTGCCTGGTGGTTACTCTCTCAGCCTTTTGGTTTCTTTTCCTAGAGCTTCAACAGAGGTAAACAATAACCATACAATCCCATTGTCCTTAGAATTACTATTCCTGCCATATATTGCTTGAACTAATACATTCTCTTTCATTGGTATACCATCCCAGTTCACCACTGGTGAAAGTTTTAATACCTGGCCGCCACCTTGTGCCAGGGGTTATCTGGGTTCCATGTATTACCAGTAATGGGGTCCTCCCTACCAGCTAGGTGGGTGAGTGACCCAGTTCCAAAACTCCATCTTATCTGTGCTTTCTCAGACCTCTCCTGGCTCTGACTGTGGTAGTTTGGGTTTTCCAGGAAGTAGATCCTGAGACGGACTTCAGCGTACAGGATATTTATTAGGGAGGGCCCTTGGGATCAACATCTGTGAATGGGAGGGAAAGGAAATAAGATTGCGCAGAGGGTGAAGTCGATCTGAGATGTAGGTTGATAGCCTCAGTTAACCCCACACAGGAATCTCTCCAGAGGAAATGGATCATCAGAGTTATTCTGACAGGACAAAATAGCTAGGCCTTTTGTATTAGTCTTTTTTCACACTGCTATAAAGAAATACCTGAGACTGGGTAATTTATAAAGAAAAGAGGTTTAACTGACTCAACAATTCCACATGGCTGGGGAGGCCTCAAGAAACTTACAATCATGGCGGAAGAGGTAGCAAGCACATCTTAGATGGCAGCAGATGAGACAGAGAGAGAGTGTGTGTGAAGGAGGAACCGTCTAACACTTATAAAACCATCAGATCGCCAAGCACGGTGGCTCACGCCTGTAATCCCAGCACTTTGGGAAGCTGAGGTGGGCAGATCACGAGGTCAGGAGTTCGAGACCAGCCTGACCAGCACGGTGAAACCCCGTCTCTACTAAACATACAAAAATTAGCCAGGCATGGTGGTGCGTGCCTGTAATCCCAGCTCCTCAGGAGGCTGAGGCAAGAGCATTGCTTGAACCTGGGAGGCAGAGGTTGCAGCGAGCCGAGATCTCACCATTGCACTACAGCCTGGGCAACAAGAGTGAAACTCCGTCTCAAACAAAAAACAAACAAACAAAAAAACACCATCTGATCAGTGAGAACTGATTCACTATCACCAGAACAGCATGGGGAAAACCCGCCTCCATCATCCAATCACTTCCCACCAGGTCCCTCCCTCCACACATGGGGATTATGGGGATTACAATTTGAGATGAGATTTGGGTGGAGACACAGAGCCAAACCATATCACCTTTCTACTTCTGCCTTGATCACTCACTGGATTTGGGCAACCCAGAAAAGGCACATCTTCTTGGGCAAGGTAGCTCTCTGCACATGAGGCAAGCCCAGAAGGAAATGGTAGCTGACAGCTGTGTGCTGAGCACAGTCCCCACAGCAGGGCAGCACCTTCCTTGAAGGGGGATCTGGTCAAAACATCTCAACATCCACCACAGGTATCATGTCAGCAATTGACTCTCAAATTGTTCAAATAAAAATTAATTATGCTATGTATGCAACTTTTCTGTTAGTTTGAAATACTTTAAAAATAAAATGCTTTTAAAACAAATGAACAGACTTACACAAATTAAATGTGACTGAAAAAATGTCTGAAAAATAGCCTCCTGTTTTTTTGTTGTTGTTATTTTTTGAGACGGAGTCTCGCTCTGTGGCCCAGGCTGGAGTGCAGTGGCCGGATCTCAGCTCACTGCAAGCTCCGCCTCCCGGATTTACGCCATTCTCCGGCCTCAGCCTCCCGAGTAGCTGGGACTACAGGCGCCTGCCACCACGCCCGGCTAGTTTTTTCTACTTTTTTAGTAGAGACAGGGTTTCACCGTGTTAGTCAGGATGGTCTCCATCTCCTGACCTCGTGATCCGCCCGTCTCAGCCTCCCAAAGTGCTGGGATTACAGGCTTGAGCCACCACGCCGGGCCTGAGCCTCCTGTTGCTGACACAAAGAAAGGAGCATGATGTTGAAGAGATGAAAATTCATTCGAATGAATAAAATATGGATGGCCAGAAGAATTAGTGAGAGATAAGAGTGAAACAGTAAATTGAAGCTTCATCTTTGCTGATGCAATATAATTCCAAGCTTTCAGAATAGGGCAAGAATGCAGAATGCTTATTGCCTCACATTTACACTGGCCTTTAATTTCACCTCACCTCTTCTGAGTAGGTGAAGTCTCTTCTAGATTGCCTTTAGTAGTTCCTGTTCCCTATCTCCCTCTTCCTTCTGTTCCTTTCCTCCTCACGACCATCATGAAAATTGGTCTGTGGAGATCTGAGTCTTTCCTAAGCTTCTCATACTGGGATGAAGATTATTTTTAGGATTAATCTGAGTCACAGAGGGAGGAGGGAAAGAACCATTTTAATCTTTTTCTTTTCACTCCTTCATAACCTGCTGTACGGCTAAATCATTTTACAAACACGTCTTTCCTCCTTTTCCCTAGGAATGCTTTGCCTTTTATTTTTCCTTTGGAAGCAGTATCCATAAGCCTTCATCACAAGCTTCTAAAAGTGGAAGGAATTTTTCTTTGTTAGAATGGACCACGGGCTAAATTAAAGGAGATTGCTATAAGCTGCTTTCATGTAAGTAAATCCATTTATTATTATAGCGGTTGTTGGGATCTGAGGGGTTATATAGTTGCCCCTGCTTCCCTTTCTCACTGGCCCCCTCAGCTATACCCCTGTCAGTCTGTTTTGTGCTTTTTATAACAAAATACCTGAGACTGAATAATTTAGAAAGGAAAAAAAATTATTTGGCTCACAGTTGTGGAGGCTGGGAAGTCTAAGAGGGGACGGCATCTAATAAGGGCCTTCTTGCCGCATCATCCCATGGTAGAAGGCGGAAGGGCAAGAGTGATCTCAAGAGGGCAAGATACTGAACTCGAAGCTTCCAGCTTTATTATAATCAGCATTAATCAATTCAAGGGAGTGCAGCCCCTATGACCTAAACACCTCCCATTAGGCCCCACCTCCCAACGCTGCTGCATTGGGGATTAAGTTGCCAACATACCCTTTTTGGGGAACACGTTCAAACCATAGCAACCCCACTCTGGATTTTCCCTTCTGTCCCTCCGAGGCTGAGTGTGGAAGGCACTCCTGCTGTTTGTGGAGAGATGCAGGCAGAGACTGTGTTTGACCTTCTTCCTTTGCAGCAACACGCTTGAGCATGCCTCATGTTTCACTGTTGGACCACATTTCTTTGAAGGGTAAATAAGCATGTGAACGCTACACTTTAAAAAATCTCTCTACCAGTTTACACATTAAACACTGAGGAAACAAGGAAGAACAAACAACCCCCCCCCAACTAAGTTACCCCAAAAGGTGGGAGAAAGTTCTATCTTGGATAAAATAGGCACTCAAAGGCTATCTGTTGAATGAACTGAATGAATGAAGAGAGATCTGGGCCAGGTGTGATAGCTCACTGCCTGTAATCCCAGCACTTTGGGAGGCCAAAGAGGGCAGATCACCTGAGGTCAGGAGTTCAAGACCAGCCTGGCCAACATGGCGAAACCCCATTGCTACTAAAAAAGTACAAAACTTAGCCAGGTGTGGTGGTGGGTGCCTGTAATCCCAGCTACTCAGGAGGCTGAGGCAGGAAAATTGCTTGAACTTGAGAGGCGGAGGTTGCAGTGAGCCGAGATCGCACCACTGCCCTCCAGCCTGGGCGACAAGAGTGAAACTCCATCTCAAACAAACAAACAAACAAAAAAAAGATCTGGCTTAACTTAGGTGAATGATAGTTTTAAACAGGCAAGCTTCCGGCTGAAGATACTAACAACAACCTTATTTAGAGTAGGTTAGCCTTGCTGGGCGCGGTGGCTCAAGCCTGTAATCCCAGCACTTTGGGAGGCCGAGACGGGCGGATCACGAGGTCAGGAGATCGAGACCATCCTGGCTAACACGGTGAAACCCCGTCTCTACTAAAAATACAAAAAAACTAGCCGGGCGAGGTGGTGGGCGCCTGTAGTCCCAGCTACTCCGGAGGCTGAGGCAGGAGAATGGCGTAAACCTGGGAGGCGGAGCTTGCAGTGAGCTGAGATCCGGCCACTGCACTCTAGCCCGGGCAAAAAAATAGAGTAGGTTAGCCTTTTCAGAGTGCTTCCACACACATTATCTCATGTACTCCTTGGACAGACCCTGCCCTGCGAGGGAGGGGAGCAGGTGCTATTTACACCATTTTAAAGTTGAGATTCAATGACTTGCCTGGAATCAAACAACTAAGTGGCAGAACTGGGGCCAACACCTAGGTCTGCTGACTACCATTGGCACCAAGACACCAGAGAGATTCTTCTGGTTTCAGAGTGAAGCCCCCAAGGGTTACTGCTGGGGGACTTGTCTTACTTAAAACTGTCATAGACTGTGTGGAAGCAGACCCATGTAGGAAACATCACACGGCTGAAATGGCCTTCAGCTCTCCAGAGGAGTAAACACCAGGCAGATGGACCTCAATTGAAAAGATAAGCTTCACACAGCTTATGTGAGTGGACAAAAATACGGCAAATGAGTTTCATTCTGTACTGAATTGGAATAATGCATTTAGTATTGTTAGTCTAAAGTCACTTAAAAGATGAGTTTGGAGCTGTGTTTTATTCTAAGAAAGAGACCCATGAGTTATTGTTGACTGTTTCCTAAAGTCATATAACACTATGCTAGGCCTCTTTGCTAAGAACGTGGAAAACAGAACTGAAAGCATTATTTTGTCTTACATTTGACAAAATGGTAATGAAGTTATACCTGGAATCATGCATTTAATTCTCCCTGGAAACCGTAAAAAAGAGTCTAGTATTTAATAGATATACCAAGTCATAGAAAGAGGTAACTAAAATGACCAAATAGATTTCCTAAGAAGAAAGTTGCTTTAAAAGTAAAATTAAATAAGGGGAAATTTGAAGGAAACCCCTATTCACCTTCCGTTTTTAACAAACATTTCTTTGAGAAACCACTATATTCAGACACTGTGCTCAACACTAGAGTTTACAATGACTACAACACAGAAGTTCACAATCATTGTGTGAGAATACCAGCCGGGATGAATCATGAGTCCAACTCAGCACAGCTATTCTTGTGTGCTTAATGAATTGGCAGCTGGTTTAGGGTGCAATCTCTTGAACTTGGTTGGTATGTGTTGGTTGCTGGGGCCAATCAACCCTGGTAAACCTGCAATCAAGTTCTTCAAGCAGCAAGTCTGAAGGACTGGACCCTTCATATCAGCCAGAGCATAAAGTGAAGTTATGATTTATTAATAGTGTCGTTAACATTTAGTTGTTTACCTGGGTCTAACAGATACCATCCTTCTCTGTGGTCTCAGCACTTCTGAGCTAGGAAGGTGCAGATAGTCCCTGCTTGTGACTGAATTATGTTCCCAAGAGTTGATTTCCAACTTGGTTGTTTGAAACTGAAAATACATTTTTTTCCCAGAGAATTAATGTTAGAAATACTGGTTCTGTTCTCAGGCAAACTCTTAGAAGGCCATTTAGCTTTGAGACTATAGAACTGTGACCTACGACATTGTTTCTATGGGAAAATGTGCCCCAGAAGGAACAAGGTCTTCCTTCCTACCCCACTTCCTACCTCCCTGTGTAATGAAGCCTGTGTGTTTACTACAGGAAGTGATGCTCCCAAGAGTGGGCGGCTGGGCTTTGAGGCAGCCTTGGACACTTATCCCCAAGGGCAGAGATATTCTCACTTCTCCTGCCCCAGCTCTGGCAGGGAGGGGAGTGGGAGCAGGTCGGGAGTCTGTCCCTGACCCATCTTCTTCAGGGCTTCTCGGGGGTGGGGTTCTAGCAAGACTGGCTACATAATTTCTGGGGCCCTTTGTTCAAAAGGCAGAAAAATAAAAATGCTGCTAAGCTAGTGAAGTATAAAACTTTTTTTCCTTTTTTCTGCTTTCTCTCTCGATGTGTTACAGTGTTTTAAATATGTGATTTAATGTTATTCTATGTAAGAAAAAAGAAAAATTGAAATGATTAGCATGAATGTTATAATTCATTTTTATACTGTGCAAAACCAGTTTTAAATACAAATATAAGATCATTTAACTCCTGAGGCAGGAGGATTTGCTTGAGCCCAGGAGGCCAAGGCTATAGTGAGCTGTGTTTGCATCAATGTACTCCAGCCTGGGCAACAGAGCTAGAGCTCTATCTAAAAATTAAAAAAAAAAAAAAAAAAAAAAAAAAAAAAAAAAATTAACTCCTTTGTGGACTCACCAAAATGACACAATTTCTATTTTTTAGCTCTTACATACATATATAGTTGGTTATTACCAGAACAGTAGAAAAACTACACAAAACTACCTCAACTGTTATTTCACCTCTTTTTCTTTTTTTGAGATGGAGTTTCACTCCGTCACCCAGGCTAGAGTGCAATGGTGTGATCTTGGCTCAATGCAACTTCCACCTCCCAGGTTTAAATGATTCTCCTGCCTCAGCCTCCCAAGTAGCTGGGATCACAGGTGCCTGCCACCACGCCCGGCTAATTTTTGTATTTTTAGGAGAGATGGGGTTTCACCATGTTGGGAAAACTGGTCTCGAACTCCTGACCTCAGGTGATCCACCTGCCTCAAGCCTCCCAAAGTGCAGGGATTTCAGGTGTGAGCTACCGCGCCCAGCCCTTATTTCACTTCTTGATGCACACACATTGTACTCACACTCCACCTTTGACTTACTGAGGAGTAAGAAAGTACTAAAAGGCAAAGGAAATGTCCTCAGCACAAGCAGTCAGCTAACACAGGGAAGTGACACAAGAAAGAAAAGATACAATACGGTACCTTGGTCTTTTATGTCTTAGGATGCCATTGCCTTCTTTCTGTTTGAAGTTCTGGTTCCAGTGGAAAGCATGACTTCTCAGAACTATCAGGACCCCCACTTACTCAGTCATAGACAAAACAGGCTTACCTTGTATAAATACTTATTTGCTTTGTCTCGTTGAATTCTGATGCACTGTGGGCTCACCAGAATCCTGTGCATGTGGGTCATGGAGAATGCTATATATGAATGGGGTGGCAAGAAATAGTGAGCATACTTATTGCATCTATCTCCTCCTCTCACCTGCTGCTTCACTGCCACATCTGACTTCACTACACAACGTGAGTTCAAAGACAAAATCATCAGGAATGTTGGCCGAGCGCAGTGGCTCACGCCTGTAATCCCAGCACTTTGGGAGGCTGAGGCGGGCGGATCACGAGGTCAAGAGATCGAGACCATCCTAGCTAACCTGGTGAAACCCCGTCTCTACTAAAAATACAAAAATTAGCTGGGTGTGGTAGCGGGCACCTGTAGTCCCAGCTACTCGGGAGGCTGAGGCAGGAGAATGGCGTGAATCCGGAAGGTGGAGTTTGCAGTGAGCCGAGATATGGCCACTGCACTCCAGCCTGAGTGAGAGAGCGAGACTCCATCTCAAAAAAAAAAAAAAAAAAAAAAAAAATCATCAGGAATGTCAGGATAGTCATAGCAGAACATTAAACCAAGCATGGGGTCTTTTTGCACACAGGGCCCTGTGTAATGCCCTGGTTGTGGGAGGGAAAGGAGAGAACTGTGGCAGTATGGGATGGGCATTTGTAGGTTTAGAGGCCAGGATGGGCAGGTGAATCTTAGGCCTCTTGAGCCCCTGGCTGTTTTTCTTCCAGGACATCAGACCTAGGGGATTGCCAGAGGCAATGATGAGTGCAGATAAAGACTGCAGAAGTGGTTATCAGTTTCTGGGAATGATGACATCCTCTGGGAAGGGAGTTCCAGTGGCAGTAATTATCAAGTGGCAAATAGCAGGTGAGAGGTGGGATTGTGGAAGGCAGACCTACTAAGGCTACCATATTATATACTAATTGATAAATGAAGCAGTCAGAATGACCAGTGAAAGCAAATGTTGGGTACAGGTTTAGTTAGAGGTAGTGATTACCTTCTTCCCCAAAGGACAGGATAGTTTGACTACTGAAGTGTAAAGGGGAGGAGCATGACCCTTGTGAGTTGAAAGCTGCTTTGTCTCCACAACTCAAAATATTTATCATTCCCTGTGCATGGGCTGACGAACATCATGTCTATTCTTTCCTTTTATTTACTCTGGTCATGTGGCAGAGTCCCAGGTTGTTCTCAAAATCTGAGACTAGTTATAGAAGGCTGTGGGGTCTCAAGAGGTTCAAGTTGGACACTGTCTCCAGAAATTAGGAGTATCTGTTCTCCTCAAGCTATTGGGCCTCTCAAGATATAAGAAAGGACAGAATGCAATAAGAAAATCTTTGGACTAAATTTCCCTAAAGCTAGAAAGTGTCATTCTCTCTATGCTTCTCTTAAAAAGTGTGTGTTGGGGGAGGCTGTAAGTTTTGTATTACTAGTTTAATTCTACCATTTCTACAAATTTGCCCTGCTTGCAGAAAATACTGACTTCCAAAGCAGACAAATTAGAGGGGCTCTTTGGATTATTTATTTGGTTTTATAAATTTATCCCAATAGATATTTCCCAGTACATTCAAATATTTAATTATATAACCATTATTCAAAAAGTAAATGTATAGTTTTTGTCTCATAAATTGATTTTATTACAAGGAAAGCCAGGTTTTGTCTAAAATATTTAAGTAATTTTTTTTTTTTTTTGAGACAGAGTCTTGCTCTGTCGCCCAGGCTAGAGTGCAGTGGCACGATCTCGGCTCACTGCAACCTCTGCCTCCTGGGTTCAAGTGATTCTCCTGCCTCAGCCTCCCGAGTAGCTGGGATTACAGGCGCCCACCACCATGCCTGGCTAATTTTAGTATTTTTAGTAGAGATAAGGTTCCACCATCTTGGCCAGGCTGGTCTCGAACTCCTGACCTCGTGATCCACCTGCCTCAGCCTCCCAAAGTGCTAGGATTACAGGCATGAGCCACTGTGCCTGGCCTTAAGTAATTTCTTACAGCTTTTTTATGAAATCCCATTTGTCATAGTCTGAGAAAATGATAGAACGTTTGTAAAGTGTGTACCTGAAACGGGTTACTTGGTAGGAACTTGATACATGATTGCTATTACCATTCTCCTCCCGAAGGATATATATATATATATTTTTTTGAGACAGAGTTTTGTTTTTGTTGCCCAGGCTACAGTGCAATGGCACGATCTTGGCTCACTGCAACCTCTACCTCCCGGGTTCAAGCGATTCTCCTGCCTCAGCCTCCCGAGTAGCTGAGATTACAGGAGCCACAACACCTGGCTGATTTTTGTATTTTTAGTAGAGATGGGGTTTCTCCATGTTGGTCAGGCTGCTCTTGAACTCCTGACCTCAGGTGATCCACCTGACTCGGCCTCCCAAAGTGCTGGGATTACAGGCATGAGCCACTGTGTGTGGCCTTTTTTTTTTTTTTTTTTGAGACAAGAGTTTCACTCTGTTGCCCAGGCTGGAGTATAGTGGCACAATCTTGGCTCACTACAACCTCCGTCTCCTGGGTTCAAGCGATTCTCCTGCCTCAGCCTCCTGAGTAGCTGGGACTACAGGCACACATCACCAGGCCAGGCTAATTTTTGTATTTTTAGTAGAGATGGGATTTCACCATGTTGGCTAGGCTGGTCTTGAACTCCTTACCTCAAGTGATCTGCTCACCTTGGCCTCCCAAAGTTCTGGGATTACAGGCGTGAGCCACCGCACCTGGCAGAGGGGATAAACTCTTGTTGCCCCATCCAGTTAAATGTGGGATACTAGTTTTGTTTGCAGGTAGTCTTCCATTTCCAAAAAGCATTCCTGTGATCTGCCTCTCATCAAAATGTATGTACAGGTTTGATGGATTTTGACTGAAAACATTCTCTCCATCATCTTTAACTATTGCCAGTCCTCATTATTCACAGATTCTGTTTGCAAATTTGGCTATTGTTGAAACTTATTTGTAACCCCGAAGTAGTCACAGCACCTTTGTAGTCACTTTTGAACATGCACAGTAACGAGATACTTGAGCCACCCGACATGAACGTTGCCAGCTGAGGCCAAATAAGACAAGATTCTGCCTTCTTGTTTCAACTCTTGTACTGTAAACGAGTATCCTTTCTATGGTCTATTTGGTGCCACGAGTTTTTTGTTTTTAGAAACAGGATCTATGTTGCCCAGACTGGACTCAAACTCCTGGGCTCAAGTGACCCTCCTGTCTCAGCCTCCTGAGTAGCTGGGACTATAGGCTTATGCCACTGTGCCCAGCCATCACATTTTTTGCTTTCTGTTGGTGATTTTGCTGTTAAAGTGGCCGCCAAATGTATTGCTGAAGTGCTGTATGGAGTTCCTAAGCACAGAAGGCTGTGAAGTGCCCTACAGAGAAAATACATGTTAGATAAGCTTTATTCAGGCATGAGTTACAGTGCTTTTGGCAGTGAGTTCAGTGCTAATGAATCAACAATAAGTATTTAAAAAGGTGTCTTTAAACAGAAATACACGAGACAAGATTATATATTCACTGGCTGATGAGAATGTTGTGCCAGAGGTTTGCAGGAACCTAACCTTGTATTTCCCCTAGGAGCAAGGGTTCAGTTTTCACTAATTTACTGTTCATGATGACTTTGAACATAAGTAATACAAATCATGAGAATCCACTGTAAGGATGAACTGTACTTGGCAATGAATTTCTTCAGTGGAAGGCTGTTTTGTTTATTTACAAATCAAATTACAATGTGTTCTTCTATAAACCATGTCTAGGAGACCAGTCATTTTAAATTAAGAGTATAAACAGACACACAGAAGCTTCAAGCTGGAGACCATGGAAGTTATCAGCTGGCTGTAGGCCCCTCCTCTCCTCAGCAGTTCCTTTTAGAGCCTCCTTGACAGGTGGCCATTGTTTTCTGATTGAATGCTTCCAGTGAAGTCCTGTCCGCTGTGGCTCAGTTCCAATATCCAAAACAGTCCTTTCTTATGCTGAGCCAATGCCTCTCGGTAACAGCCCTCTCAGTGGTTTTAGATCTCAACTCCCAGAGCAACCATTCTCTCCTCTGTACACAATAACCCTTCAGCAAATCTCTTCTGCAGGTTAATCAGACCCAATTCTCACATCTTTTCTTCAGAGAACGTTGTTTCCACACCCCGCCTGAATGTCTCCTAATCAATTACTCTAATTTGTTATGTGTGGTAGCTTTTGTAAATGTGGTGTCTATATTTGAACACGTAAGTTCAGATATCTTGAGCTGAATCGCATAGGTGTGGTACCCCCTGGGACCTGGACACTGTTTCCTATTAACACATTTTGTTACATTTTTTTTTGGCATCTGCTCACACTGCATTAATATCCCTTATTGTCACAATAGCAGGTTAAGCCAAGTCTCCCAAATCCTGGCCCTTTTCAAATGATTTTTCTGAACAAAGATACTGTACTTTATTGCAGTCAAATGTCATCTTTTTAAAAAGATTCTTTGCAACCTATGGAGATGCTTCTGAGTAATTATTTGGAAATCTATCACACTCTGTTTTATATCTCCTTTAAGTTTAATAAGTACCTTAATTTAAAACACTGATAAAAATATTACCCGGCCAGGCACAACGGTTCACACCTGTAATCCCAGCACTTTGGGAGGCTGAGGCGGGAGGATCACAAGGTCAGGAGTTCGAGACCAGCCTGGCCAATATGGTGAAACCTCGTCTCTACTAAAAATACAAAAATTAGCCTGGTGTGGTGGCGGGCGCCTGTAGTCCCAGCTACTCGGGAGGATAAGGCAGGAGAATCCCTTGAACCCAGAAGGCGGAGGTTGCAGTGAGACAAGATCATGCCACTACACTCCAGCCTGGGCGACACAGTGAGACTCTGCCTGAAAAAATATATGTGTATTACACAAGACTAAAGAGGGGAAAATTTATATTGCTTTTCTAGAGAACTCTCTCAAGATTCCTTGTCATGCCATCAATTGGCACTCTGAATCAACCTTTCTCTGCTATAATCTAAACCCACATCACTCCATCTTATCCACAAAGGTGTCTTGCCTTCCTGAATGACCAATTTCTTGGTTAAGTAATGTAAAAATCCTATCAAGAAAGGAAGTGGTATTTCTCTGTAATGACTTACTTGAAGAGAAGTCATGATGACCTGTTACATTTTCCCTAACATACTGTCTTTAATGATTTATATCAGACATTTTCCAGGGTTTACCATCAAATGTAGTAGTTTGTATTGCTAAACTCTATTTTCCATCCATTTTGAAAATCAAGGTATTTGATAGTTTATCTTCATAGGGTAACTTAACTGGAAGAAGATAAAACAAGAAGCCTAAAGAGGGAACTTAAAGAGGTAATGTGGGAGCAACTGGGTGACTTAACACACATCTCTGACTCATCTAAGCATTCACCAAGTCCACTTTACCCAATAATCTTTCTTGTATTACCATCTCCTTCCTCACCCAGTAAAGGTACAATAGCCATCTAAATATATTGTGTCTCTCTCATGAGACACAGTTTGGTTTGACTTCTCTATTACTTGCAACAGAAAAAAATTTTTACTTACACAGGAAAGGGAGGCTCCTTAGAGGACATGGGAGTTTTGTTACCAGAAGACCATACGTTGGATACAGGGCAGAAAAAACAATGGATTCTTCTACCTGCTCCAGGTCTCCAATCTCTTGCTCAACCTACCCTTCCTATCAATGCCAGTGTTATATTCTAAAATACTAGTTGTATCCTTTACATTCCTCTCCTACTCTCTTTAGCATAAAATCCAAAAGTTTTGGCCTTGTAATCAAGGCCTTCTCAGTGTGGTGCTAACTTGTCTTCATTCTCCCAGGCCTATCAGACTTCTCCCATTTTCCAAAGTGTGCCCTGCATGCTTATGTCTTTGTACTTTCTTTCATCCGAGATGTTTTTTTTCCAGATACTACCCGATGGAATCAAGCCCAGTTCAA
Organism: Rhinopithecus roxellana; assembly: GCF_007565055.1. Taxonomy (NCBI): domain Eukaryota; kingdom Metazoa; phylum Chordata; class Mammalia; order Primates; family Cercopithecidae; genus Rhinopithecus; species Rhinopithecus roxellana. Next base: position 39,177,588 of record NC_044553.1, read on the forward strand.
ATACTCTCTCTCCCTGTGTCCCCAGTTCTTATCAATTGTTCCTTTCATTATAGTCCAACAAAAGCAAGTAATTTGCATCTCTGCTCAGGAAGCACTCATCTAGTTCACACTGTACTTATTTTTTTTCTCCTGCGTTCCTCCACTATGGCAGGGACTTTCAAACTTTCAGCAATAGCATAGCTCATAGCAATAATAAGCAGTAAATAGAATACATTTTACATTATGTTCCAAGAGACAACATTCATATAAACTATATATTTCATCAATTTTAAGAAGTACTTCCTCCATTTTAATGCCTGAAATCAGGATTTAGGCCAGGTGTGGTGGTTCATCCCTGTAATCCCAGCACTTTGGGAGGCCTGAGGCAGGAGGATCACTTGAGCTTAGGAGTTGGAGATCAGCCTGGGCAACAAAGTGAGATCTAATCTCTACAAAAAATAATTAGCCAGGTGTGGTGGTGCACACCTGTAGTCCCAACTACTCAGGAGCCTGAGGCAAGAGGATTGCTTGAGCCCGAGAGCTTGAGGCTGCAGTGAGCCATGATCACACCACTGCACTCCAGCCTGGGTGACAAAGTGAGATTCTCTAAAAAAAAAAAAAAAAAAAAAAGATGTAGCAATAAGTTATCATATTTTGATAGAGTTTTCACTTTCTTAATAGTACATAAAATAATGGTATGTTTCATAATGAATGACATTTTCAGATCTGTTGAAATGTGTTACATAACCAAGACAAAAGTTGCACAAAACAATGTTTGCCCTTTCTTCTGGGCAATGCTCTTATTTAGTTTTTTGCTCTATTAAGACAAAATGCAAATTGTAATCCACTAAAATGATTTCACTACTCACTAATGGATCATAATCTGCAGTTTGAAAAAATGCTGAGAATTGAAACTTTTTTTGTTTTGTTGAGACGGAGTTTCACTCTTGTCGCCCAGGCTGGAGTGCAATGGTGTGATCTCGGCTCACTGCAACCTCTGCCTCCCAGGTTCAAGTAATTCTCCTGCCTCAGCCTCCTGAGTAGCTGGGATTACAGGCGTGCACCACCACGCCTGGCTAATTTTGTATTTTTAGTAGAGAGGGGGTTTCACCATGTTGGTCAGGCTGGTCTCAAACTCCTAACATCAAGTGATCCACCCGCCTTGGCTTCCCAAAGTGCTGGGATTACAGGTGTGAGCCACCGCACCCGGTCTATGCCCAGCTAATTTTTGTATTTTTAGTAGAGACAGGGTTTCACCATGTTGGTCAGGCTGGTCCCGAACTACTAACCTCAGGTGATTCACCTGCCTCGGCCTCCCAGAGTGCTGGGATTACAGGCCTGAGCCACCGCACCCGGCCAAGCATTGAAACTTTTTATAGCTACAGAATGGGATTTATTTATTTATTTGTTTTTTTGGAGAGGGAGTCTCGCTCTGTCACCCAGATTGGAGTGCAGTGGCACGATCTTGGCTCCCTGCAGCCTCCACCTCCTGGGTTCAAGCGATTCTCCTGCCTCAACCTCCTGAGTAGCTGGGTGGTGCACGCCACCATGCTTGGCTAATTTTTTTTGTATTTTTTAGTAGAGATGGGGTTTTACCCTGTTGGTTAGGCTGATCTCAAACTCCTGACCTCAGGTGATCCACCCATCTTGGCCTCCCAAAGTGCTGGGACTACAGGTGTGAACCACTGCCTAGAATAGGATTAAGAACTAAAACAGGGCTGGGTGTAGTGGCTCACGCCTGTAATCCCACCACTTTGGGAGGCTGAGGTGGGCAGATCACTTGAGGTCAGGAGTTCAAGACCAGCCTGGCCAACATGGTGAAACCCCCCCCCCCCAATAAAAATGCAAAAATTAGCTGGGTGTGGTGGCGCCACCTGTAATCCCAGCTACTGGAAGATTCAGACAGGAGAGTAGCTTGAACCTGGGAGGCAGAGCTTGCAGTGAGCCGAGATCCTGCCACTGCACTCCAGCCTGGGCCACAGAGCCAGACTCCATCGCACACACACACACACACACAACTAAACTAAAACTGGCCAGGCCCAGTGGCTCACTCCTGTACTCCCAGCACTTTGGTAGGCCGAGGTGGGTGGTCAGGAGTTTGAGACCAGCCTGCTCAACATGGTGAAACCCCATCTCTACTAAAAATACTAAAATTAGCTGGGCGTGTGGTACAAGCCTGTAATCCCAGCTACTCAGGAGGCTGAGACAGGAGAATCGCTTGAACCCGGGAGGTGGAGGTTGCAGTGAGCCGAGATTATGCCACTACACTCCAGCCTGGGTGACAAGAGCAAAACTCCATCTCAAAAAAAAAAAAACCCCAAAAAACTAAAACCAATTACATTACCATGACTTTACAGTTCAACTATCTGCAATAAATATAAATTGAATTCCAAGAAACTCTTGCCCAAAACGGTGGAGTTGCAAATAACTTGATCGTGGTTTCAGGAACTTCCTAAAATCCATTTATCTCATTAAGTTACTGACAGAATTTGCCTTCATCAGGGTAAATAGCCCTCTGCTCTACTGAGTTTAACAACTATTTATCCCTTTAGGCTCTCTTCAAAACTCTCCCCATCCTCTGCCCACCCATCCTAAACTATGATATCACAAATTTGTCCCAAACTCCATCAGAACCCGTCACTGAAAAACCAGTCTTAAACCAGATCCCTGGGCTGGGTGTGGTGGCTCACGCCTGTAATCCCAGCACTTTGGAAAGGCGAGGCGGGTGGATCACCAGGTCAGGAGATTGAGACCATCCTGGTCAACATGGTGAAACCTCGTCTCTATTAAAAATACAAAAATTAGCTGGGCGTGGTGACGCGCGCCTGTAGTCCCAGCTACTCAGGAGGCTGAGGTAGGGGAATCGCTTGAGCAGAGGTTGCAGTGAGGCGAGATCGCGCCACTGCACTCCAGCCTGGCGACAGACCAAGACTCTGTCTGAAAAACAAAAACCAGAGCCCCCAAATCTTGTAATTATTCCATCCTTGGCCTCCCGTTTTGAAGAGGTACAAAGATTCTGTCAACTTAGTGGTCTCCCTTACTATTGTAAGCCAACTTTGCATTATCCACAGGTTATCTACCGGAAGTCAGCAGTGACACTGGATTAAACGCTCCTTGAGGGAAGGCCCAGTGCTTGGTATTTATTCTCCCACGTTCTCTGGGTGATCAAACATTGACGGAAGAGGAAGGTAAACGAGTTCTCAAACAGTGAGAGGAAAAATGTCCTGAGGATCAGAGGAGAGCCTAGAGCAGGGGCAGTGCGGCTGAAGTTAAGAGCTCTTGTTGCAGAAGCTGGAAATTCTGCGGTTGCAATAAGTCTCCCCTTTCTTTTGGTTTTATTCACTCATCACCTCTTCTTCACATCTGGTACTCAGCTGACGTTGTTTTAAATATTAAAAAATATAAAGCATTCGAGCTCACCCCAACCACTTAACTTCGTTACTCTGTGATTTTTTTTTTTTTTTTTGAGACGGAGTGTCACGCTTTCGCCCAGGCTGGAGTGTAGTAGCACGATCTCAGCTAACGGCAAGCCTCAGCGGGGTTCAAGCGATTCTCCTGCCTCAGCGTCCCGAGTAGCTGGGATTACAGATGTGAGCCACCACACCTGGCTAGTTTTTGTATTTTTAGTGGAGACGGGGCTTTCACCATGTTGGCCGTGCTGGTCTCGAACTCCTGGCCTCAGGTGATCTGACCGCCTGGGCCTCCCAAAGTGCTAGGATTACAGGCGTGTACCATCATGCCCGGCCCTTTGTGATTTTTTTTAAGTGGTCTTTGCCTCACTCTTTAAGATGCCCATAATAATGGCTAAGGGGCTGTTGTATGGTTCTCATCGAGATGGTGATGAAGTCATTGAAAAAATATGCTGACCTGCGTCTCTAATTTCATAAATACTTAAATTTCACATAAACACTGGAAAGGCTCCTTGGACTCAATAAGCCATTAAAAGTAACGTAAGTTTGCTTTTAGCCAAGAAGTGGGCCCAAGAAGGTACCCATCCACCTTTCTACGTTTCACAGTGCATCCCTTTCCAAATCCAAATTATCCTATCCCAGTTCCTACAACAAGGCTTCCCAGTCTTTGCTCACACTGTTCCCTCGGCAGAAACACTCTCCCCTTCACCTCCTGGTTACACCCGCTCCTCCAAGATCCAGCTGAAAGGCCACCCGTGGCGACCTCTCCTAAAAGCCTTCCTCCATACTCTGGCAGAATGAATGACCTTAGTACTTGGCCTCGGACGCGTCTGCCTTGTGCGCGGGCTGCCGCCTCCCAGCCTAATCCATCTTGAGGTCCAGCCTTCCTGGAGACTGAGGCCTCTTCCTCTCGGATTGCCCAGTGCTCTGCACGTAGTAGGTGCTTAGTAAACGCTCGCACTGGGTTTGGTCACATTGTTCCCTTAATGCCGGGGCAGGTAGTGGAGCAGAGACGGCCCGACTGTCTTCGTTCTCGCCCGCCCGCAGGCAAAGCCCCCTGAGACGCAGGACTAGCCGCGTGCCTTTCCCACCGCCCCCGCGGCGCGCGCAGCCTAGTCACGGGCGCTGGAAATTCCTGCGCGTGCGGGCGCGCTGGGCAGGGCGGGGGCGGGAGAACCCGTGGAGTGAGCCTGTGACGTGAGGGGGCGTGGCACGGCGAGGCTCCGCCCCCTCTTCCTCGCCCTCTCTCGCGGGTCGGGGTTACATGGCGGCGACTGCGGCAAAGCGAGAGCCTCGGAGACGCCGCTGCTGCCAGCACAGCCGGAGACCTGAGCCGACACTGGGGGCTGTCCGCGGGCCCCGCACTCTCTCGATGAGTCGGAGAAGTCCCGTGAGTGTGTGTGTGTACGTGTGCGGGGTGCGCCGGCGGGGAGGCTCGGGAGGGCGCCGCGGCGGGCCCGGCGGCGGCGGAGCCGGCTCCCTCCTCCATTGTGTGTGACCCTCCGGCGGCTGCCGCTCAACAAAGGCGCTTTTGTTTGGTCTGCCGCCCGCCCCCTGCTCGCCCGCCTGCCCGCCCTCTCGGGCCTGGCCGGCGCGTCCCCGCGCGGGCCGGCGGGCGGCGGGCCGGGGTCCCCGCGTGGGGCCGGCGAGGCGGCCAGTGGGCCCCTCCCACCCGGCACGCCCCTCGCCAGTCGCCCTGCCGGGCTGCGCCCGTTCCCTGGCCCCGCACGCCGGCTGCCGCCCAGCCACCTGCGCCCGGCTCCGCGGGTTCGAAACCCAGCCGGACCGGAGGGCGGGCGAGCGAGGGGCGGCGGCCCGGGGAACATGAGGTGGCGTGGAGTCTCGCCTTCCTGGCACTCTGCCCTTCGAAATGCTCCCGTGTCTCCTCCCCCGTCCCACCCGGTGACTCGGCCTCAGCTGACTCCGGCCGGGCAAAGTCTCCAGTGGCGTAGCGCGCAGCGCTCACCCGGCTCGCCTCAGAGCCCTGAAGTCCGCCCAAGTTTTGAGTCTAGCCATGAATGAGGTACTGAAAACTCGGAGACGAAATTCCTAATTTCCTCCCCCGGCCCTGCAGTCTTGCCTTAGCTTCTTTCGGGACCTTAAGTGGTGTTCTGTGAAAGTGCCCAAATGAAAGCTTGTTTTGTCGGTTCACCAAAAAGGGCCTTGTCGCTTTGCTGTGCATTTTAGTCCGCCTTGTGAGTTGTGTCGAAAAGTAAAGGTGTTTTGGCAACCTTTTGTTTATTGACGAGTGTAGGACCCAACCGGTTCAGGTGTTACGGGGGAGCTCTGTGCAGCAGGAGCTTCTCGATTCCTTTCCTGTTTTATTTTTTCTTTTGCTGGTTCATTGGAAAAGGTCCAGTGAAAGGGACTGGTGAGTTGGAATTAGAAGCCTACTTGTATTAACGGCGTAATTCATGTTCATTGCTAAAGATGCAGTCTCAGTAATGACTTTATTTTAACGGATACAGACGATTTGTCGAGGGGAAAAATTAACACGCCGTACAATGAAGAGCAAGCAGCTTCAGAGTAATTTTCTGATGACTGATTCTTCTAGCCTGTCTCTTACAGTTTCAATTGGGCATGTCCTCTCTCTTTGACGCTGGAAAACTGAGATGGAAAGAATGATCTGACCAGAAGAATGTAGGGTCCAAACAGGGCCTGGCCCTGAAATCAGGAATTTCTTCATAGAAATGTCAGATTGTAATTTTTAAAAAATAATTTTGAATTGGGTGAAAGAAACTTTGTCTTTAGATAGTAATTGTTCAAACATGTTTATGAAGTGTTTGCTATGTGCCAGGGAGTGTAAAGTCTTTACATCATTTATTAAGAATTGCCTTGTTAAGCTTGTCAAATTATTTATTGATGTCCTGAATTCAGTAATTACAGTTAATCTAAAAAATATGCCAGATTTGAGCAGAACATATTTGATCACCTAGGTATTTCTGTTCAGAAGAAAACACTGGAAAACGGAGAATATTTTAGGAAAAACTTCGTATATGAGGATATTTTGGAATTCAGTTATTTGCAAAAGAGCATTAGAAGTAGTCGTTGGCTACTTTGTGATTAGAAAATCCAGAGAAGAGTGATCTGAAGTAAGTTAATTTTGCGATTAAAAAAATGCACACATTCTAAAGACAAATGTTAGCACTAAAAATGTTGCAGTGCTTTACATAAATTCATTTAAAGCATCGTGAGAAACATAACTGACAAAATAGTAAGGTTTGCTGACTCAGGGTGCTTTGCTGAAGGGGATGGGGTCGGGTAGGAGGAAGCTTACAAGTGCTGCTGCAAGTTTTGAGTTGGATGATGACTCATGCTGCCCACGGACTGCTACGTGGCTTTTTTTTTTATTGTATTTTTTTTTTAAATGATAGGCTAAAATGTTCCTGTCCACATTGAAATTCTCTCTCATTTTTTTCTGAAGAGGAACAGCAGTTTCTATAAAGTAATGGCTTCTTAAATTGCATTTTAAAAGGATATCGTATACCCTACAGGTGGAATTGTGTAACGTTTGCTGAGAGGAAAGGTAAAACCAATTGCTGGTCAGGTGCTGAAATTAAATGTTTGATACTAGCAGGTTTTTGGCTACTGCTGAGAGAGATTTGTTACAAGTTATTTATAAAGGACAGATAGTACTTTTATGGTGTCATTAGAAATTGACCTTATGTTTTTATTGGTTATGTGAGTTATCTTTAATATTTAATCAGATATGGCTCTGAATATGAATGTTTCACTCTCATGGAATTATTAAAACATGATTATATGTTGTGCTTTGTGATTTATGTGAATTTTCTGTTTTAATAAAGACAATTTGAAATAGGTGTTAGGCACTATTTTCTTTTTCTTTTTTTAAGATAAGCTGAATGTACACTTCCAAATTTAAAACTTTAAGTTGAAACTTGGTAATAAGATAAATCTTTTGACTGATTTTAAAACAGGCAATGTTTAGCAAGTTGGCTTAAAATAAGATTGAGAGGGGGAAAAAGATTGAGAATGGCAGTTTAAGAGTGGGGCTGGGTGCAGTGGCTCACACCTGTAATCCCAGCACTTTAGGATTCCGCTGAGGTGGAAGGATCGCTTGAGGCCAGGAGTTCAAGACCAATATGGGCAACATAACAAACCCTGTCTCAATTTTTAAAATAAAAGAAAAATTTCCCACCCATCCTCTAGTTTTTCTGTGTATACCATTTAATTTTCCAAAGGGATTTGAGGAGTTTGTGGACAGTAAAGTGTTTGTTGTTGTTGTTTTTGTGAGACAGGGTCTTGCTCTGTCACCCAGGCTGGAGTGCAATGGTACAATCACTGTTCACTGCAACCTCTACTTCCTGGGCTCAGGTGATCTCCTGCCTCAGCCTCCTGAGTCCCTGGGACTACAGCTGTGTGCGACCATGCCTGGCTAGTTTTTGTATTTTTTGTAGAGATGAGTTTTCACCATGTTGCCCAGGCTGTTCTTGAACTCTTGGGCTCAATCAATCTGCCTGCTTCAGCCTTCCAAAGTGTTGGGATTTCAGGCGTGAGCCCCTGCTCTCGGCCCGTAAAATGTATTGTTAATGTGAATTAAATTTTTGGAACTATTTTGGACGAGTATTGCGTGCTTTATATCTAGAGGATTTTTAAATAAAGCTTAATTCAAACTTTAAAAAAAATTTTCTAGTAAACATAAAAATACAAATATAAAGTATTGAAAATTTTCAGAGCATCATATTACTTAGAGGTTTAACACATTTCCGGCATTGTTTTCAAATATAGGTAATTAGCTGTAGTGCATAATTCAGAGTTTAAAAACAAACTGAAGCCAGGGCGGTGGCTAACGCTTGTAATCCCAGCACTTTGGGAGGCTGAGGCGAGACTCCAAAAAACAAACAAACAAACAAAAACTGGGTATCTTAGCTTGCTTCCTATCTCCAAGGTACTGTTTTATGAAATGCTGAGCCTTCTCACCACTGCTATCCAATTCCTTGTTACTTTTGAACCATTTGAACCTTGTGTTACTCTAGGTCCCCTGTTAAAATGGAAAGAAGATGCCTCAGAAGTAAATTCTGTGTGGCATTGTTGGCTGCCTTCATTAGTTCCTTCAGCCTGTTTTGTGGGTTGTTACATTACACTACAACCTGCCTGTGGTATGGGAATTTTGCTCATTTTTATTGCTGAGAACCTTGACTGAGACTTTAAGAAAGCAACTCCAATGTTACTGTAATTAATGGCATTTTCCAGGGGTTGCTTTCATGTGAAGCTGATGCTTTTAAGGTGACAGTGATGTGGGCCAAGTCCAGCACTGGTTTTTTTCATCTCCATCAACTGCCTATTTGGAAAATACTGTGTGGCTGTCTGATAGAGTTGGTTTTTTTTATTTGTTTGTTTTTTGTTTTGAGACGAGTCTCACTCTGCCGCCAGGCTGGAGCGCAGTGGTGCCATCTCGGCTCACTGCAACCTCTGCCTCCCACATTCAAGTGATTCTTCAGCTTCGGCCTCCTGAGTAGCTGGGACTTCAGGCACACACCACCATGCCCAGCTAATTTTTGTATTTTATTTTTATTTTTTTAGTAGAGACGGGGTTTCATTATGTTGGCCAGGATGGTCTCGCTCTCTTGACCTCCTGATCCACCTGCCTGGGCCTCCCAAAGTGCTGGGATTACAGGCGTGAGCCACTGCGCCCGGCCCATAGAGTTCTAAAAGCTTTGTCTTTTATACATGTCAGTCTTCTAAGTCCATTTCTAAAAACTTGTTCAGAGATTGAATGTTTATATAGCAAATAAAATTTTCCAATTGATTTTCATTAAATTTGTTTTTTTTTTTTTTTTTTTTTTTTTTTGAGACGGAGTCTCGCTCTGTCACCCAGGCTGGAGTGCACTGGCCAGATCTCAGCTCACTGCAAACTCCGCCTCCCGGGTTCACGCCATTCTCCTGCCTCAGCATCCCGAGTAGCTGGGACTACAGGCGCCCGCCACCTCGCCCGGCTAGTTTTTTGTATTTTTTAGTAGAGACAGGGTTTCACCGTGTTAGCCAGGATGGTCTCGATCTCCTGACCTTGTGATCCGCTCGCCTCGGCCTCCCATAGTGCTGGGATTACAGGCTTGAGCCACCGCGCCCGGCCAATTTGGTATTTTTTTCACAGAAAAAAAATGGTATCATAAAACTTGTTTTTAGAATCCTAGCATTTACCTCAGAAAAGTCTGCCTCTGCAGAGAGTACAAATCTATATGTATTTAATTCTGTACGATCATAAAACTTTAAAAATATTACTGTTTTGGAGGTGTCATGGACATTATCTTGCTTCATTCATGTACATCATTTGACAGTTAAGGAAACTGAGGCCTGGAGAGATCTAAGACCTTGGTACTGAAAGTGTGATTTCTGGACCAACAGTATTAGCATCACCTGCGAACTTGTTAGAAGTTAGAATCTTGACCTCATCTCAGTCCTACTGAATTAGAATCTTAGAATCTACATTTTTTTTGTAAATAAGAGGCACAATCTTGCCCTGTTGCCCAGTTTGGATCAGAGTGTAGTGGTGTGATCATAACGCACTGCCACCTGGAACTCCTGGACTCAAGTAATACTCTCACCTCAGTAGCTGGAATACAGGTGTGTGCCATCATACACTGCCTTTTTTTTTTTTTTTTTTTTTTTTTTTTTTTTTTTTTAGGAGTGGAGTCTCGCTGTGTTGCCCATTCTGTTCTCAAACTCCTGGCCTTCTACCATGCTGGGAAGAACCTACATTTTAACAAGATTTTCAAGTCATTCAGTGCACATTCAGTTTAAGAAGCACTGCTTAATGATGCATACACCTGGGCAGTATAGTGAGACCCTGTCTCTACAAAATAAAATGAGCCAGTTGTGGTGTGCATGCCTGTAGTCCCAGCTACTTTAGAGGCTGAGATGAGAGGATTGCTTGAGCCCAGGAGGTTGAGGCTGCAGTGAGCCCTGATCGCACCACTGCGTTCCAGCCGGGGCAACAGCAAGAGACCCTGTCTCAAAAAATACGTAAATAAATAAAAATTAAAATGATGCATACATGGTTGTTCAGCTCGTTAGTCTTCTGAGTTGCTCTTTCCACTGACCCTTCTGAAAAAAGTCAAATGGAAAATGTAGAAGCTAATCACTGCCCAGTTGAACTTTCTATGATGATAGATGTGTTCTCTGCTATCCAGTGAGGTAGCCATTGGCCATGTGTGACTGTTGAATACTTGACGAGCAAGTAGTGCACTTGAGGAATTGAATTTTTTATTTAATTTTAGTTACTTTAAATAGTTGGACGTAGTTGGTGGTTACATGGACAACACAGATCTAGATGATCTTTGCCCACTCTAAAATCTAAGTTGTAACTTAATAATGGGTTAGACTCAGTTTAATCATTGTTTTCTCCTAATGTACAAATTGGAGAGAGGGTATGTTGACTTAGTTTTTCTAATATGCTCAGATATTATTTTAGTATGTATTATAAAACAGTGCTGATTTTCTAATTGATACATCTGTATTCAATAAAGTAGATAACCTAAGTTGTAAGGAAGTCCATTCCTTCCCATCTTAATAGGTATTTTCACTTGTATTTTTTAAAAATGGCTATTATTTGCTTCGTTATTCTGTGGAAAGCATTGACAGGATAGTTTTTGCCTCTGGCCTAGTATCTCTAGGCTTGTTGGCACTTGTTGGTAACTTCCAGATTGATCTGCTGTTTATGTTAATTCCAGGTGCAGAAACAGAGTGGTTCTTAACCTCCCACCTTTTTTTTTTTTTTTTTTTTTTGAGAGGGAGTTTTGCTGTTACTGCCCAGGCTGGAGTGCAATGGCCTGATCTTCACTCACTGCAACCTCCGCTTCCTGGGTTCAAGTGATTCTTATGCCTCAGCCTCCCAAGTAGCTGGGATTATAGGCATGCGCCACCACGCCCAGCTAATTTTTTATGTTTAGTAGAGATGGGGTTTCAACCATGTTTGAAGTAGATAAAGTAACCTAACCTCAGGTGATCCACCCGTCTCGGCCTCCCAAAGTGCAGGGATTACAGGCGTGAGCCACCATGCCTGGCCTTAACCTCCCACCATATGCAATGGGAAAATTCTAACCCTATAGTCACAGGCCTATGTCCAAATCCCGGCGTTTACTGTGTGTGTAATTTCATGAAGTTGCTTTTCTTAGAGCGTCATTGTTCTTGTTTATAAAATGGTATTTACAAGACTGTAGTTAGAGAAGAGAGAAATAATTTGTCATTTAGAAAATGCCTGTCATGGCTGGGTGCGGTGGCTCACGCCTGTAATCCCAGCACTTTGGGAGGCCGAGGTGGGCGGATCACAAAGTCAGGAGTTCTAGACTAGCCTGGCCAACATGGTGAAAACCCATGCCTACTAAAAATACAAAAAATTAGCCAAGTGTGGTGGTGCATGCCTGTACTCCCAGCTACTCTGAAGGCTGAGGGAGGAGAATCACTTGAACCCAGGAGGTAGAGGTTGCTTTGAGCCAAGATCGCACCATTGCACTCCAGCCTGGGCGACAGAGCGAGACTCCATCTTGAGAAAAGAAAAAAGAAAATGGCTGTCACGGCCGGGCACCGTGGCTCACACCTGTAATCCCAGGACTTTGGGAGGCCGAGGCGGGCAGATGACAAGGTCAGGAGTTCAAGACCAGCCTGGCCAGCATGGTGAAACCCCATCTCTACTAAAAATACAAAAGAGCTGGCCATAGTGGTGGGTGCCTGTAATCCCAGCTACTCAGGAGGCTGAGGCAGGAGAATTGCTTGAACCCAGTAGGGGGAGTTTGCAGCAAGCTGAGATCGTGTCACTGCACTGTAGCCTCGGCAACAGAGCGAGACTCCTTCTCAAAAAAAAAAAAAAATTAGAAAATGCCTGTCACATAATAGGTCCTTAGTAGATATGAGTTACCTACCCTCCCCCCTCCTGCTTGGATTTTATAGCCCTCTGTAATTGAGTTATATGCTTAAGATACGAATCAGTCTTAACACATATTTTGAGTCTTTGTCTCTACCAGTTACTGTAATTTCATGCCTTGCTTCATTCATGTTGTATCCCATGTAGATTTCGCCACTTGTGCTCGGGACTTCTTCTCTTGACTTTTTTTTAATCTTAATTTTTTTGTGTGTGTAGATGGGGTCTCCCTCTGTTGCCCAGGCTGGACTCAAGCAGTCATCCTGCCTCGGCCTCAAAAAGTGCTGGGTTTACAGGCATGAGCCACTCTGCTCAGTCTGTTGATTTCTCCTTATTTCTGTATTTATCGTTTTTTGAGATGGAGTCTCACTCTGTTGGCCAGGTTGGAGTGCAGTGGCATGATCTCGGCTCGCTGCAGCCTCCACCTCCCAGGTTCAAGTGATTCTTCTGCCTCAGCCTCTTGAGTAGTTGGTACTACAGGTGCCCACCACCACGCCCGGCTAATTTTTGTATTTTTAATAGAGATGAGGATTCGTCTCTATGTTGGCCAGGCTGGTCTTGAACTACTGACCTCAAGTGATTTGTCCACCTTGGCCTCCCAAAGTGCTGGGATTGCAGGTGTGAGCCACCACACCCTGTCAGCCTGTTGACTTCTTTTTTTTTTTTTTTTTTTGAGACGGAGTCTTGCTCTGTTGCCGGGGCTGGAGTGCAGGGGCTGGAGTGCAGTGGCCGGATCTCAGCTCACTGCAAGCTCCGCCTCCCGGGTTCACGCCATTCTCCTGCCTCAGCCTCCGGAGTAGCTGGGACTACAGGCGCCCGCCACCTCGCCCGGCTAGTTTTTTGTATTTTTAGTAGAGACGGGGTTTCACCGGGTTAGCCAGGATGGTCTTGATCTCCTGACCTCATGATCCGCCCGTGTCGGCCTCCCAAAGTGCTGGGATTACAGGCTTGAGCCACCGCGCGCGGCTGCCTGTTGACTTCTTAAGGACTTACCTGGTTCTTGCCTGCATCATGAATTTTTCCCTTTCTGGATCATCTTTGTTAGTATACAGATGTGCTTTAGAACTGTACTGTCCAGTATAGTAGCTACTAACCAGTAGTGCTTTCTGCAATGAAATGTGTGACTGTTAAAAGAAAAATTTTAAAAATTTAGTTCCTCAGTGATGCTAGCCATATTTCAGTTGTTCAGTAGCCATATTTGGCTAATGGCTACTTTATTGGACAGTGCAGATATAGAACATCCCTATCATTGCAGACAGCACTATTGGACAGCAGCTCTAAATGAGGCTTCCTTCTTTATAAGCCCTCTCCCCATTCCACATTATTCTCTAGCTACAGCCTCATTTCTCTGATTCTCCTCCAAACCAGTTTTCAAAAGTTGTCATTTTGTGCTCTCTCTACTTTCCTTTGCTTCTCAGCCTACTACAGATTGGCCTCCATTCTTACCATTAAAACTACTCTAATCAAGGTTACCAGTGGTTTCTATTTACTAAATTCGTCTTACAGGCTCTCGTAGGAGCGTTCAATGTAGTTGACCACTGTTTTCTGCCTGTTCATCAACTTCTCATTTTATGAGACATATGTTTTTGTTTTCCTTCACTTTACTCCTTGTTATACTGTATTTTTTTTTTTTTCTGAGACGGAGTCTAGGTGTCATCCAGGCTGGAGTGCAGTGGCGCAGTGTCGGCTCACTGCAACTGCCACCTGCTGGGTTCAAGTGATTCTCCTGCCTCTAAGCCTCCCCAGTAGCTGGGATAACAGGCGCACACCACCACACCTGGCTAATTTTTGTAGTTTTAGTAGAGATGGGGTTTCACCATGTTGGTCCAGCTGGTCTTGGAACTCCTGACCTCAGGTGATCCACTGACCTTGGCCTCCCAAAGTGCTGGGATTACAGGTGTGAGCCATTGCACCTGGCCTTTTTTTTTTTTTTTTTTTAAACAGGCTTCTCTCCTTTACCTACATCTAAGTATTGGCATACCTAAGACAGGATAAAACTCCTGGGTTTTTTTTTCACCCTCTTTTTCTAAATTCATTCCCTAGGTGGTCTCATTCAACTCATTGTTTTAAATGCCATCTATATGTGAATCATTCTCATATTTATGTTTCTAGTTTAGACTTCTTGCCTGAGTTCCAGACATATTATCCAACTGCGTTGCTAGACATTACCACTTAGTAACCTAGTAGGCAGTTGTCTAAATATACCTCACATGTCCAAAATAGAACTCTCTTCCATAATATTATTCCAGTCTTTCCCTCTTCCGTAACTGGCACCTAGGAGTTATCCTTGAATCCTGTTTTTCCCTTATCCCTATAGCTAATCCATCATCAAGTTCTTTTGGACTCCAGAATGTCACTTAAATCTATTTATTCAATGATCTGTTTTACATCTTTGTTTCTACCACCCTAGTCTCAGCCCTCATTATGTCACCTGGCTTACTGAAATAGCTCTTAACTGGTCTTTGCTTTCACTCAGCTACCTTGTTCAGACATTCTTTCTCCCGGTAACAAGAATCTGCTTTCAAAAATGTAAATGAAATAATGTAGATTGCCTGCTTAAAGTGGTTTCCTAGTTTTTCTTTGGTCTTAGTTATGAGATTCAGAATCCTGCCTCCTGTGTTCTTCCTATCTTATTGCTACCTCCTTTCCTATGCCCTTTGCTGGAGATGCTGTGGCTACACTGGCATTTCTTTTGCTCCAAAATTCCAAGTTTTGTCCCGCCTTAGGTTGTTCAATTTGTTGTTTCCTCTGTTGGAAATGCCCTTCTCCCATCTCTTAGCAATGCTGGTAGCTTCTTACTCAGGTTTCAGCTCCTCAGAGGGCCATTTCCCAGCTACTAGGCCAAATCTGAATTTGTTGATTAGCTAACTTGTTTGTTGATCTCTCCTTACTAGATTGCAAGCTCTTTGGAAGCAGAATAACCTTGTCTGTCTTATTCTCTACTGTATTGTCATACAGTGCCTTTCACATGCTAAGTGCTCAGTAAATTTTTGTGGACTGTATAAAATGATTCCTTTAAATCTCGGAAGCGAAAAACTGCATTAATAATTGCATTGTACCCAGTGTAACGTGATTCTGGACTGGGTCCTTTACGTCCCAAGTATATGATTGGGATTATTGCAGAAACTTAAATGGGGTCTGATTATTAGATGGTAGTACTATACCAGCATTAATTTCCTGATTTTGATGATTGAATTTTAGTTATGCAGAAGAAGGATTTTTTTTTTTTTTTTTTTTGAGACAGAGTCTCAGTCTCTTGCCCAGGATGAAGGAGTACAGTGGTGCAATCTCAGCTCACTGCAACCTGCGCTTCCCAGGTTCAAACAATTCTCCTGCCTCAGCCTGCGGAGTAGCTGGGACTACAGGCCTGTGCTACCATGCCCAGCTAATTTTTTTTTTTTTTTTTTTGAGACAGGCTCTCACTCTGTTACCCAGGCTGGCATACAGTGGCGCAATCTCGGCTGACTGCAGTCTCTGCCTCCTGGGTTCAGGCAGTTCTCATGCCTCAGCCTCCCGAGTGGCTGGGATTACAGGCGCCACCTTGCCCGGCTCATTTTTTTGTATTTTTAGTAGAGACAGGGTTTCACCGTGTTGGTCGGACTGGTCTTGAACTCTTGACCTCAAAGGATCCACCCACCTTGGCCTCCCAAAGTGCTGGGATTACAAATGTGAGCCACCACCCCTGGCCTTAATTTTTGTATTTTTAGTAGAGAGACAGGGTTTCCCCCTGTTGGCCAGGCTGGTCTCAAACTCCTGATGTCAAGGGATCCGCCCACCTTGTCCTCCCAATGTGCCAGGATTACAGGTATGAGCCGCTGCGCCCAGCCAGAAGGTCTTTGTCTATAGGAAATATACTCTACTCAAAGGGTTGGGGAGTGAAGGGAGATATATACTAGTCAATAAAAAAAAGGTACAGTGAGAGATCTTGGAATTTGGTTTACAAACCTGGTTCAAATCCTGGCTCTCTCATTTATGTGTGATCTTGAATGTATTTTTTAAATTCTCTAAAATAAAGATTATAATATTTATTTTGCCTATTGAGAGGATTTAGTGTAAGGGTGTATGTCCAACACAATGCTTCACACACAATACAGTCTCAATAAAACCTTGCTTATATTCTTTTAAAATTCAAATATTAAAAAAGGTTGACCAGGCATGGTGGTTCACGCCTGTAATCTCAGCACTTTGGGAAGCCCAGGTGGGACGTTTGCTTGAGCCCAGGAGTTCAAGACTAGCTTAGGCAATATTGTGAAACCTTGTCTCTACCAAGATAATAAAAAAATTGAGCCAGGCAGGGCTGCTCGCACCGTGGTCATAGCTACTCAAAAGGCTGAGGTGGTCCACCCACCTTGAGCACTGGTGGCGGAGGTTGCAATGAGTCATGTTCATGCCACTGCACTTCAGCCTGGGCGAGCAAGACCCTGTCTCAAGATATAAATAAAATAAAAATTTCAACATTTTATTTTCATGTTCAGTGCTATGACTTCCTTTATAATATGAACAAATAATTTTTTTTTTGGTTGAGACGGAGTCTTGCTCTGTCACCTGGGCTGGAGTGCAGTGGCGCGATCTTGGCTCACTGCAAGCTCTGCCTCCCGGGTTCACGCCATTCTCCTGCCTCAGCCTCCCAAGTAGCTGGGACTACAGGCGCCCACCACCATGCCTGGTTCATTTTTTGTATTTTTAGTAGAGATGGAGTTTCACTGTGTTAGCCAGGATGGTCTTGATCTCCTGGCCTCATAATCCACCTGCCTCGGCCTCCCAAAGTGCTGGCATTACAGGTGTGAGCCACCGTGCCCAGCCCAATAATTTTTAATTTTTAAGTGTTTTTTTTTTTTTTTTTTTTTTTTTTTTTTTGAGACAGAGTCTTGGTCTGTCGCCAGGCTGGAGCGCAGTGGCGCAATCTCGGCTCACTGCAACCTCCGACTCCCTGGTTCAAGCGATTCTCCTGCCTCAGCCTCCTGAGTAGCTGAGATTACAGTCATGTGCCACCATGCTTGGCTAATTTTGTGTTTTTAATAGAGATGGGGTTTCTGCATGTTGGCCAGGCTGGTCTCTAACTCCCAACCTCAGGTGATCCGCCTGCCCTGGCCTCCCAAAGTGCTGGGATTACAGGCATGAGCCACTGCTCCTGGCTGTGGATAGATATTTTTAATAGGCTTTTTATATTTTCGAGATATTTACCCTTTCTGAGTTTTTTATTCCTCTCTGTAGATCTGGGGTTCGTTACATTTTTCTTTCATCCTAAAGGACTTCTTTTAGCATTTCTTGAAGTGAAAATCTGCTGGAGACAGATTCTAGATTCTATCCAGTTTTCTTAATACTTTTTTTTCTTTTTTTGTTTTTTGACGTGGAGTTTCACTCTTGTTGCCCAGGCTGGAGTGCAATGGCGCAATCTTGGCTCACTGCAACCTCTGCCTCCCACGTTCAAGTGATTCTCCTGCTTCAGCCTCCCTAGCAGCTGGGGTTACAGGCATGTGCCACCACACCCAGCTAATTCTGTATTTTTAGTAGAGATGGGGGTTTCTCCATGTTGGTCAGGCTGGTCTCAAACTCCTGACTTCAGGTGATCTGCCCGCCTCAGCCTCCCAAAGTGCTGGGGTTACAGGTGTGAGCCATTGCGCCCAGCCTTCTTTTTAAAAATGGAGACAGAGTCTCACTGTGTTGGTCAGGCTGCTCTTGAACGCAAGTGATTATCCCACCTCAGCTTCCTGAGAAGTAGCTGGGATTACAGGCATAAGCCACGGTGCCTGGCATCTTTCTGCTTTTGTCTTTTTGAAAAGGTCTTCATTTTTGAAGGTTATTTCTCTTAGATACAGAATTCTGGTGTGATGGTTAGTATTAGGTGTCAACTTGATTGGATTGAAGGATGCCTAGATAGCTGGTAAAGTATTGTTTTTGGGTGTGTCTGTCAGGGTGTTGCCAGAGGAGATTGATCTTTGAGTCAGTGGACTGGGAGAGGAGGACTCACCCTCATCAGTGTGGGTAGGCACCAACCAGTTGGCTGCCACTGAGGCTAGAACAAAGCAGGCGGAAGAAGATGGGATAAGGCTGGCTTGCTGAGTCTTTTGGCTTTCATTTTTCACCCGTGCTGGATGCTTTCTTCTGTTCCTCCTGCCCTTGAACATCAGACTGCAGATTCTTTGGCCTTTGGACTCTTAGACTTAGACCAGTGGTTTGTCGGGGGTTCTCCAGCCTTCTGCTGCAGATAGAAGGCTGCACTGTTGGCCTCCCTGCTTTTGAAGCTTTTGGACTGGTATTGAGCCACTGCTGGCTTATTTCTTCCCCAGCTTGCAGACGGCCTGATGTGGGACTTCTTCGCCTTGTGATTCTGTGAGCCAATTCTCCCTGATAAGCTAATGAGCTCCCTTTCATATATACATATAACCTATTATTTCTGTCCCTGTGGAGAACTGGGACTAATACATCTGGGTTGATAGGTTTTGTTTTTTATTTTGGTTTTTCTTTATTTTCTTTTTGGGTTGATAGTTTTTTTTTTCCTTTTGGTACTTGAAAAATGTTCTATTGTCTTCTGATTTTCATTGTTTCTGGTGGTAAATCAGCTATCATTCTTATTCTTCTTCTCCAGTATATACTTTCTCTCTTTTCCCTGGTTGCTTTTTTTCCAAGTTGCTTTTTTTTTTTTTTTTTTTTTTTTGGAGATGAAGTTTCGCTCTTGTTCCCCAGGCTGGAATGCAGTGGTGCGATCTCAGCTCACTGCAACCTCTGCCTCCTGGGTTCAAGCGATTCTCCCCTGCCTCAGCCCCCTGAGTAGCTGGGATTACAGGCATGCACCACCATGCCCAGCTAATTTTGTATTTTTAGTAGAGATGGGGTTTCACCATGTTCTCCAGGCTGGTCTCAAACTCCTGACCTCAGGTGATCTGCCTGCCTCTGCCTCCCAAGTGCTGGGATTACAGGCGTGAGCCACTGTGCCCGGACTCCTGGTTGCTTTTAAGAGTCATTCTTTTTTGTCATTTGTTTTTTTGAGACAGAGTCTCGCTCTGTCACCCAGGCTGGAGTACAGTGGCTGATCTCAGCCCACAGCAGCCTCTGCCTCCTGGGTTCAAGCAGTCCTCCCACCTCAACCGCCCAAGTAGCTAGGACAGGCGCCTGCCACCATGCATAGCTCATTTTTGTATTTTTTGTAGAGTCGGGGTTTCACCCTGTTGCCCAGGCTGGTCTTGTATTCTTGAGCTCAGGCTATCTGCCTGTCTTGGCCCCCCAAAGTGCTGGGATTACAGGCGTGAGCCACTGTGCCCTGGCCAAGAGTTGTTCTTTCTCTTCCTTCTCTTTTCTTTTTGTTTTCAACATTTCACTCTGTGCATAGGTATGTTTTTTGTTTGTTTGTTTATTGAGATGGAGTCTTCCTCTGTCACACAGACTGGAGTGCAGTGGTGTGATTTCAGCTCACTACAGCTTTCTCCTTCCGGGTTCAAGTGATTCTCCTGCCTCAGCCTTCCAAGTACCTGGGACTACAGATGCACACCACCACACCTGGCAAATTTTTGTGTTTTTAGTAGAGACAGGATTTCACCATGTTGGTCAGGCTGGTCTTGAGCCCCTGATCTTGTGATCTGCCTGCCTTTACCTCCCAAAGTGCTGGGATTACAGGCGTGATCCACTGCGCCCGGCCCAGGTATGGATTTTTTTTTGTATTTATCCTGCTTGGGTTTCATCGAACTTCTAGATTTGTGGGTTGCTGTCCATTATCCTTTTTTTTTTTTTGAGACTGGGTCCCATTCTGTTGCACAGGCTAGAGTGCAATGGCTTGATCTTGGCTCACTGCAATCTGTGTCTCCCAGGCTCAAGCAATCCTTCCGCCTCAGTCCTCTGAGTAGCTGGGACTATAGGCATGCATCACCATGCCTGGCTAATTTTTATGTATATTTTGTAGAGATGGGGTTTCACCATGTTGCCCAGGCTGGTCTCGAACTCCCAGACTCAACTGATCTGCTTGCTGGCCTCAGCCTCCCAAAGTGCTGCAATTACAGGCATGAACCACTGCGTCTGGCCTTGTTATCTCTTCATCTGCCTTTGCTTTACTGAACCTTTAAGCTCTGCTTTTCAGTCTAGATTCTGGTTCTTTGGACTGCTGGGAAATTCTCTTTGCTCTCTAGTCTCACTCGAGATTTTCCTTATCTCCTGATTTTGCCCTAATTCTTTGACTTAGCCTTAGGAGGAATATCTGTCTTACATTCTTTGAAGACTTGAAGACTCAGAATGCCTCAGAGGTGTTTATTCCATGCTTCCTGTCTTGATCTCCTTCTACAGAGAGGGCCACTGCCTTGAACATGTTAGAGGCTCTTTTCATGGGATTTTCTCCGCTTTTCTTCCTTGCCCTCAGACTTGCACACGTTGAAAACCCCTAGGGGGCTGGGCACAGTGGCTCACGCCTGTAATCCACCACTTTGAGAGGCCGAGGCAGGTGGATCTCGTGAGGTTAGGAGTTTGAGACCAGTCTGGCCAATATGGTGAAACTAAAAATACAAAAATTAGCCGAGGTTGCAGTGAGCCAAGGTCGCACCACTGCACTTCAGCCTGGGTGACGGCAAGACACCATCTCAAAAAAAAAGAAAACCCATAGGGAAGAGTTAGCATTGGGGCTTGTAGTTGGGCCTCCTCCAGATTCTCTAATACATTATCTGAGTCCACATGCAACCATTAAAATTAAGTTCATTATAGGTTTGGCTGGTTTCTAATCCTGTCAGTGGATTCCTGGTTCTGCCACTTCGCCAGGAATGCGAATAGCTATGGTCTCTTCCCTTCTGAAGGGTTTGACATTTTCTCTGATTTAGCTTATTTACTATTTAGATTTCTTTACATCCTTAGCTCTCTGATGGGTTTTTTTTTTCTTCTTTTTTTTTTTTTTTTTTTTTTTTGAGACTGGAGTGCAGTGGCCGGATCTCAGCTCACTGCAAGCTCCACCTCTCGGGTTTACGCCATTCTCCTGCCTCAGCCTCCCAAGTAGCTGGGACTACAGGTGCCCGCCAACTCGCCCGG
Source organism: Rhinopithecus roxellana (assembly GCF_007565055.1). Lineage (NCBI taxonomy): Eukaryota > Metazoa > Chordata > Mammalia > Primates > Cercopithecidae > Rhinopithecus > Rhinopithecus roxellana. The sequence continues at coordinate 39,198,858 of NC_044553.1, forward strand.
CTAGTTTTTTGTATTTTTTAGTAGAGACGGGGTTTCGTCGTGTTAGCTAGGTTGGTCTCGATCTCCTGACCTCGCGATCCACCCGTCTCGGCCTCCCAAAGTGCTGGGATTACAGGCTTGAGCCACCGCGCCCGGCCTTTTTTTTTCTTAAACTATGATTTTTGTAGCTTATCCAGCTTGTTGCAGTTTATAGAGTGAGGCTTGGTATCTTGCAGCTTTGAGCATTCTAGTCAGAAGTGGAAATCCTGAGCCTTTTGTTAGAATTATAAAATTTGAGAGCTGGAAGAGACCATAGAAATCATGTAGTTTAAGCCAGGTGGGGTGGTGTGCGCCTGTACTCCTAACTACTGCCTGGCTCTGCCTGGGTGACAGGGCAAGACCTTGTCTCTTAAAAAAGAAGAAATCCTGTAGTTAGCCACTTTGTTTTCCTGATGAGGAACTGAGACATAAAAATGTAAAATTCTTTGATTACACAGCTGATTTAGCCACAGATCCTGGAGTAGACACCAGATCTTTAAACTTATGGTTTATTTCTTTTAATATAAGCTGTCCCACTTAGTTTTGTGTTGTTAAAACAGAACACCTGAGACTGGGTAATTTATAAAGAAAAGAAATTTATTTCTTACAGTTCTGGAGGCTTGGAAGTCTGATATTATGGTGCTGGCATCTGGTGAGGGTCTCCTTTCTGCATCATCCCATGGTGGAAGAGAAAGAGAGGGCCAAACTTGCTTTTGTAATAGGCCCACTCCCACAATAATAACATTAACCCATCTGCTTCTTACTAGTGATTAATAATCACCACTTATTAGGCCCCACCTCCCAACACTTGCATTGAGGATTAAGTTTCCAACCCATGAACTTTGGGGGACACATTCAAAGCATGGCACGGGCCTAGTGAAATCAGACTGGACTCTTTCAGTAGGGCCAAATTCTCAGCTGGGTCTGATAGGAAACAAACTTAAAATTTTGTTTTCAAATCTCACACGCTTTCTTTTTTTCTTCCTTCCTTTCCTTTTCCCTTTCCTTTCCTTTTCCTTTTCCTTTCTTCCCCTCCCCGCCTTCCCCTCTTTTTGTGAAAGCAGGTTTATTAAGAAAGTAAAGGAATAAAAGAATGGCTACTCCATAGGCAGGGCAGCCAAATCTTGCAAGCCTTCTTCAGTTTGGAGATAATGAGAGATAAAGAGGAAGGATATTCCAAAAAAATTATATGCCATTCTGAATTTTTTTTAAATTAGGGAATTGGCCAGATGCAGGGCTGATCTGTAATCCTAGCACTTTAGAAGACTTAGCTGGGAGAATAACTTGAGGCCAGGAGTTCAAGACCAGCCTGGGTAACATAGTGAGATCCCATTTCTACAAAAAAAAAAAAAAAAAGCGTGGTGTGTGCCTACAGGTCCCAGGTGCTTGAGAGGCTTACTGGGAGAATTGTTTGAAGCTACAGTGAACTTTGATCATGCCACTGCACCACAGCCTAGGCAACAGAGCAAGACCCTGTCTCTTAAAGAGAGAAGGGGAATCTTCAGCTAAGCGTATGGTTCTCTCCATTTGATGAGAGTCCAGAGATGTTTTATATGGCCTTGCATAATGTGACTTTCTTTAGACCCTCACCAGAGTTAGCTCAAAAACAACAGCAATCATGTTTGATCTGTAGTCTGAAAAGCTGTGGTGCTAAACCCTGCTAGGATGGACTGAAGAATAGTGTCAAGGTCTTGCATATCTTCATTATACCTTCTTTGGTATTAGATGGGCTGATAGGACTTTTTAAGAGTCCTGCTTGACTGATTATAGTAGGATGCTATTTCAGTGGCACAGTCCCTCCCCACCACCTCAACAAAATAAGATGAGAGCTGTAACAAAGCTGAAGTGTTTTATTTCTTCATTCTGAGTGGGTTGAAACCAGCTGCCTTCTTCATGTTATTGGCAGACCTATGCATTCGCATAGAGTGAGGGTCCTGGTGGAATGCCTGGAAAGGAAAATACCATGTCTAGGAATCTTCACTGATGTTTTCTAGTGGTAGATCAGAATATGATCAGATTCTGAAAAATTTGAGGTAGGACTTCCCTTCTCCAAAGCTTTCTACTGCCAGGTAGCATATGCTATTTACATTGATTCGTTCAGTACATATTTTAGGGTACCTACTAATTACCAGGTACTATGCTTAGGAAATGTCCCCGGAGCTACTTAGTCCCACACCTTTTGTAACAGACAAAGCCACAGAAAAAAGGAGGGGAATGGTGCCCTGGAAAATGAAGAGTAGAGGTTCTGAAGAATCAGATTAGATTAGATTGGGGAAGGATGGCAAAAGAAAAGGGAGTGAAAACGTTATTAGAAAGAAGAGAAAGAAAAGTGAAATGTTAGTGAGATAGGGAGGAATCCACTACATGTCCCTGTGCTCCAGGAGTAATAATGTGTTCCTATGAGCTCAAGATTGAAAAAAAAAAAGAAAATTGACCTCTGCTCTACGTTAATGCCTAAAACAATGCCTGGCACATGGTGAGCATTCAGTAAAATGTTGAATGAAACGTAATGGATGGATGGGAGAGTTGAATCTGTTTAGTCTGTGTAAAAGATGTTTTAAAAGCATCTTGGCTCATTCTGCTTCTGGGCTCATGTTGGGATTGCTTTTCCTCACTCCCTTGGTTATACACGTATGACCATGTGACCTACTTTAGTCAGTAAAATCAGAGAAGTGAATGGTGTCACTTTTGGATGGAAGCTTTGTTGCCAGTGAGATAGTCTTGTTTTCTCTGCTACATTGCATGTCATTGGTGGAGATGGTAGGTACTTTAACAGCTTGGCTGACAGCTACGTTGGACTTGTGGCATGAGCACGACTTAGATTTTTGGGGGCCATCTATTATCCTGACTGCTACGAAAATTTATATTTTCATCTGGTTAGAATCCTCAGGTGTCCAAAGGTGCTTGAAGAAAGAGGCTGTGCACATGGCTCCTGTCCTGCATTTGCACCAATATTTCTTTAATGTTAATTAGGTTAGGAATCTTAGAATAAAGCCTCCTGCCAGGAGGAAGATAAGAAATGGGATGAAGGGTTATAATTATTTAAAAATTTCCAGCCATAAATTTGTGGAAAGGATTGTATTTGTTTAGTATGCAACAATTTGAATAATATCTCTCCCATTCTGAGGATATGTATTAGCATAGGGCTTGGGAATAAAACTAAAGAAATGTAAGATTTGTTCTGTGGTTTTGTAAGTCATAGACTTAGAATTGGGAGAGTCTATGGGGATGTTATTACTAGTTTATCTGGTCTATGAATTTTTGAATTTCTAATATGGATGACTTACAGTAAAGCTGTAACTAGGAGATGGAGTCTCGCTCTGTCCCTCAGGCTGAAGTGCGGTGGCAGGATCTTGGCTCACTGCAACCTCCACCTCCCAGGTTCAAGCGATTCTCCTGCCTCAGCTCCTGAGTAGCTGGGATTCCAGCCATGCACCACCTGTGCCAAGCTAATTTTTGTTTTTTTTTAGTAGAGATGGGGTTTGGCCATGTTGGTCTGACTGGTCTCAGGTGATCCACCTGCCTTGGCCTCCCAAAGTGCTGGGATTATAGGCGTGAGCCACCCCGCCTTGTTGTAACTAGACTTACTAGTTGTAATCTAGTTACACATTTACTACAAGTCATCCATACTGGAAATTAACAACTAGAGATAAGCAACAAAATAAACATAATGGCATGCGCTTTTTTTTTTTTTTTTTTGAGACAGGGTCTCACTCTGTTGCCCAAGCTGGAGTGCAGTGGTGCGATCTCAGCTCACTGCAGCCTCAGCCTCCCAGGTTCAAGCAATTCTCCAACCTCAGCCTCCTGAGTAGCTGGGATTACAGGTGTGAGCCACCACACCTTGCTAGTTTTTGTATTTTTAGTAGGGATGGGTTTTACCATGTTGGCCAGGCTGGTCTCCAACTCCTGGCCTCAGGTGTTCTGCCCGCCTTGGCCTCCCAAAGTGCTAGGATTACAAGTGTGAGCCACCACGCCCAGCCTGTTTTGTCTTTAAGTTGAATAGTTGGTTACTGTCTTCTCTGACTTTGAAAGTTTATCTCTGTAGATAAGCATAGTTACTGATACTACCCAAAGCCTTTTAGACTTTGGCATTTTAGATTTAAGGTCCTGTGTCTCTTCCCAGGTTCCTAAGATTATTTGTTGTTAACAGTTTACACTCCCAGCCTCCTTGACGTCAAATCCTGAAAGGGTCCCTGGTAGCTCTTACGGCCACCCACCACACATTAGGAGCAAGGGCTTTGTCAAGAATGCAGTGAGCAAGCAGCTAAGCTGTAGCACTTGGCCTTCTCTGCCCAAAAAGCTTAGTAGCTTTGATGAGAGCTTGAGACATGATCTCAGGGAAGGGCGAATTTGCTACAGCTACATTTATCTGTGCCAGGTTAGGAGATAGCTCTAGGTGAATATAAGAAAAACTCAACCTTTCCCATCAGTCCAAAAGCAACTGGGTTTTGGCCGAGGAGATGTGAGGCTGGCTAGGTTCCTGTTAACTCAAATTACTCGCTTGACTATGGAGAAGAGCAAAATGAGTAAGAGCCTTTGTGGAGAGGGGATGGCCCTTACTTCAAACTTTCTTTGCACATCTAGACTTCCTTTTTGACATAGGTAGGCCAAGTTGCTCCTTAATAAGAAAAAAAGAAAATTCAGTTTCTATAGATTGGCGAGATAGGACAAAGTAAAGTTACTTCTTTTGTTTGCATTTCATTACTTTATATACTTAGTCTTGACTCCCAGTACCAGCATTGCTCTTGGTGTGGGGGCAGACCAGGTGACAGAGAGCAGGAAGTAATGTAGCAAAGAGAGCAGTGCTTGAGCAGACAGTTGTGTCTAATGCAGTTTCAGGGAACTGCCTTATAAACTTAGGAAGCTGCTATCCAGCCTGGATTATAGAGAGCTCTTAATTCCGTGGCATGGTAGATCACTGAAAGAAAGCCAAAGTTAAAGCAAAAAGCCAACTTTATTCTTGTAAATTATTCTCTGTACTTCATTTTATTCACCAAGTTTTTAAAAACAAAACAACATGAAACCAGCTAATCAAACTTAGTGATCACTCCCCAGACCACCCAGAATCAGCCTGGTTGGTAGGAATGGGTAGCATTTATTTGGAGGCAGAGAAATTGGAAAGATGCTGGAAAGGGTCCCTTTATGTTACCTTCCTTTTTACTCCCTTGTTGAAGTGTGTAGAATATGTAAAAATATGGAGCCGCAGTTTTTTCCTGGGTCTAAGCTTTAAACTTTGCCTTTCTGAAATTAAGTATGAAAGATGGTGGAGATAATGGCAATTAATAGGACACTGATGTGGATAGAGGATGCAGTGACCATCTGCTGGTCCAGCTGAGTTTTTTATATGCTTTAGTCAGGCCAAGGAGCTCCATGGTTGACGTGAAAGTTGGAGGTAGTTGGAGACATTAGAATTTGGAATATAACTGCCCTAAGAGTTAAGGTGATGAGGGAACAGTTTTCTTTCTAGGGCCACTAGGAGAGCATGAGAGGCCTCTGCATTTTTTATGGCTACCAGGCACACACATCTTGACTTTCTTAATCAGGTCAGACCCCCAGTGTGCAGACTCTCAGTAGTATCTTGTAGCATTCCTTGGTACCACTTGTCCTGTCTTCATTTCCTTGTTTACTTTCCTTCTTTTTAAAAAAAATTGTCTCTAGTCACATGATAAACTCCATGAAGGCAGAACCCAAGTCTCTCTTTACTCACCATTTTATCCCCATTGCCAAGGGATTGACACAGATACTTATCAAATACGTACCGAATAATGGAATATGACTGAATTGTAAACACTTAATGGATCCACTGTATGATATAGAGGTACAGCATGACTCCCAACTTTACTAATTAAGGTGGGTCTACTTTCCAAGATCCTGGCTGAAAAGGTGCTCCAGCAGCATTTGGTCTAATGGATAGTGAAGGATCCTGAAGACTACTACTCACAGAGCAATGAGGCAGAATCACTGAACAAACACTGCCATTGTGAATACTTCTCCCCCCAGCTGTTTACTTGGTATAATCCTCATTGTCTAGTGGAATTACAGTTTGGTTTATAAATACTACCTTCTCTTGTTAGAATGTATAGTCTTCATCATCTGAGTACATAATGATGGCTCTGCAGTTCTCAGTGTAGGCAAAGCTCCTACCTTCCCTAGTATCATTTTTTACCCACTCTGCCTCGTTAAGTGCTGACCAGTCACTGATAATTCTGAAAAGGCACTCTCCTTGAAGTTTGTAGTTTGTGAGGCTTCTTGGTCTCAATAAAATTTAAGTGGGGCAGATGTGAATGGAGGTCTTAAGTAAGGATCTCTCATTTTCATGGCTTTCCTAATCTGGCTACAACGCCTACTATAGTGCTATTCTGTCAGATAACAGTGGTGTAATTTTTGACAAAGCATCATTTGTGCTTGACTAGATTGCTAGTGAAGTAGAAGTTTGAGAGAGAACTTGGAGATCTTACTGTTCTTATTTCATTTGTCTATGGAACTGATTTTACAGTCAGAAATGTAAAACATGACTGAGCTTTAAGGAATTGTCTACATTAAGGCAGGAAGGTAGGCATGAACAAGCATTCTATTTCAGGTAGAGACTAGAGATGTAAAATTTTGGAAATAGTGGAGCCTTTGAGAAATACTGGTTTTCTTGACGAGCCTGCGAAACATAGTGAAACCCTGTCTCTACAAAAAATACAAAAATTAGCCGTGTGTGATGCTTGCCTCAGCAGCACATATACTTTAAAAAAAAAAAAAAAGCCTGGTGTGGTGGCTCCTGCCTGTAGTCCCAGATACTTGAGGGGCTGAGGTGGGAAGATCGCTTGAGCCCAGAAGGCAGAGGTTGCAGTGAGCAGTGAGCAGTGATGAGGCCACTACACTCCAGCTTGGGTGACAGAACAATACCCTGTCTCAAACAAACAAACAAACGAACACACTGGTTTTCCTAGGATATTTCCGGGGGAGCAGGAAGAATCAAGATGTGTACAAACAGAAAAACCTTGGTGGGAGGGAGACGCAGTATTAAAGCCCTTTTTAAAAATCTGAAACTTTTACCAATACAAACATTTATTTTTATTTTTATTTATTTATTTTTTTTGAGACAGAGTCTTGCTGTTGCCCAGGCTGGAGTGCAGTGGCGCGATCTCACCTCACTGCAACCTCCACCTCCCAGGTTCTAGCGATTCTCCTGCCCCAGCCTCCCAAGTAGCTAGGGTTACAGGCACTCATCAGCACGCTGGGCTAATTTTTGTATTTTTAGTAGAGACAGGGTTTCTCCGTGTTGGTCAGGCTGGTCTCCAACTCTCGACCTCAGGAGATCCACCCGCCTTGGCCTTCCAAAGTGCTGGGATTACAGGCGTGAGCCACCACGCCTGGCCCCAAAAATGTATTTTTATTACTTATTTCCACAATCACATGGGTTAGATCACATAACAGCATTGAAAATCCAGTGGCTAAAGACCAAAGACAAGACTAATGGCTCAGTTGGATAATGGCAAATGATATGTTGGACTTAAGTTGTTTAAATTTTTTTGGGGGGGGCGGGGGGCAGAGTCTTATTCTGTCGTCCAGGCTGGAGTGCAATGGCGTGATCTCAGCTCACTGCAGCTTCTACCTCCCTGGTTCAAGCAGTTATCCTGCCTTACTCCGGAGTAGCTGGGATTACAGGCATGCGCCACCACGCCCGGCTACTGTTTGTATTTTTAGTAGAGATGGGGTTTCACCATATTGACCAGGCTGGTCTTGAACTCCTGACCTCATGATGCTCCCTCCTCGGCCTCCCAAAGTGCTGGAATTACAGGCGTGAACCACCGTGTCCGGCCTTGAAATATTTTTTTAGTTCAAAAGTTTATTCACAAACTTTTTAAGTGTTTTATTACAAATAGACTGGTAAGCTACAGAATTTTTAGGACTTTTTTTTTTTTTTTGGCGGGCTAGGAGGGCTGATTTCTGAGAAGCAGAGAAAAACTTGCAGAGGAGAAGCCATCTGTTACAGTAAAAGAAAGCTCTTTTACTATTAGTGTCCTTCCTGTTAAGCAGATACAAGACCCGTTCTCATTTATTAAAAGAACTGAAGGATAGTAAGTATCAGTTTTTATTACAGCTGTCTTTCTCCTATTGGACAATGAGTTGAGTTTACTGAGGGCCGGAATCCTTTTGCTCATATCAGGTTTGCTCCTGCCTAGCATGTAGTAGTTGCTCAATATATGTTTATATATTAAATGAATAAATTGGTGGCTTTATTCTTTCTGCCTCAAATATTGTCTGGTCTTACTTGTTAGGAATTGTGACCACCGTATTTTCCATAATGCCTTATGTCTGGTACTCTGGGTACTCTGCAGATTCAAGGATTAGGCCATTAAGAAACTGAAAGAACCAAGTTGCATTTATTTTTTTTCAGGCTGGCTAGGGAACCATCTACTGGAGTTGAGGCTGTTTTTTCCTGCCCTTTTAGAGGATATTTTTTAAAGTACGAAATATTTTAAGCGAACAGAGATCAATATAACGAACCTTTATATACATACCAGCCAGCTCTGTAAGAGTCTAGTAATCTGCCATGCTTGTTATTTTAAAATAAATAACACATTAAAATGCAGAGAAATGATTCTGGTCTCTTTCCTTAATAACTTCCAGGTAATCATTATGAATTTGGTATTTGTCTCTTTTTTTTTTTCCTTTTGCAATATGCATATGTACTTACAAAAAAACTATTTTGCATGCATATAACTACTTATCTGTTCTCCTATTTTATGAAGTTTAGGTTGTTTCTAATTTTCTTTACCAAAAAAAATGAGCATTTCTCTAGGGAGTTTACTGTGAAGAAAAATGGCTGGGTCATAGAGTATGCTATTTATTTATTCATTTATATGTTTCTGCCAAATTGCTCTGAAGTTCTTGTACTAATTTAAACTCTAACCACTATTGTGTGTAAGTTTGTTTTTCCACACCCCTCAGACTTGACATTAACAGAGAAGCATTTTTTTCAATCTGAAATGTTCTTTTAAGGTAATCTTTTCCTATCAGTCACATTAAATACCTTTTCATAGGTATTATTCATTGTTCAAGTTTACTTTTATAAATTGAAGAGCATTATTCACATACTTATTTGTGCTGTTAGATTTTTGTTCATTGGATATTGATAGGCATAGTTAATAAATAAATATGCTCTTTAACAAACACATTGCAGACTTCTTATATATTCTTTTAGATAGATGTTACTAATGTTTTACCCCTCATAAAACTTGAGTTCTATAAAAATATTATGAACCTTCCCATACTTGTTGGCATTTCAGAAATGGTACAACCTAATGAGCCTAAGTGTTACCAAGAATCTAGCGTAGTGAAATCTGGAGCCCGGGCCAATGTGTGTGAATTGCTCATAACAGTTTTGTAAGCTATTATTGATTAAGGGTAATTTGTCACTTAATGACCATCAAGTTTAATGTAGCAGTAGTAGTTTATTGCTAAATGCTCAGTTTGTGTCATACTACAAATTTGAAGAAAAGGGTATTTCCTGCAGTGGTGACTCTCTTCTTTTTCTCATCCCCCCAGGTTGTATCAGAGTAAGATGGACGGTAGCTTTGATTGTGATTGTGGTGAGCTGGAGCCACCTGATCACTAACAAAAGACATCTTCTGTTAACCAACAGCCGCCAGAGCTTCCTGTTGAAATAAATATATAGCAACAAAGGAAGAAAAGAAGCAAAACGGAAATAGTGCTTACCAGCACCTTAGAATGATGCTGCTCAGGACCAGTCCAACACTGAATGTATCTGCACTGTGAGGAGAATGTTCATAGAAGCCTGTTGTGTGCATATTTATTCACATTTTTGTTAAATGTTAAATCGTTTAGCACGGTAATCTGAGTGCACAGTATGTCATTTCATTCCGTTTGAGTTTCTTGTTTTCTTTAAATGTCTGCAGAGTTGCTGCCCCTTTCTTGAACTATGAGTACTGCAATCTTTTTAATTCTCAGTATGAGTAGAGCTTTTTGAGCTTTAAATCTAAGGGGAACTCAACAGGCCTGTTTGGCATATGCAATGAACATCAAGAAACCATCTTGCTGTGGAAGCATAATTATTTTTCTTCTCCCTTTTTGAAAGATCTTTCCTTTTGATGCCAGTTTTCTTCCTTGTTTACACAAGTTCAATTCGAAAGGAAAAGGCAATAGTAAGGGTTTCAAAATGGCAGAGAAATTTGAAAGTCTCATGAACATTCATGGTTTTGATCTGGGTTCTAGGTACATGGACTTAAAACCGTTGGGTTGTGGAGGCAATGGCTTGGTTTTTTCTGCTGTAGACAATGACTGTGACAAAAGAGTAGCCATCAAGAAAATTGTCCTTACTGATCCCCAGAGTGTCAAACATGCTCTACGTGAAATCAAAATTATTAGAAGACTTGACCATGATAACATTGTGAAAGTGTTTGAAATTCTTGGTCCTAGTGGAAGCCAATTAACAGACGATGTGGGCTCTCTTACGGAGCTGAACAGTGTTTACATTGTTCAGGAGTACATGGAGACAGACTTGGCTAATGTGCTGGAGCAGGGCCCTTTACTGGAAGAGCATGCCAGGCTGTTCATGTATCAGCTGCTACGGGGGCTCAAGTATATTCACTCTGCAAACGTACTGCACAGAGATCTCAAACCAGCTAATCTTTTCATTAATACTGAAGACTTGGTGCTGAAGATAGGTGACTTTGGTCTTGCACGGATCATGGATCCTCATTATTCCCATAAGGTATGTAGAGAAAGCCAGCTGAGACAGACCTTTAAACTGATACGCTTAATCAGGAATAGGTACCTGCATTTTCTTTGTATATTGTGGCAGAATTTTTAATCTTATTAAACTTTACATAGTGCCTTTTTTCTGATACAAATCTATCTTTCACACTCTCTCTGTTTGAAATGAAGGTGGAGTGGGATAATTAAATACAAATTTCTAAAAAAAATATGGTTATTATAATGAAGTTCTAAAGTATATGGTTATTTATTATACATGAAATTCTCCCTTAGTTATTTAAGAGTGGAATATACTTTCTTTGGGACAGAATTGTGGTAAGAGGGGATACTATTTCAACTTTTAGGTCTTTTGTTTTTGAGACAGAGTTTCACTCTGTCGTAAAGGCTGAAGTGCAGTGGTGCCATCTTGGCTCACTGCAACCTTCACCCCCTGGATTCAAGTGATTCTTGTACCTCAGCCTCCCAAATAGCTGGGATTACAGGTGTGTGCCATCACGCCCAGCTAATTTGTTTGTATTTTTAGTAGAGACGGGGCTTCACCATGTTGGCCAGGGCGGTCTTGAACTCCTAGCCTCCAGTGATCTGCCTGCCTCAGCCTCCCAAAATGCTAGGATTACAAAGGTGTGAACCATCATGCGTTGTCTTTTTTTTAGAGACAAGATCTTGCTGTGTTGCTCAGGCTGGCGTCAAATTCCTGGGCTCAAGTGATCCTCTGGCCTCATCCTCTTGAATAGCTGATGCTAAAGGTGCATGCCAGCACACCCAAACTTATGTCTTCTTTTGTCCCTTTAAGACTGTACTATTCAGTTCTGCTTTGTTTAAACTAAATTTAGCTTGAAATCTAAATTCCCATAAACAATTGGTAGTAAGTATAGCCAAAAAGATGCACAGCAACTTCCTCTTAGATAGCAAATGGCCTTCATACAAGAATTTAGTATTTTTCAAGCTGAACCTTGATCTTTTAGTTTTGAAATGAAATCTTACGTGGGACCGTGATGTTTAAAATAGAAAAGTGGAGCTGCTTTGGCCGTAAAGAACCCCTGGGAGCCCTGCTTTGTTGGCTTTTCACAGTACCTGCCTAAGACAAATCTTCATATGTGTTGTTTCACATTAAGTTTTTTTTTTTTTTTTTTTTGAGACCAAGTTTTGCTCTTGTTGCCCAGGCTAGAGTGCAATAGTGTGATCTCAGCTCATTGCAACCTCCGTCTCCTGGGTTCAAGCAATTCTCCTGCCTCAGCCTCCCAAGTAGCTGGGATTACAGGTGCCCGCACCACGCCCAACCCATATTAAAGTATTTTTACTTGGGCCAGGTGCAGTGGCTCACACCTGTAATCTCAGCACTTTGGGAGGCTGAGGCAGGTGGATCACGTGAGGTTGGGAGTTTGAGCCCAGCCTGACAACATGGTGAAACCCCATCTCTACTAAAAATACAAAATTAGCCGTGCCTCGTGTTGCATGCCTGTAATTCCAGCTACTTGGGAGGCTGAAGTAGGAGAATCCGGGAGGCAGAGGTTGCAATGAGCTGAGATCGCACCATTACACTGCAGCCTGGGCAACAAGAGCGAAACTCCATCTCAAAAAAAAAAAAAAAAAAAGATATTTTGTGGGAAATGAGTTCTAGGCTGGGAGCGCAGTGGCTCCTTCCTGTAATCTCAATGCTTTAGGAGGCGAAGGCAGGAGGATCACTTGAGGCCAGGTGTTTGAGACCAACCTGGGCAACACAGACACCTTTTTTTTTTTCTAGAGAAAAAAGAAAAGAGATTAGTATTACACTGACCACGTCCTTTTTATGTATTTACTGTATCCACAGTGAAGTATTGTGGATAGAGCACTGAACTAAGACTTATACTGTCTAAAATTAACTCCATTTCTACATCTAACTAGCTATATGACTTGAAGCAGATCCCTTAATCTCTCGGTCATCACACCTATAAAATGGAGTTAATATCTACCATCACAATCTCTCAGGGTAGTTTTGAGGATGAAATAGGGCGGCAATATATGTATAAAGTTTTGTATGGTGCTTTGTAATTGTAAAGTAATTGAATAAATTGGTTATGAATAGGATTTATAGTAGAGGTCAGTAAGGAGGCTGACATTGGTTTATAAGTAGCACCTCTGGTGCTCTTTCCTACTGTTGTGACTTGAAGCATACTTGCTCCTTGATTATCTCAAGACTTGGAGTGAAACCAGCTTATCTGAAAAATACTTTGAATGTGTGGCCTAGAGTTAACACTATAACTAGAGTTTTACATAATTTTTTTTTTTTTAAACAGGGTCTTGCTCTTGGCTCACTCCAACCTCTGTCTCCTGCGCTTCAGTGATCCTCCCAGCTCAGCCTCCCAAATAGCTGGGACTACAGGCGTGTGCTACCATACCAGGCTAATTTTTGTATTTTTAGTAGAGATGGGGTTTTACCATGTTGCCCAGGCTGGTCTCAAACTCCTGGCCTCAAGCGATCCACCCACCTTGGCCTTCCGAAGTGCTGGGGTTAAAGACTAAAGATTTTTCTTTTTTTTTTTTTTGAGACAGTTTCGCTCTTGTTGCCCAGGCTGGAGTGCAGTGGCGCGATCTCGGCTCACCGCAACCTCTGCCTCCCGGGTTCAAGCGATTCTCCTGGCTCAGCCTCCCAAGTAACTGGGATTACAGGCATGCACCAGCACACCTGGCTAATTTTGTATTTTTAGTAGAGACAAGGTTTCTCCATGTTGGTCATACTGGCCTCAAACTCCTGACCTCAGGTGATCCACCCGGCTCGGTTTCCCAAAATGCTGGGATATTACAGGCATGAGCTACCGCGCTCGGCAGATTAAGGATTCTTTAATCAAGTTTTAAGTACTGTTCTTTAGCTAAAGTAAAAAAAAATGTTTTTTGTTTCTTTTGTAGGGTCATCTTTCTGAAGGATTGGTTACTAAATGGTACAGATCTCCACGTCTTTTACTTTCTCCTAATAATTATACTAAAGCCATTGACATGTGGGCTGCAGGCTGCATCTTTGCTGAAATGCTGACTGGTAAAACCCTTTTTGCAGGTTAGTATTTTGTGGGGGAAAAAATTTTCCCAAAGAGAAGTAATTTTGCATTTATCTCTGAAGCAAGATTCATATAAGATTTAAAATAATTAGTTGTGATCTGGAATACTAAAATGAACAGATAAATTCGTGTTTTTATTCCAAAAATTGAGAAAACTTATTCACATTCAGTAAATTGGTCACTTCATAAATTATCAGAACTCTAGTGTTTAAATATAATTTCATATTTTGTGGACCCATAATAGTTGTTGGTAATCTGTGTTGATACTTGAGTTGCATAATTCTGTCAGTATCATCACTTCCTGGTGAAAATTTTAAGCCATTGTTGAAAATCCAACAAATTTTTCTTGGTCCCCTCCCCCTGTAAACAACCAAACAAGTGATTTTTTGTTAAGTTTGGTGCTATTTAGAAGTCTAAAGAAGTGTGTGAGAGAGAACTTTGTCAAGATGAGAAAAAATGAATAATCCATGAAAAATGTCTTGTGTCATAAAGCGAAGCATACATCTGTATAAAATTATTTAGTATAGACTACAGCTATAAACTTGGAGAAGCTATACATCAGTGATTGCTGGAATGGAAGGCATTATGGAGTCATAATAGTGAAGAATTTTAATTGGGGAAGAGAGAAAATGTGTTATTTAAGGGTACCCATATAAATAAAAGTATAATCCTGGTACATTCATGAATCTGAGATTCATGCAAGTTGTCAAATAATAATAAACGTATTTATGACTAGTTAAGATGGGTTCAGATACTAGAAAGTATTTAGAAAGTAGGCAGAGGACTTTCCATATGGAAAAGTAAGGAATAATAGGGGTACTGAAGATTTTTTAGTTGGGGAAATGGTGTGATAGTGATTAAGGCCTTTTTCTGTGTTTTGAGATTACTTTTTCCCCCCTCTATACCCTTTTTTTTGTTGTTGAGATGGAGTCTCGCTCTGTCACCCAGGCTGGAGTGCCGTGGCGCGATCTTGGTTCACTGCCAGCTCCGCCTCCCAGGTTCACACCATTCTCCTGCCTCAGCCTCCCGAGTAGCTGGGACTACAGGCGCCCGCCACCATGCCCAGCAATTTTTTTGTATTTTTAGTAGAGACGGGGTTTCACCGTGTTAGCCAGGATGGTCTCTATCTTCTGACCTTGTGATCCGCCCACTTCGGCCTCCCAAAGTGCTGGGATTACAGGCGTGAGCCACTGCACACTGTCCTCTATACCTACCATTTTTAGAGTTGTTCCCCCCGACCCCCAGACTGTGCTAAGAGCAGAAGGAAAGGAATAGGCCAGAGCCTATTTACATAAGAAAGATTAGTGTACATAGGAGAGCACTGGTGAAGAAAGGACAGCATGCATAAATGTCTTTTAAGTATGTTAATGCCAGTACTTAGTTTATATAACAGCCAGCCCTTTATAATTTTTTTCTATTTATCTAAAATTTCTGACTGGGCACAGTGGCTCACGCCTGTAATCCCAGTACTTTGGGAGGCTGCGGCGGGCAGATTACTTGAGGTAAGGAGTTCAAGACCAGCCTGGCCAACATGGTGAAACCCCGTCTCTACTAAAAATACAGAAATTAGCCAGGCATGGTGGCACACGCCTGTAATCCCAGCTTCTGGGGAGGCTGAGGCACGATAATCACTTGAACCTGGGAAGTGGAGGTTGCAGTGAGCCGGGATCAAGCCATTGCATTCCAGCCTGGGCAACAGAGACTGTCTCAAAAAAAAAAAAAAAAAAAAATTGTAAGATGTATGATAGTTTTCTAAATTGAAATTCGGAGGGATTCCTGGAAACTAAATTATTAAATGGATTGATTTTTGCTTAGGAACAATACTGTGATTAGAGGTTATGTTCCTGGTATCAAGTGCCTTCCAGTATATATAAACAATTCTGTATTGTTTGTTGCAGTGTCACAAATTACTCCAAAACTTAGTAGCTTAAACAACAAACATTTATTATCGTTTTACAGTTTCTGTGTGTCAGAATGTGGGAGTGGTTTAGCTAGGTGGTTCTAGCTCAGGTTTTCTCAGTCAGGATGTTGGTAAGGGCAGCAGTTACCTGAAGGCTTGACCAAGGCAGGAGGATCCACTTCTAGATAGCTTACTTACATGACAGTTACCAAGAGGCTTCGGTTTCTCACCATGTGGGCATCTCCATAGGACTACTTGAGTGTCTTCATAATATGGCGGCTGGCTTCCTCTAGAACTAATGATCCAAAAGACAGCAAGGAGATAGCCAGTATATCTTATTTTAAAAAGTTGTGTTATATAATTCACATACTATACAATTTATTTAAATTATACAGTTCCATATTTTTTAGTATATTTACAGAGTTATATACTCTGTAAATAACACAGTGTAATTTTGGAACACTGTCTTGGCTCCTAAAAGATCCTGCAAACCATTAGCAGTCACTTCTCATTTCCTCTTTCCCCCACCCGCTGGCATCCACTAATCTACTTTGTGTGTCTATGGATTTGCCTACTCTGGTTGTTTGAGATAACATTTGGACTTTGGGACAGGCTTCTTTCATGTAGCAATATTTTGGAGGTTTACCCATGTAGTGGCATATATTAGTACTTTTTTCCTTTTTATGGGCAAATAGTATTCTGCTCTATGAATATACCACATGCTATTTATCCATTCCTCAGTTGATGGACATTTGGGTTCCCACTTCTTCATTATGAATTATGCTGTTGTGAATATTTGTGTACAAGTTTTTGTGTGAAAATGTTTTCAGTTCTCTGGGGTATATATACCTAGGAGTGGAATTCCTGGGTCGTGTGGTAACTGTAACTTTTTGAACAGTTTCCCAGCACAGCTGTACCATTTTACATTCCCACCAGCAATGCATGAGAGTTAAATTTTATCTTTTTGAGTATAGCCATCCTATCAGGTATGAAGTAGTATCTCATTGTGGTTTGTTTTTTCTTTTTTCGAGATGGAGTCTCGCTTTGTTGTCCAGGCTGTAGTGCAGTGGTGCAATCTCCGCTTCCCAGGTTCAAACAGTTCTCCTGCCTTCAGCCTCCCGAGTAGCTGGGATCACAAAGGCATGCACCACCACACCCACTTAATTTTTGTATTTTTAGTAGAGATAGGGTTTCACAGTGTTGGCCAGGCTGGTCCCGAACTCCTAATCTCAAGTGATCTGCCCGCCTTGGCCTCTCAAAGTGCAGGAATTACAGGCAGGAGCCATTGCACCAGGCCTCATTGAGGTTTTGATTTGCATTTCCCTACTAATGGATGTTGAATGTCTGTACAGATCTGTTGCCTATTTTTTAAATTGGGTTGTCTTTTTATTGTTGAGTTGTAAGAATTCTTTACATAATTCTGAATACAAATCTTTTGTGATTTACATGTTTTTCTTCTATTCTGCAGTTTCATTTCCTTTCTTGATAGTGTCTTTTGAAACAAGTTGTTTTTTTTTGTTTTGTTTTGTTTTTTGAGACGGAGTCTTGCGCACTCGCCCAGGCTGTAGTACAGTGGCACAATCTTGGCTCACTGCAGCCTCTCCCTCTTGGGTTTAAGCGATTCTACTCCCTCAGCCTCCTGAGTAGCTGGCATCACAGGCGCGCACCACCATGCACAGCTGATTTTTGTATTTTTAGTAGAGACGGGGTTTCACCATGTTGGTCAGGCTGGTCTCGAACTCCTGACCTCATGATCCACTTGCCTCGGCCTCCCAAAGTGCTGGGATTACAGGCGTAAGCCACTGTGCCAGGCCTGAAACAAGATTCTAATTCTGAAGTCCAGTTATCTTTTTCTTTTGTCCCTTTTGCTTTTGGTGTCATATCTGAGGAATAATTGCCTGACCCAAGGTCGTGGTTGTTTTCTCCTGTGTTGTCTTCTGAGAGTTTTATAGGATTAACTTTTACAGCTGGGTGCGGTGGCTCACACCTGTAATCCTAGCACTTTGGGATGCAGAGGAGAGTGGAACACCTGAGGTCAGGAGTTCGAGAACACCCTGGCCAACGTGGTGAAACCCTGTCTTTACTAAAAATACAAAAATTAGCTGGGCATAGTGGTGCGCGCCTGTAATCCCAGCTACTTGGGAGGCTGAGGCAGGAGAATCGCTTGGACCTGGGAGGCAGAGGTTGCAAGTGAGCCGAGATCGTGCCACTGCACTCCAGCCTGGACAACAGAGCAAGACTCTGTATTCGGTGGCAGGGGGAAGAAAAAAGGGGATTAACTCTTACACATTCTTTTGCATGTGGATGTCCGTTTGTCCTGGCACCATTTGTTGAAAAGATTCTTTCCCCATTGAATTATCTTGACACTGTCATCAAAAATCAGTTGACCACACATGTAAAATATCTTTTTGTGACCAAGTCTCAAAAGTTACATACTGTCAACTTTAGCTTTATTTTATGTGTTAGAAGTGAGTCACTAAGTACACTTCATGATCAATGGGAGCGGAGTTCAGTTCCACCCTTTAAATGGAGGAGTATCAAAAGAATTTTTGGACCGTTTTTTTCATTTTTTACCTTCTCGAATGAACAAGGATTAAGTGGATACACACACACACATACATATATATATATATGTATGTACATATGTGTGTATGTGTGTGTGTGTGTGTGTGTGTGTGTATATATAAAATTTTTTTTTTTTTCCGAGATGGAGTCTTGCTCTTGTTGCCCAGGCTAGAGTACAATGGTGCGATCTTGCTCACTGCAACCTCCGCCTCCCAGGTTGAAACGACTCTCCTGCGTCAGCCTCTTAAGTAGCTGGGATTACAGGTGTCTGTCATCACACCCAGCTAACCTTTTTTTTACACTTTTGGCCTGGCTGGTCTCAAACTCCTGACTTCAGGTGATCTGCCTGCATTGGCCCCCCACAGTGCTGGGATTACAGGCAGGAGCCACTGTGCCCGGCCAGGTGGACACATTTTAAAGCCACCACAGTAACGAGTCAGAAAAACAAGCCAGGTGTGGTGGCTCATACATGTAATCCCAGCACTTTTGGAGGCTAAGACCAGAGGATCAGTTGAGCCCAGGAGTTCGAGACTAGCCTGGGCAACATAGTGAGACCCTGTCTCGACAAAAAGACAAAAATGTAGCTGGGCATGGTGGCACACACATGTGGTCCCAGCTCTTCAAGGGGCTTAGGTGAGAGGATTGCTTCAGCCTGGCAGGTCAAGGCTACAGTGAGCTGTGATCATGCCACTTACTCCAGCCTGTGCAACAGAGCAAGACTTTGTCTCAGAACAAAAACAAACTTAAGTCTATATAATGAAAAATCATTTGGTCATGCTCCAAGTCATAGAAATGAGGTCAGTGCCTACTGCTGCTGCATGGATTATACAAAGGTTTCTTTTGTGGTTTTTTTTTTTTTGAGAGGGAGTCTCGCTCTGTCACACTAGACTGGAGTGCGCTTACGTGAGCTCAGCTAACTCCTCCTCCCAGGTTCAAGGGATTCTCCTGCCTCAGCCTCCTGAGTAGCTGGGACTACAGGTGCACGCCCCCGTGCCCAGCTATGTTTTGAAATTTTAGTAGAGACAGGATTTCACCATATTGGTCAGGCTGGTCTTGAACTCCTGCTCAGGTGATCCACCTGCCTCGGCCTTCCAAAGTGCTGGGATTACAGGTGTGAACCACTGCTCTCAGCTGTATTTGTGTATTTTGAAATGTTTGTTTTTAAACATTCAGTGCACATTCAGACACTAAGTATAGGAATAAAAATAATTGGATTTGTTTTAAAACTCTTTAAGTAGCATAGTCTTTACATTTAATAGGAATAGTTTGTGAAATGATCGGAAAGATCTAGGTTGTAGTTTTTTTCTAGTTGCCAGATGCTTCATTGATTTTTGTGAGTGAACCCTTCGATAAAAACATGAAGGGAGAGCTGAGTGGTTATTACATATAAGTTGCAAATGAACACAGCAACAAAAGGTAAGGACCAAGCATTCATTGGAAATCAGTGTATTTTTAGCCTGTAGAAAGTGTTACAGTCTTATTTTTTGGTGCATTTCTCTTGTGTGTACAGATTGTCTCTCTGTAGGTGTTCCTGTCCCAGGTTAACACTTCTACTTGGGCAATAGGTATTTTCCCTCTTTCCTGCTTAGCACTTCTATTCCTCGCATCTTCACTTTACCCCTTCTGCTGGATCGTTTTTATCAGTATTCATTCAAACATTGATCTAATTTTTTCAGTCTTACAAGAGAATCTCTGTCCTCACCCCGCAGTCCCTCAGCTACTGCCACATACTACTGTACTCTTTGAATGTAAAACTTCTCAAAAGATGTGTGCATCCTTGCTGCTCTTAATTCCTCTGCTTACATTCCGTCTTTCACCCTGTCCAATCAGGCTTGGTCCTCCACCAAAAACCACTCTCGTCGAGGTCACCAGTGATCTCCATAATGCTAAATCTCTTATCAATTCTAAGTCCTCATTTTGAACCATCTCCAGCATTTGTTACAATTGATCTTCCCCTCTTCAGGTGCTTTTTCAGCTGTCTTTGGACATGCCACTCTTCAGTTCTTCCCTGGCCTCTTTCCAGTCACCCTTGCCAGTTCTTCTCTTTCGCCTCATGTTGGAAGTATCCCAGATTCAGTCCTTGGACTCCCTGCTCCTCTAGTTTCACTTAGTCCCTGGGTAATCTCATTCTTTTTCATTCCTTTAAGAATTATCTATATCTGATGATGACTCTTGAATGTTTATCTTCAGCCCTGACCTCTTGTCTGAATTCCAGGTTCCTTAACTCAATATCTCCATTCAAATGTCTAATAACAAAAGTTAACCTATCCAGAACTGGGCCTCTGATATTTCTTCCTCATACTTTGTTTTTACTATCTTCCTCATGTTAGCAAACCAGTACCTCCATTTTTCAGTTGCTTAGACAAAAATCTTGTCACTGTCCTTCAATTCTGTTAGTCTGTTAGCACAGATCTGTGGGCTCTTTCTTCAAACCATATCCAGACTCTTAACAGCTTGTTATTATCACTCTTACTATCCCTCCCCCAGTCCAGTCAGCCATTATGTCTCTCCTGTTAGAAGGACCTTCTCTTTCCTGCTTCAGTATGTGCTGTCTTTAGTTACCACATCACAGCCAGAGTGGTCCTGTGGAAAGATAAGGTAGATCATGTCGTATCTCTGCTCAAACTGTATGATGGCTTTCCTTCCAACTCAGGGTAAAGCTGACCCTTTGTTCTAGTACCACTCTGACTTCATCTCCAACTATGTGCTCCAAGCTACTCTACTTTTGCTAGGCTTATCTAATTGTTGTTTCTTGGACATACCAACCTGCCTGTCTCCTCTGGGCTTCTCTCCATCTTCCTAGAACTCCTTTCTTTCTTCCATATGAATGTTTGGTGTATTCCCCACTTCCTTAATTTTCCACTTCTTAGTGAGGCTTGCCTTTGTCTCAAAACAAAAACCAAGTCTCATTCTGTTGCCCAGGCTAGAGTGCAGTGACATGATCTTGGCTTACTGCAGCCTCCTCCAGGGTTCAAGCAATTCTTGTGCTTCAGGCTCCCAAGTAGCTGGGACTACAGGCATGCGCCATGCCTGGCTACTTTTTATATTTTTAGTAGAGATGGGGTTTTACCATGTTGGCCAGGTTGGTCTCCAACTCTTCACTTTTTTTTTTTTTTTTTTAAGTATTAACAGCCCTTTTCTTCCCAACAGTCCTATCACCCTTAGCTTACTCTTTTTCCTTATAGCATATGTCACCGTAAGATCCATGAAGGCAGGGACTTGGTCTGTTTTGTTTCACAACTGTATTCTCAAGTGTCCTGCTCATAGTAGGAACTAAAAAAAATTTTGAATGTTCAATGCATTTATAGACATTAAAGGAAAGGCAACTGGAATTTTTATTGTTTTTGAGACAGGGTCTCTGTCATCCATACTGGAGTACAGCAAATGGAATTTTTAAAAGTCACCTATTTAGCCTAGTTTCCCCCTTTATTTCTTTTTTTTTTTTTTTTGAGACGGAGTCTCGCTCTGTTGCCCAGGCTGGAGTGCAGTGGCCGGATCTCAGCTCACTGCAAGCTCCACCTCCCGGGTTTACGCCATTCTCCTGCCTCAGCCTCCCGAGTAGCTGGGACTACAGGCGCCGCCACCTCGCCCGGCTAGTTTTTTGTATTTTTAGTAGAGACAGGGTTACACCATGTTCGCCAGGATGGTCTCGAACTCCTGACCTCGTGATCCGCCCGTCTCGGCCTCCCAAAGTGCTGGGATTACAGGCTTGAGCCACCGCGCCCGGCTGCCCCCTTTATTTCTTCAGTTGCCTAACAGCCTAGAAATACTGAGCCCTAACAAAGAACTATAAAACTTCTCATTTTAAAAGTCTAGTCCAACCCTTCATTTCATTGATGGTGAAATTAAGTCCTAGAGATGTTAGCTGTTGTCTCTGAAGTTATAGCCAGTTAATTAGTGGTACAGTTAAGACCAGAATCTAGATCTCTTAAATCTCAGTTGCTTTTTTTTTTCACTAGTCTGTGATAACCTTAATATGAGACCAAACTTAGAGTCAGTTCCCTGTGGAAACAAAGCAGCTAAAACTATATCAGTGAGCAGAAATGGAAATAGATAAGTAGATTGGTGATAGTCAAAGCAGTGAAACCTGATGATTCAATTCAAACATCCCCCCACTGGTCATTATAATATTTAAATTAGTATGTTTATTACGAAATAAGTAAACATTGAGGAATGTGTTGTATTTAGTGTGTGTTTTTTTGTTTTGTTTTTTACCTCAGGTGCACATGAACTTGAACAGATGCAGCTGATTTTAGAATCTATTCCTGTTGTACATGAGGAAGATCGTCAGGAGCTTCTCAGCGTAATTCCAGTTTACATTAGAAATGACATGACTGAGCCACACAAACCTTTAACTCAGCTGCTTCCAGGAATTAGTCGAGAAGGTATTGTGACATGAGAGTAACCCTCACATGAATGCCTGTGTGTGAAGTAGAAATCTGTGTAGGGGAGCTGGAACTTTTTATCCTTAGATATGGGACTTTCTCCCAAATAGTCTTTTTATACTTAAGGTGTACCTAAAACTTCGACTCTCATCTCCCCCTTTTTTTTTGTCCTGGTGCTTAGGCTACGATCTGGTTTTTTGTTCCTCTGAATCACTTTCCAGAGCAAGTAGCAAGTATTTTGAATGTAGGCACTGGCGGCAAAATCATGATGGCATTTTTTTCCTCAGATATACTTGTAACTCCTGTAAATGCCTGGATAGAAAGAAAGCTGCTGTGTTTCATTTCAGCAGGTTTTGCAGGCTTTTCAGTAGTTCCACGTTCTTAACCAGTCTTTGAGTCTGTCTTCACAAATTCCATTGCTAGCTCCCTTTCTTGTAACCCCGTAGCCACTGTCACAACATCCCTGTTCAGAACTAAATAAGTCCTCTGTGGGAACACTTTTTTATTTTTTATTGAAAAATAGAGACAGGATCTTAACTGTGTTGCCTGGGCTGGTCTTGAGCTCCTGAGCTCGAGCATCCCTTCCACCTCAGCCTCTGAAAGTGGTAGTGTTACAGGTGTAAACCACCACACCTGGCCAAGGAGCACTTTTAAAATGCAAACTAGTAATTGTGAATTGGGAGGTAGAGTGGGGAACAGGGTGGGTGTCTGCATACCCTCTGCAGGTGTGGCTCTGCTCAGCCAGGTGGAGACACTGTGCTCAGCCATAACCTGGATCCACTTAAGAGTCGTTGTCATTTATTGCTGAGTCTCATCAAGAGGATGGTGCTGTTGAAGCATTTGTAACCTTGCTGTATAATGCTATTTGAATCTTTTTCATACTCTCCTTAGGGTGGGGACCATGTTTTAATCTTGGAACTAAACTGAATATGTGGCCAGTGACTGGGATTAACCATTGAGCAAAGATCCTTGGTCACGTGGCAGCACTGTGCTTGCAAGCAAGTGAACGCAGAGTGGATGGAGTTTTTGAGGCTAAAGATTTATCAATTATACGCTCCATACTACTTTCTTCTTAACAGTGGAGTTTTATTTTGGGACAGAGCACATTCCGGGGCAGTGGCAACTTGGTAAAAAGAATACATGTTCTCACCCCACGCTCTCTTTATGATCTTTGAAGGAAAAAAGCAAACAGGATTAAGTACATCTGAGTGAACCTATAAGACTCCTAGGAGCCCTACTCTGGTTAATTTCCCTCGATACTTACCTTTCATCCTCCCTTTCTGTGGTTTACCATACATTGCTCTATCTTAGCATGCTTCAGCACCATTGTAACATTCCTGTAGTCCTGGCTGCTCGGGAGGCTGAGGCAGGAAGATCCCTTGAGCCCAGGAGTTCAAGGCTACAATGAGCTGTGATCATGCCATTGTACTCCAGCAAAGACCCTGTGTCTTAAAATTCTCTCTTTAAAGAAAAGAATGGGTTCTTTCTAGAGTACAGGTTGGCTTGAGAGAGAAAGGCCATCTTTCTCACTTAGAAGGCAAGGATAAGAGGATGTGTGAGTGACCATAGTGAAGAAGTGTAAGGATTGAGACAAATATGAAGTGGGTTTATCTGTTGAGAATGATAAAGAAGACTGGAGTATAAAGAGAAGGCCAGATAGCAAAGGTCACAATGAAATTGTTCAGTATGAATTTGTAATGAGCCAGATGGGGTATATTGCAGCTAGTTTTCATCAGTTGTGTGTGGCCAGAGAGTAGATGGTGGTGATGATCCAGGGTTGAAGGTCGGTATCATAAGGCATAGAAGTGTGTGGCTGATGTAAATACAGCTTTCAGGCTGTATGAGGAGCTAAGGAAGGCCTACTAGCCTGTTTTATTTTAAGAATTGGGTTTGTGGTTAACCAGAGTCCTAAATAAAACCAGAGTTTTATTTCTGACAAATTAACTTTTTAATTGTGTAGTCCATTTTTCCCCTTTATAAGATGGAGACCTGTTAGTACAATTAAATGCTCATTTCCTATTGTGTAGTATGAAGTGCTAAGGGAATCACTTAGCTAGTCATTTAAATAAATGAGATCAACATTTGCTGTTTTTCTAAAGGTGAGCAGTTCTTTTCTCAAAAACTTTTACCTTTTCTTTTGCAGCACTGGATTTCCTGGAACAAATTTTGACATTTAGCCCCATGGATCGGTTAACAGCAGAAGAAGCGCTCTCCCATCCTTACATGAGCATCTATTCTTTTCCAATGGATGAGCCAATTTCAAGCCATCCTTTTCATATTGAAGATGAAGTTGATGATATTTTGCTTATGGATGAAACTCACAGTCACATTTATAACTGGGAAAGGTAAAGTGATCCTAAATTAGAAAAACGAGTATTTACTGAACTTTCAGTGGACTGTATGTAATGAGTTTTTTAATATTATGTATAAGACAGTGTAGAAGTCTTAAAAATTTAGTAATGTAAAAATACAAAAATTAGGTGTGGTGGCGGGTGGCGGTGCCTGTAGTCCTAGCTACTTGGGAGGCTGAGGCAGAAAAATCACTGGAACCCAGGAGGCAGAGGCTGCTGAGATCATACCACTACATTCCAGTCTGGGCAATAGAGCAAGACTCCATCTCTATTTTTTTTTTTTTTTTGAGACAGAGTCTTGCACTGTCACCCAGGCTGGAATGCGGGATCTCAGCTCACTGCAAGCTCTGTCTCCCGGGTTCACGCCATTCTCCTGTCAGCCTCCTAAGTAGCTGGGACTACAGCTACCTGCCACCACGCCCAGCTGGTTTTGTTTTGTTTTTTTTTGTATTTTTAGTAGAGACGGGGTTTCACCATGTTAGCCAGGATGGTCTGGATCTCCTGACCTCGTGATCCACCCGCCTCAGCCTCCCAAAGTGCTGGGATTACAGGGTTGAGCCACCACACCCGGCCTAGAGTGAGACTCCATCTCAAAAGAAAAATTTAGTAATGATCCTTAAATAGCCATTAATTTAAATATTTAATAAAGTAATTACTGGTTAGATGATACATGATGGGAAAAGTTAAATGCTACTTTGAAACATTTTCAAAGTCCTTAAGGCATATTTAGTAAATAAAATTATAAAGTCCTTAAACTGTGAAGGTTGGAAGTGAATCATTTTATGAATGTCAGAACAATTTAAGATGTTAGATGACAAGACTCAATCATATCCAATAAAATATCTCCAGTGTCTCAGTGGTAGTTACATCTTAAGATAAAAATTATTTTCAACTAATGTTAGATTTTGTTTTTTTTTCACCCAGGCTGGAGTGCAGTGACGCGATCTTGGCTCACTGTCCTGCTCCAGCCTCCCGAGTAGCTGGGATTACAGGCACCCGGCTGATTTTTAGTAGAGGTGGGGTTTTATGTTGGCCGGGCTGGTCTCGAACTCCTGACCTCAGGTGATCTGCCTGCCTTGGCCTCCCACAGTGCTCATACTCAGCCAGTATTTGAATCTGTTTTCCTAATGACAAAATTAATTTGGGGACACTTAGCAGAGGTTCAGTAAAAGGGACTTTTTGAAGTCTAAACATTAGTGTATAATTTGATGTTTCATAAAGTGAAAGAATTGGATTTCTAGGGAAGTTTGGCTGGGCGCGGTGGCTCATGCCTGTAATCCCAGCACTTTGTGAGGCCAAGGCGGGCCAATTACCTGCAGTCAGTAGTTCGAGACCAGCCTGGCTAACATGGTGAAACCCCGTCTCTACTGAAAATACAAAAGTTAGCCAGGCTTGGCGGTAGGCGCTTGTAGTCCCAGCTACTCAGGAGGCTGAGGCAGGAGAATCACTTGAATCTGGGAGGCGGCAATTGCAGTGAGCTGAGATTGTGCCACTGCACTCCAACCTGGGCAACAGAGCAAGACTCTGTCTCAAATAAATAAATAAATAAATAAATACATTTCTGGGAAAGTTTAGATATAATTCTGCTTCAGAGTAGGATGGTAGCTTATAGAGTCATCAGGTGATTTTGATGTATGGCCAGGTTTGGGAACCACTAATGACAATCTTAAGATTTTAAGAAGAAGTTTTTTTCCTCCTCCTCAAATATTGAGGTATTGGTATGGTATGTTTACACAAATCTGCAAACTATTTTTTCTCTCCATGTGCCCATTTCTACCCCCCTAAATATGGTTCTTTTCTTTTTTGAGACGGAGTCTCACTCTGTTGCCCAGGCTGGAGTGCAATGGCGCCATCTCTCTGTTCACTGTAACCTCCTGAGTTGAAGCAATTATCCTGCCTCAGCCTCCCTAGTAGCTGGGACTACAGGCATCCGCCACCATGTTCAACTAATTTTTGTATTTTTAGTAGAGATGGGGTTTCACCATGTTGGCCAGGTTGGTCTCAAACTCCTGACCTCAAGTGGTCTGCCCACCTCTGAAGTGCTGGAATTGCAGGCATGAGCCACTGCACCTGGCCTGCATTTTCTATTATACCTAGCTAAGTCATCTAATCTCTTTTCTTTTCCCTCAATGATTGTGCATGTAATAGGATAGCACATTCAGTAACACATATACACAGGGAGATTTTTGCTATTCATGGTGATGAGTTTTCCAGCAAACCTCTTCTAGTTGCCCTTACTGTAAACATTTGTAAGGTACCTGATTGAGATTCGAGATCTGCATTTTGTGGCCATGAAGTCTTTTGTTTGCATGAAACTGGTGGACAGAAAACAAATTGGAAATAAATGAGAATTGGTCTTATTTCAGAATGGAAGACTCAGTTCCTCATGAAGTTACATACTTCATTGGCAATTACCAAATATGTTAACAGAGCTTAGCTATCAAGACTGAGTTCTGGTAGGGCAAGGCAGTCATATGACTTTATTCTCCTATAATTATCCCCTCATAGACCTAGCACAGTGCTGTCACATAAAAGGTACTCGGTGAATTTGAAAATGATATCATATATGTGGAATAACACTAGTGTATTGATTTTTTTCAGGTATCATGATTGTCAGTTTTCAGAGCATGATTGGCCTATACATAACAACTTTGATATTGATGAGGTTCAGCTTGATCCAAGAGCTCTGTCCGATGTCACTGATGAAGAAGAAGTACAAGTTGATCCCCGAAAATATTTGGATGGAGATCGGGAAAAGTATCTAGAGGATCCTGCTTTTGATACCAGTTACTCTACTGAGCCTTGTTGGCAATACTCAGATCATCATGAAAACAAATATTGTGATCTGGAGTGTAGCCATACTTGTAACTACAAAACGAGGTCGTCATCATATTTAGATAACTTAGTTTGGAGAGAGAGTGAAGTTAACCATTACTATGAACCCAAGCTTATTATAGATCTTTCCAATTGGAAAGAACAAAGCAAAGAAAAATCTGATAAGAAAGGCAAATCAAAATGTGAAAGGAATGGATTGGTTAAAGCCCAGATAGCGCTAGAGGAAGCATCACAGCAACTGGCTGGAAAAGAAAGGGAAAAGAATCAGGGATTTGATTTTGATTCCTTTATTGCAGGAACTATTCAACTTAGTTCCCAACATGAGCCTACTGATGTTGTTGATAAATTAAATGACTTGAATAGCTCAGTGTCCCAACTAGAATTGAAAAGTTTGATATCAAAGTCAGTAAGCCAAGAAAAACAGGAAAAAGGAATGGCAAATCTGGCTCAATTAGAAGCCTTGTACCAATCTTCTTGGGACAGCCAGTTTGTGAGTGGTGGGGAGGACTGTTTTTTCATCAATCAGTTTTGTGAGGTAAGGAAGGATGAACAAGTTGAGAAGGAAAACACTTACACTAGTTACTTGGACAAGTTCTTTAGCAGGAAAGAAGATACTGAAATGCTAGAAACTGAGCCAATAGAGGATGGGAAGCTTGGGGAGAGAGGACATGAGGCAGGATTTCTGAACAACAGTGGGGAGTTCCTCTTTAACAAGCAGCTCGAGTCCATAGGCATCCCGCAGTTTCACAGTCCAGTTGGGTCACCACTTAAGTCAATACAGGCCACATTAACACCTTCTGCTATGAAATCTTCCCCTCAAATTCCTCATAAAACATACAGCAGCATTCTGAAACATCTGAACTAAAACACTCAGCAGACATTTGTCTTTGTATTCATGAAATGTGTTTTGTCTTTTTTTATTACTAGTGTTTAAGTCATTTTTTACTTGAATCAGATGGTGTCATTTAGTAAGGATTTTATGAGTTCCTTGGTTTTTAAAATCCAGACTTTTTTTCTACATGTGAGAGTTTTCATTTTAACTGGCATGTCATTTGCACACAAAAATAAAGACTAGAGCAAAATAATGCAGGAGGAGAAAAGAAATGCACTAAGACAAGTAAAGAACATTCTCTCATAGAACAATGATCTGTTTTACAGGAAACAAACCTTGCCTTGAAATTTACACAGTGAGACTGTACATAATTGCATGAAAATAGCTATTTTTTTCCTAAGACATTTTTCATTCATGAGTATTTTCAAGTTTTTCATACTGTACACATTTCTTAAAACACATGATACCAGCAGCAACTGAAAATGAATGCCGAATTTGGTACACATGTGTTATCTACCTCAAGGTAACAAGAGTATGTGGCAAAACATATACCACCCATAGTGCTTCACAAAATGCACTTCTATTTAGCCAGCGTTTATTGTAGTAAACTATTCTTAATAAAACTCATTCACTGTTTATAAATGTTCTGATATGCATTCTTTATAGTGAAGTGTTAATACATCACATCTTATTTATTTTAGCAAATCAGTATATTTTCTGTATTTAATTATAAAAATTAACTTAGTTTTTAAAATTTATTTGCAAATACACTTTTTCCATTTGGCACTATTGTTCGTTGCCTACTTAGCTGAATCTATAATGTCAGCTTATCCTAAGGCTGTCCACGTACTTAATTTACTTAAAGTGTTCATTTTAAGTAACGTGCTCACTGTGTATAGGAATTTGTATTTTGGAGGTGCTTGATCTATCTACAAAGAAAAATTAATTAGGAATTACTTTATTATAAAATGCTCCTAGAAGTCTTAATTGTGTTTATTTTTTAAAAAAAAGAATGTTAGACTTGTGTGCATGGAAGTAATTAAGGTACATCATTATTGTAGTTTAAAAGTTGTACATGATAAGACATTTTGTTTTTACTGTATGTTTTTACTGAATGATCTATTCCCCATCCCAAGGCAAGCATGAATAAAATTAGGTTAAACGTAGCATGTGGCATCACAGTCTCTTAGAATTTGTTTCATCTATTTTATTTTATTGAATACTGTCTGTATCTTCGGTTATCCTGTTTGAAGAAAAAGGACAAATAAAACATGGCCAGCAAATACGGCTCCTGTTTCACTCTTGGATTAATGAAAATTTTCTGCTAGAATGAAAATTACTACCAGAATCACTTTGAATTATGGCTATAAATTGCTAGTCTGAAAGGCTGAGAAGGTTGAAGTCTTTTTACTTAAACCATCACACATTAGAATGGAATAAGGCTTTATAGTATTTCAAAACTGTTAGGTAAAATGTATAGTTGAATCTTTGAACTGTGCAGTCAGAGAAAACTTGAGAAGTATTTGCTCCGTAATACATTTTTGCTTAAGAAATTACCCTTTTACCTATCCAGCTATAAAACCATCCTCACTTTTCTTTCATCCTTGTTTTGTACGACACCAATTCTGTTAATATCTGCCCGCCTACCTTCTCAAAGCCACATATATATATTTTTGTTTGTTTTCTGGTTGAATACTGTCCACGTTATGAATTTAAACATACTCAGATTACCTTAAGAGGACAAGCTCTGAAGTGCAGTCATGAGAATTGATTTGTGGGGGGCAGGAAATGGGACACTTGTAGTTGGATCTGGGTGGGGTGACAAGTGCAGAGGCTTTGAGTGTCATGAGAGCACCAGACAGGAGGTAAAGAAAGCAATGGGCAGCAGACATTGGTCCCTGATCCTCCATTATAACCATTTTTTTTTTGCAAATCTATGTTC
Organism: Rhinopithecus roxellana; assembly: GCF_007565055.1. NCBI lineage: Eukaryota > Metazoa > Chordata > Mammalia > Primates > Cercopithecidae > Rhinopithecus > Rhinopithecus roxellana. The sequence goes on from NC_044553.1 coordinate 39,229,446, forward strand.
ATTTTGAGAATAATTAGCTTTGACTCAAATGCTGTCTCCCCTGAAGGAGGCCTAGGATTTTTCTTACTGGGAAACTTGGCTCCTGGGCTTAATCCACATTTGTTACTGTCACCTTGGCAGTTTAGTGGCCATCTACACAATGATCTGACTTGTTGGCATTAAAAAGTCAAAACATAGTCTTCAAAGAAAGAAGAAAGTAAAACTGAAACCGCTTATATAAAATATGCTTGCTTTAGGGTGACCCAGGCTGAGTACTAAGTATTGTAAAGTCAAATTTGCAATAAAAATTTTATGTGCCATTTACTTTGTCCCCACTTGCAATCAAAGTATCTTTATAGGGTAATGAAGATGAAACACAAAGAGACAAGGTCTTGCTCTGCCACCCAGGTTGAAGTGCAGTGGCATGATCACAGCTCACTGAATCTTGAACCTAGGCTCAAGTGATCCTCCCACCTCAGCCTCTTGAGTACCTAGGAGTAGCTGGCACCTTTGTCAAAGATCATTTTACCATATAGATGAGAATTTATTTCTGGGTTCTCTACTCTGAGACAGGGTCTTACTCTGTGGCCCAGGCTGGAGTGCAGTGATATGATCATAGCTCACTGCAACCTTGACTTCTCAGGCTCAGGCAATCCTGCCTCAGCCTCCTGAGTAGCTGGAGCCACAGGCATGAGCCAACATGCCCAGCTAGTTTTTAAATTTTTTTTTATAGTTCTCCTAAAATGTGTTTATAGAGACAAGGTCTCCACATGTCACCCAGGCTGGTCTTGAACCCTGGGCTCAAGCAATCTTCCTCAGCCTCCCAATGTGCTGGAATTACAGGTGTGAGCCATTGTGCCTGACTGTAAAGCGTTTTCTTCTGACATGAGTATGGCCACCCCTGCTCTTTTTATCATTTGCCTGATAGCTTTAATTTTAATTGCTACGCCACAACATATTTTTTTTATGACATCTTCCAAAATTTTGCTTCTACCAACATCTTTGCAGTGAGAATTCTTGTGAACATGTGTAAGAGTGTCTTTAGGGCAGATATCTAGGAGTGGAGTTGCAACCTATCTTCAAGTCTATGAAGAGGCCATATCCCTGTCCAAAAGTGACTGTACTGACTCACATTCCTGCCAGCAATACACAAGAGTTCCTATTCATCCACATGCCTCCAAACAAGAAACCAAGTTTCTTCCACTGAATTAATCCTACCAGCTTTGCAATGTTCAGTTTACAGTAGGAATCAGGATTTCTAATTCCAAACAACTGCATGGCTGGAAATCATGACTACACCTTAGGGATCCTTACGTAGCCACTTCAATATGAGATTGCCTTGTTTCTCATTTCCTATTGCTGCAGCCACTGCAGCTTGGGAACAGAGGCTTTAAATCTTAAAGGCTGAGCCAATTATGTAATTATACTGGGGGCCTTATCTAAGGAGAAGTAGATAATGAATCAAATAGGGTTTTCAAATAAAATCCAAGCAAATATCACCTTTGCTTCTCGCTTCTCAGTTAAGGCACCCGTATAGTATTGCTTATGAAATTATTTTATTTGCAAGTACTGTTTTCCATTCAATGCTTTGGTGTGTTTTATATAGAGCACATTTAGTTAGTGGTCTAGTCAGCAAGTGGACAGTTGTCTGAACCGCTGACCTGCTCCCAGCCTTTTCAGTACCTGCTTACTATTGAATTAAAAGCCAGTAGAGACTCTACCCTAAGTAGGTCCATCATGTATGGCATATTAGTCAATTGCAGTTTTACCTGATACCTCTCCATGTGAGCATTGTTTATCATTCAGATCCTAGTACCTTCTGAGTAGAGAAGAAAGAAGATTGAACTGGAAATCAGGAGATCTGAGTTCTGGACCCAGTTTTACCACTGACTCTCCGTCACTTGGGTGTCACGATCTTGGTGAGCCTAAGTTCCTTATTAAACTAGAAATGCGTAGTACTCGAGCCTGACCTGAAACAACTTCTGAACCAGACAGTGTCTTATTTAATTCTAACCCATTATAATAGCACAGCAATTAGCTCTTGCCAGGATGTGCTTGCTTATAGATCTTATTTCTGTATTATTTTTATTGAACTGGCTGCATTAAATGTGCCTTTTAAGCAGACTGAGAATGAAATTTTGTGTTCAGTGCACCCTTACCAGTTGACAGGTAGAGAAAAAGGCAAAAGTATTGGAACGCCAGGGTTGTTTGCCTTTGAAAGAGCAGTGTAAACTCACCAAGCTCTTTCCTGTAGGATCTAGAGCAGTCTCCTTAAGCCAGGTGAAGAGAAGGATCTTTGTGAGCTCTTTCAACATAGATTCCAACATCTATGTAACAAATATCTTACAGAAGGGGAAGGGTGTTTGATCGTCCACATTAGAACACTGTTTCAGTTATAATGCAGAGGTCTAACAAAGAAATTCCACTGGATTCACATGTTTATCTGAGTATAATACAGTGGTAGTGTCACAAACCTAGCTAAGCAGAATACTGACTTTCCATTACAATTGTCAGCCTCTGCAACATCTTGCCTAATTAGGTCTTAGTGCTGTTGTAGTTGGGTGAGTGGGAATGCTGGTGCCAGATTTGAGATGCTGATCCCAGTCTCCTGGTTCAAAGTCCAGTCCAAGCCTGTTTCTTCATGCCTAATGTAAACCACAAACTTGGAGCCACGTCTGTACATTTAGACTCTGCTTCCACCTGGACTTACCAATTCCACACCCTCCTGATTTGAACCTCTGAGGCAACCTCAGCTGCCAGCTGGTACATTGAACCTTGCAGCATTGCATAGTGTTTAGGTACACATGCTGCAGAGTTAGATCCAATCAAAGCTTAAAACTGTTCTGCTTACAAGCCTTGTGGCCTTGGAGAGGTTATTCAACCTTTTGATTTTCCTCATTTGTCAAGTAGAGCTAATGATACCTAATTCGTAGAGTTGTAAGAATTCAATGAGATACTGTACACATAGGCTTTTTAGCATGATGCCTGGTACTTTTTAAATTTATTTTTCTTTTTGAGATGGAGTCTCGCTCTGTCGCCCAGGCTGGAATGCAGTGGCGTGATCTTGGCTCACTGCCAGCTCCAGCCCCCGAGTTCACACCATTCTCCTGCCTCAGCCTCCCGAGTTACTGGGACTATAGGCACCCACCACCACGCCCAGCTAATTTTTTGTATTGTTAGTAGAGACAGGGTTTCACCATTCACAGGATGGTCTCGATCTCCTGACCTTGTGATCTGCCCGCCTTGGCCTCCCAAAGTGCTGGGATTACAGGCTCACGTGAGCCACCACGCCTGGCCAATGCCTAGTACTTAAATCACCATTGCCCTTGTCCTGTCTGAATTACTGCCCACTGCCACCCAAACGTTACCAAACACTGGATTCTGACCTTGACACTGCCTTCAGTATTGCATTCTCCTATCGATCCAAACTTCTGGCCTTGACCTACAGATGGCTTCTCGCTCTAGCCATAGTACCCTCCAGCTCTATCCAACTTTTTTTTTTTTTTTTTGAGACGGAGTCTCGCTCTGTCGCCCAGGCTGGAGTGCAGTGGCCGGATCTCAGCTCACTGCAAGCTCTGCCTCCCGGGTTTACGCCATCCTCCTGCCTCAGCCTCCCGAGTAGCTGGGACTACAGGCACCCGCCACCACGCCCGGCTAGTGTTTTGTATTTTTTAGTAGAGACGGGGTTTCACCGTGTTAGCCAGGATGGTCTCGATCTCCTGACCTCGTGATTCACCCGTCTCGGCCTCCCAAAGTGCTGGGATTACAGGCTTGAGCCACCGCGCCCGGCCTCTATCCAACTTTTGGCTCCAGCTTCTGGTCCTTTCTCACCAGCCAAACCCTTACACAAACGAATTCAGTGAAGCAGCTCTCAGACTCCAAAAGACTAGACTGAGCCCACCAGTCTGCAATTGCTTCCCCCCACCCCACCCCCTAGAACAAGCATCTTCATTTAGAAGCCAAAAGCCTTGGAGTCACTTTACACTCCTTTCTCTGAAAACTCATATCCAATCCATCGATGAATTCCATGGCCGTATCCAGACTCTGACCACTTTTCACCATCTCCATCGCTGCCTTGTGATCCAGTCCACCCTCCCAGTCTGCTGGATCATGCCTATAGCCTCCTAACTGGCCACCATGCAGTTTACAGTCAGTACAGCAGAGTGATCCTTGTAAGGCCTAAGTTAAACCACATCACTCCTCTAGTTTCTCAAAATTTGAATGACTCCCCTCCTGAGGGTAAATACCAATGTCTTTACCAAGGCTCACAGGCACCTCTCCACTCCTTCCTCCTGTGCTCGCATGGGTCCAACAGCACTGGGCCACAGTTGCTCCCATCTTAGGGTTTCTGACATGCTCTTCTCGCTGCCTTGAAAGCTCTTGGCCCTGACAGCTGTATCACTCCCTCCCTCCCTCCCTCATTAGAAGTTTTTGCTCAAATGTCACTTTATCACAGAGGCTGTGCCTGACCAATGTATATATAAAATAGCATGCATCCCATCAGTCATATGCCCCTGACCCGCTTGATTTTGCCTTCCAGCACATAACCACTGACATGGTATATCTTTATTTACAGATTGTGTTCCCGCGTTAGAATATAAGCTCCTTAGCCGGGCGTGGTGGCTCACGCCTGTAATCCCAGCACTTTGGGAGGCCGAGACGGGTGGATCACGAGGTCAGGAGATCAAGACCATCCTGGCTAACATGGTGAAACCCCGTCTCTACCGAAAATACAAAAAATTAGCCAGGCGTGGTGGCGGGCGCTTGTAGTCCTAGCTACTCGGGAGGCTGAGGCAGGAGAATGGCGTGAACCCGGGAGGCGGAGCTTGCAGCGAGCCGAGATCGCGCCACTGCACTCCAACCTGGGCGACAGAGCAAGACTCCGTCTCAAAAAAAAAAAAAAAAAAAAAAAAGAGAATGTAAGCTCCTTGAAGCAGGGACTTTGGCTCTATCCCCAGCTCTTACGCAGGGCGTGGGACATGGTGAGCACACCGTATTTACTGAATGAAGGCATGAAGGAAACTAATGCTGGCTGCCTCGTTTGTAAATTCCCTCTGGATTGATGGTGCTCTGGAACAGCGAAGCTCTACTGATAGGGCTGGGGTTTGCTTATTCGTTTTGGGGTTATAGTATTCATAGTTCTCCAACTTTGTGCAATTTGCAAAGGAGTATCTAACTTTGGGATTCCTTAGATGTGACTCTCCTGAACCAGCAAGCTCCAAGTTGCAATCCTGAGAACAGTTAGAAATTCTCGGAATACGTAAGACTGGTTGGGCTGGTTTATTATCCTTAATCGCATTGTCAAGTGTAGGTGCCGTTTAGGTGAGCCATTGTATTGCTCCTGAGTCAGCTGCTCAGCTGCTTCCCTGCTCTCCTGGCTGGGATGACTGTACCTGTTAGGATTGCACAACACACTCGTGACCCAGTTAAGACAACGCAGTGCAGTTTGGTTTTCAACTGTCTCTGTGCTATTGCTATTCGTAACCCTGGCAGCCGAGCCAGGCCTAGATTCTACATCTAACTCAGGATCTGTGGCAACAGAAACCACCTCACGGTAGCCTTTGTAAAATCAGTAAATTTATCAGGATTCAAGGGTGATTTCTGGAGCCCAAGAACTGGATCTCAGGAAGAACCGGAACCAGGCCCGGGGAGGGGGAGCACCAGTAGCCCAGGCAGGAGTCTGCATCTCATCTCTGCTCTATTCTTTATCAACCAGCTGGGCTTCTGATCCCAACAGTGGGTAGAATCTGGTTACTTACAGCTTCAACTTCAAATGTAACCCTCCAGCTATATAGAGTTCTTCTGTCTATCCATCCTTCTGCCTATTTCTCTCTCCCAATTCAAGGTTTCTCTGAAAGCAAATCATATTGGCCCTCTCCCTAGTTATCTATGGCCAGTTGGCAGGGTTATGTTGAGGGATTGCTGCTGCTGCTGGGAGTCAATCCTTCTTGACTGGGAGTGGAAGGCAGGTAGGAAAATCATTTTTAGCTGGCCATCCCCAAATGTACCTGCAACACATGGCAATAAGCTATCTCTTCCTGTTTACTTTTTTATAGTCAGCTGTCAGACATATTATTCTGTAGGACACTGCTTCTCCAACAAGACCCACTGGCCGCCTCCAGGCATTGATGTCACCAGCTTGTCTTTTATTTTTTTTTTTGAGACAGAGTCTGACTGCCACCCAGGCTGGAGTGCAATGGAGCCATCTCAGATCACTGCAACTTCTGCCTCCTGGGTTTAAGCGATTCTCCTGCCTCAGCCTCCCAAGTAGCTGGGATTACAGGGTTGTGCCACCACGCCCGGCTAATTTTTGTATTTTTAGTAGAGACGGGGTCTTGCCATGTTGGCCAGGCTAGTATCAAACTCCTGACCTCAAGTGATCCACCCACCTCGGCCTCCCAAAGTGCGGGGATTACAGGTGTGAGCCACTGCACCTGGCCCCAGCTTGTCTCTTGTGGAGTTCATCAGGATAGTTTATAGCTTAATTAATTACAATCCCTTGACCTATGTATAGTGATGATTGGTTGGTGATTTTTAGAGCATACTTCTGTACTTCTTGTGAGTTTCATAATAATCCTATGAGGTCAGATAGACCAGATATTATCCCCATCTGCGAGTGAAGGATATGGAAATAAATTAAGTAATTTGCCCAAGTTTGGGCAGTAGTGAAATCAGGACTAGAATTCAGGCTATTAATTCCTAGACAGTTTTTTTTTTCAGTTTTCTTATATGACTAAAAAATGTACTCAACTGTCTGTTACATGTCACACCAATATATTTGTTGTAAATTTTAAGTTACTGATTCAGCAATTTTTAATTTTAAAATGTTCCAATTTTATTACAATATCATTCTTAAAACTGTATTAATTTCATTTACTGAATTAATTTTTTTGAGATGGAGTCTCACTCTTGTCACCCAGGCTGGAGTGCAATGGCGTGATCTTGGCCCACTGCAACCTCTGCCTCCCAGGTTCAAGCAATTCTCCTGCTTCAGCCACCTGAGTAGCTGGGATTACAGGCGCATACCACCATGCCCAGCTAATTTTTGTACTTTTAGTAGAGATGGGGTTTCACCATGTTGGCCAGACTTGTCTTGAACTCCTGACCTCAGGTGATCTGCCTACCTCAGCCTCCCAAAGTGCTGGGATTACAGGCATGAGCCACCACACCCAGCTTACTGAATTTTAAAATTTTATTTTATTTTTTTCAGAATCAGGGTCTCACTCTGTCACCCAGGTTGGAATATAATGGCATGATCATAGCTCACTGCAACCTTGAACTCCTGGGCTCAAATGATATTGCCTGCTTCGGCCTCCCAAGTAGCTTGGACTACAGGTGTGTGCCACCATGCCCAGGTAATCTTTTAAAAAAGGTGTTTGTGTGTGTGTGTGTGTGTGTGTGTGTGTGTGTGTGTGTGTGTGTAGAGTCAGGGTCTCGCTATGTTGCTCAGGCTGGTCTCAAACTCCTAACCTTAAGCACTCCTCCAACTGCTCGGATTACAGATGTGAGCCACTGTACCTGGCACTACTTAATTTCTTTATACATAACAGTTGAGTAATTTATGATTTACCAACTGTATTCTGTTTATGGTTTATTATCTTCTAGAATGTAAGCTCCATGAGAGTAAAACTTTGTCAGAGTTTTTCACTGATGGACCTCAACACCTAGAACAAGATCTATACATCATAAACCCTCAAAGATGTGCTGAATCTATTTTTTTTTTTTTTTTTTTTGAGACAGAGTCTCACTTTGTTGCCCAGGCTGGAATGCAGTGGCACAATCTTGGCTCTTTGCAACCTCCACCTCCTAGGCTCAATTCATCCTGCCACCTCAGCCTCCTAAGTAGCTGGGACCACAGGTACCCACCATGTCTGGCTAATTTTTGTGTTTTTAGTAGAGACGGAGTTTCGCCATGTTGGTCAGGTTGGTCTCGAACTCCTGACCTCAGGTGATTCACCCGCCTCGGCCTCCCAAAGTGCTGAGATTACAGGCGTGAGCCACCATGACTGGCCTACTTCCCTCACTATCAGAAAACCCCACCACACATGCCAGGTAATCATATTCATCCTAACACAGTGTTCCTATTTTATACATATATGTGTGTCCATGTGTGCACATGCATACACATATACACTTTGCAGAACTTATTAAAGGATTTTTTCAAAAATGAGAATGTTGGAATCAAAATTCTTGTATATATTGCTTTAAGACAAAGAACCTGCCTGAGTCATTGATTTAGCTACCTTCCCATGCTCAACAGGAGAAAAGACAAAGGAGTTCTAAGACTTCTAACGAATGTTAATTTATGTACCATCCGAATTCAGACGTCATTTGATTTCTATTGTTCATAATGATCAATTAGCATAAAAGAACTATAGAGGTTCCAGTCCATGCTTCAGAAAATGTACATTAAAGTTTGAAGTTATGATGTCTCAGAGGACTCACAAGGACACTTACATGACACTAAATATGTGACTTAGGGTGTTTCATTTCTATAAACGTTTCCATCACCAACTCCCTTAGCACTATCTTCTAAATGGCTTCACTGTTTAGAATCTGTCTCCTGCACCCTTGCATCACCAGGCCTTTCCTTATCTGTCCAGCTGCTGAGCAGAAAAGCATGAGGACATTGCTTTATTTCTAACTTTTAAGAAAGTAGGCCAGGCATGGTCACTCATGCCTGTAATTCCACTACTTTGGGAGGTCGAGGCAGGTGGATCACATGAGGTCAGGAGTTCGAGACCAGCCTGGACAACATGGCAAACCCCTGTCTCTACTAAAAACATAAAAATTAGCCGAGCATGGTGGTGGGTGCCTGTAATTCCAGCTACTCAGAAGGCTGAGGCAGGAGAATTGTGTGAACCTGGGAGGTGGAGGTTGCAGTGAGCCAAGATCATGCCACTGCTATTCCAATCTGGGCAACAAGAGCGAAATTCTGTCAAGAAAGAAAAGAAAAGAAAAGAAAGAAAAGAAAAGAAAAGAAAAGACAAACAAGACAAGGGAAGGGAAGGGAAGGGAAGGGAAGGAAGAAAAGAGAGAGAGAGAAAGAGAAAGAAAGAAAGAGAAAGAGAAATAGAAGTTCATTGTTGAAAATTAGAAAATGCAGGTAAGGAAGTGGGAAAAATTCCCCAGAATCCCATTACCTGGGTATGATCACTGTTAATTACTATTAATATTTTGGGTCTTTCCTCTTCCCCTCACTCCCTCCAGGCTAATTGCTTTATTTTTTCATACTTACAAAGGTAAAAATAATTCAAGGATGCATAAAAGTAATTTCCTGTTTTCGCTCTCTCTATATTCTCTCCCCTCCAAATATCCCTATCTCCACAGGTAACCGACATTAATAGTTTATTATACATTTATCCAGAATTTTTCAAATGTATATACAAATATATATGTACTTATAATTGGGTTATTTCATATACAGTTCTGCAACTTTCTTTTCTCACAATACATTTCAAGCATCTTTCTATGTTGGTAGTAATTGACTTTGTTGTTTCTAATGCCCGCAGAGTATGTAATTATGAGGATGCATCATCATTTGTAGAACCAATTTCCTATGAATGGACATTGTTTACTATCACAAGCAACACTATAATAAACATTCTTTGTGTGTCTTTGAGTCATTTCTGAGGATACGCTTTTAGAAGCAGAAACTCTGGAACAAAGTTGGTTTATGCTGAACATTTCAGTGGCTCTCCCACAGGCTTTTAGCCTGTCTGCCCAGTGCAGCAGATGGGTTATTTTCAGCTGGTGCTTCTGACCTAGGCTGTGTCATACCCATTGGAAATGTCGTGCATTTCACTCCTGGATACCAAATTGCCCCCTAAACGGCTGTACCCATTTATATTCACAAACAGTCTGTTTCTCCACCCCAAGCATCCACTTTTCCTCACTCTGGCCAGCGCTGCATATTATCAGGGAGTTCACCTTTTTCATAATTTTTTTTTTTTTTTTTTCCAGATGGAGTCTTGCTCTGTCGCCCAAGGCTGGAGTGCAGTGGCACGATCCTGGCTCACTGCAATCTCTGCCTCTTGGGTTCAAGCGATTCTCCTGCCTCAGCCTCCCGAGTAGCTGGGATTACAGGCACACACCACCACACCCGGCTAATTTTTGTAATTTTAGTAGAGACAGGGTTTCACCATGTTGGTCGGCAAGGCTGGTCTCGAACTCCTGACCTCGTGATCTACCCACCTTGGCCTCCCAAAGTGCTGGGATTACAGGTTGAACCACTGCGCTCGGCCTCATAATGATTTCAAAGAACACTCTCTAAATATGTCACACAGGTTGCGAAAATCCATGATATATATTTTTTCTTGTGTCTTTCACATAGATTTTTTGTTTCAATGTAGCTCAATCTGTTAATATTGTCTTTTATATAGCCTAGATTTGGTATCACACTTGGGATGCCCTTCCCCATACCAAAATTATTGAAGTAGCCTTCTATATTTAATGTTTTAGATTTATATCTGTAATCCACTTCAGATTTATTTATTCCTTTTTGAGACAGAGTCTCGCTCTGTCACCCAGGCTGGAGCACAGTACCACAATCTTGGCTCACGGAAACCTCTGCCTCCTGGATTCAAGTGATTCTTCTGCCTCAGCCTTCCAAGTAGCTGGGATTACAGGCATGTGCCACCACACCCGGTTAATTTTTGTATTTTTGGTAGAGATGGGGTTTCACCATGTTGGCCAGCCTGGTCTCAAACTTCTGGCCTCAAGTGATCCACCCACCTTGGCCTCCCAAAGTGCTAGGATTACGGGTGTGAGACACTGTGCCTGGCCCACCTCAAATTTATTTAGTAGCTTAATTTTGATATAATGCATATACCATACAATTCGCCCTTAAGAAAGTATACAGTGACATGCTTTTTACTATATTAACAAGGTTGTGCAACAATCACCACACTCTGATCTCAGAAAACTTTCATGTCCCCTAAAAGAAACCCTGTCCCTACTAGCAGTCATTCCTCAATCTATCTCCTGGATCCAGTGATCCTGGGTCCCTGTCTCTGGTGTCTCTCTGGACTTAGGAGTCCACTTACCCTGCCACGCCTGCCCATCTTCCCTGCCCCTCCCTGCTTTCGTGTTCTTCTCAGACCTTGGACTTGGCTTTTTAATGCACATTACAGTGTCCACCCCTCCCCTCTCCCCTTGGGAACAGCAAGTCCTGGATGCTGCTTTCCTTCAGATCCAGGGCACCAACTATACTAATCAGCAACTTGTCAGCCTCTAAGCGTGTTTCTGCTTATCCCTGAACAACTCATCCTGACTCATCCCACAACTGCTCACGATTCAGTCTGAACATGTCTCACTCAGCCGTGACACCCAGGAGACAGGGCCTTCTGCTTGATTCTGTATTCCCCTTCCCCTGATACGATCACATATAAGATGCATGTGAAGCCATGGGAAGAAATGAGGTGGTTGAGAAGAAGAGTGAATGGTGAGAAGGAACCAGGACTGATCCCTGTAGGACACTAACAGTCAGAGGCCAGAGACAGGAGGCACAGCCAGCAAGGGAAGCCGAGATGAAGTGATGAAAGAGGTAGACAGAAAATCAGGAGAACAGGGGGACTCAGAAGTCAAGAGACAAAAGTGTTTCAGCTTGGAGGGGGAGGCCAGCAGGATCAAATGCTGCTGAGAGAATTCACATACGAGGCCAATTAAAAGGTACACAATGCACTTGGCAACAGAAAGATCATTGGTGAATTTAGCAAACTTCCACGTCCATGATCAGGTAACTCCACTATTTCACATCCTTTAAGACTCCCTAGTGCCCTTCAGATAGAGTGCCCTTTGTTCCAGCATCATCTCTCTCTCTCTTTTCTTTTTTTTTTTTTTTTTTTTTTTTTTGGTGACGAAGTCTCGCTCTGTCTCCCAGGCTGGAGTGCAGTGGCGTTATCTCAGCTCACTGCCAGCTCCGCCTCCTGGGTTCATGCCATTCTCCTGCCTCAGCCTCCCGAATAGCTGAGACTACAGGTGCCCACCACCATGCCCGGCTAATTTTTTGTATTTTTAGTAGAGACGGGGTTTCACTGTGTTAGCCAGCATGGTCGTGATCCACCTGCCTCAGCCTCCCAAAGTGCTGGGATTACAGGTGTGAGCCACCGAGCCCGGCCCGGCATCATCGCTTATCACTTTCACACATTCACCCAAGGCTCCAGACATACTGAGCTACTTGCATGGATAGATGGCCCATTCTCTCTTGCTCCTGTACTGTCCCTTCTGCATGGAACCCTTTCCTCTCTCAGACTCTCAAATGTCCTTCCTGACTAGCTCAAGTGCCATGTCCTCCAGCAAGCCCTCCCTGACCTCTCAGATTGGGTTGGGTGGTTCTCTTCTCTCTTCCCATAGCACCTTGTGTGGGTACAAGGTACATTTTCCCCTGGGGGTATGTCTTATCCAGCTTTGTTTTGCAGTCCTCTGGCCAGGGCCTGTCCCCCAGTTTTCCCAGGCATGCAGTGAAGCAAGCCTTGGTAGTAGAGGTGGGGGGTGCATCCAGCTTCTCTCAGACCAGAAAACTTGCAAGCCAAACTGGCTATGGAGCCATGGACTTCTCTTTGGGTTCACGTCAGGTTTGCTAAGAGACCTGGGCCAGGAGTGCAATTCCTGGCAACTTAGTCCTTGGGGTCATTAGGTTGAAAAGTCCCCAGTGTTACCAGGTTGATTGCTTTTCCCAGCACTATCTACTATGTCTCCCCACACAACCGGCCTTGGCATCTCTCCACCTCTACCTGCTCTCCTGCCCCAGGTCCCTTCCCTCTGCATGCACTCATCTTCCAAGCATCTGAGGACCTCTCATCCACTCGCATTTGCTTCCGCATGTATTGGTCTCCCTGGGGTCTTCCCTCGCCCCACAGGTCTTTGCATCCTACGTGGGTAACCCTGAGTCTGGTCTCTGTGGTTAGATGCGAACTCCCCGCAAGGGCGAGGAGACCCCTCTTCCTCCTTGCATTTGCGGAGTGCAAACCTCCTACACTCTACTGACTGAATTCAGGGAATATCGACTTGCACGTTATCAGCGACCAAAGAGGCAGCCATTGGAGGGCCAAAAGCTTTCAAACCAGTTTGAGTGTGGTTCTTAGGCGCACTGGTGGAGTTACACGCAAGATGTACCCATGGCACGCTCCTCCCCTAAAACCCCACTCCCAAACTCAGGGCTCAGCCGCCTCCTTGCCCTAAAGCCAGGCGCCCCCTTGTGGAAGAACACCTTCTCCTCAAATAGGTCAAGCGCCGCTCCTCGCCTGCAAACCACACGTTGCCCCTGGCAGAAAACCGTTCCTAAGATTAGAGAGTAGATTCGCTCTGCTTTTAAAAACATGTAATAATGCATGTGCTTTATTACTGATAATAAAACTGTGCCTACTCCTGTCATAAAATTTAGCAAGTGAGGCAAATTACAAAAAAGATTCCATTAAAAAAATTTACCACAACCACAGATAGCCACTGTTGACATTCTGGTGTTTTATCTAGTCCCTTCTCTATGAAAAGATATGAAATATGTAAAGAATCTACATATGGGTATACATAACATAGAAGTTAAAATGTAAATTTGGCAGCTGAGGCCATGCCTCCTCCAGACTGTAGCTGAGCCCTCTGGCCTCGAACACCCCCTGCCCTGCTCAGCCTGAAGCCCACCCTCCCTCAACACCTTGGCACCCCAGCTTCCCTATCCTGCTCTATTTTTGTTTTCTTCAACATTTACCACCTTTCCCCCCTAAACAGTTTCCTCATGTATCATGTTTACTTTGCGTCTCTCCATCGCCCCTCAATATAAGCACCAAGGCGGCAGAATCCTTGTCAGTTTTGTTCAGCGATGCACCCCAAATGCCTAGAACAGCTCGAAGCACACGGTAGGTACTAAATAAACCTTTGTGAGAAGATGACTTAAGATTATATAAATTGGCCGGGCGCGGTGGCTCAAGCCTGTAATCCCAGCACTTTGGGAGGCCGAGACGGGTGGATCACGAGGTCAGGAGATCGAGACCATCCTGGCTAACACAGCGAAACTCCGTCTCTACTAAAAAATACAAAAAACTAGCCGGGCGAGGTGGCGGGCGCCTGTAGTCCCAGCTACTCGGGAGGCTGAGGCAGGAGAATGGCGTAAACCCAGGAGGCAGAGCTTGCAGTGAGCTGAGATCCGGCCACTGCACTCCAGCCTGGGCGACAGAGCAAGACTCCGTTTCAAAAAAAAAAAAAAATTATTTGTAAACCTATATAATCAACAAGAGTATATATATAAAACTTTGGTTACATCATGATTTTACCATTCCCCTCTTGTAGGTCATCTAGGTTGATTATAATTTTGCATATTATTAATCTCAATATCCATCATTTATCTACCTACCTACTAACTATCTCTCTACATTCCTAGCTCTGACCAGTAAAAAGGCCTATATATGTAGAGGGCAAAAAAAAAAAAAAAAAAAAAAAATTCCTCTAATAATTGATCTTAAAACTTCATTTCTCATTCTCTTGGCATTTTCTTTCTAGCTCTGTTCTCCTGGAAACCTGATAAAGGTGGAACGTCGGCTGTGTTACCAGGCAACAATGCTCGTGGTAAGAACGATCCACTTCATCTGGACAGCGAGGGCTGCAAATGAATCATAAGTACCTGGTGGGAACCTGTGGCTCTGGAGTTCTGAATCTTGACTCTTAGAGCTGGACATGCCCCTTGAGGAGACAAGGAAGCTATTCCCATGAGGCTCTTAACTAGAAATACCAGTTTCTCATTGGAATAAGGCTTTAACTTGCTGTTTACGTGACATTTCAGTTTAACTGGGTATCCTTTATTTTATCTGGCAACCCTACTTGGGGAAAAGGAGCTAGAGAGACACCTGCCATCACGCAGCTGGTGTGCTATTTCATGCCTTTGTATCCCTATTCTAAATTAAGTTAGACTGGGTGCAGTGGCTCATGCCTATAATCCCAGCATTTTGAGAGGCCAAGGTGGGTGGATCATCTGAGATTAGGAGTTAGAGACCAGCCTGGCCAACATGGTGAAACCCTGTCTCTACTAAAAATAGAAAAAATCAGCCGGGCGTGGTGGCAGACTCTTGTAATCCCAGCTACTCAGGAGGCTGAGGCAGGAGAATCGCTCAAATCTGGGAGGTGGAGGTTGCAGTGAGCCAAGATTGCACCATTGCACTCCAGCCTGGGCAACAAGAATGAAACTCCATCTCAAAATAAATAAATAAATAGTCAATGCCAAGCATGTCCTGTTGTAGTCATGCGAGTCCAAGTGTCGAACAGACCCTGAGAAGAACGCCAAAGTGGGCATCGTAACCTAGGGACAGTGACCACCCTAGGAACAATAGCACCCCAAGAACCCAGATTACGGTCTGTAAGTACATTTTCCATTGAAAGAAAACAGCTGATTCTAGCCTGGAGCAGCAAAGATACAGGATGAACCTGGAACATCCTGTCATACCAAAAAGCAAGGAACATATTGAAGACCACTGTGCCCATGTCAGAGGACTCAGGCGCTTGCCTGGAGAGGCTGAGCTTCGCACATAGGAAGAGATGGGGAGTGAGTGTGGGTAGGGATGTAACAAGACTGGCCATAAGTTGATGATGATTTAAGCCAGGTGATGGGTATGTGAGGGAGTCACTATGTTACTTTCTCTAAGTTAGCATTTTTGAAATTGTTCATAATAAAAGTCTAGAAATATTAAAAGAAAAAGTGACTGTACTAATTTCCATTCCCTCCAGCAGAGGTGTAGAATCATAATGGTAATCTTAGATGGCTATATGAAGTATTGAGTCATTTATACAGCCTATTATAAATATTTAAATATATATACATATACATGTATTTAAATTTAGACAGAGTCTTGCCCTATCACCCAGGCTGGAGTGCAGTGGTGTGATCTGGCTCACTGCAACCTCCACCTGCCGGGTTCAAGCAATTCTCCTGCCTCAGCCTCCAGAGTAGCTGGGATTACAGGCATCCACCACCACGCCCAGCTACTTTTTGTATTTTTAATAGAGAAGGGATTTTGCCATGTTGTCCAGGCTGGTCTCGAACTCCTGACCTCAAGTGATCCACCCGCCTTGGCCTCCCAAAGTGCTGGGATTACAGGTATGAGTCACTGCCCCAGGCCTGTACTTTAAATATATTTAAAGTACATATATACTTGTTATATAGGCTGCGAATTTTTAAAATTTGGGTATAAAGAAGACTGAGTTGGCAGGGTGCAGTGGCTCACGCCTGTAATTCCAGCGCTTTGGGAGGCCGAGGCAGGCGGATCACCTGAGGTCGGGAGTTCGAGACCAGCCTAACCAACATGAAGAAACCCCATCTCTAATAAAAATACAAAATTAGCTGGGTGTGGTGGCTCATGCCTGTAATCCCAGCTACTCGGGAGGCTGAGGCAGGAGAATTGCTTGAATCTGGGAGGCAGATGCTGGAGTGAGCTGAGATCGCGCTATTGCACTCCAGCCTGGGCAACAAGAGCGAAACTCCGTTTCAAAACAAACAAACAAACAAACAAAAACAACAAAACAAAACAAAACCTGAGTTGTAAAAAACAAAAAAAAATTACAGGGACCCAATTGTACATATGTATAAATGAATAAGTCATCGGAGTCTCTGGCTTCAACAGATGGAAGAGTTCAGGTTGAGAGAGAATTTAAATTCTGCTCAAAGAAGGAAACACACCGGCAATCTTGGGATGCCCACGTGCCTCTGTGCTCCATTGTTCTCTCCTATAGAAGCAGAGAAGCAGCAAACCAAGCATGCTGGGTTCCCAGAAGACCAACACTGTGAGTCTAGAGGCAAAGGCAGCCTTTCTGTCGCTGCCTATCCAGGGCTCCTGGGGACCGCTTAGTGCTCTACCTCACTACAAGCAACAGCCTAGGGTGCGTTACCAACCCCACACAAAGAGAGAGCCAGAGTTACTTCGAATTTGTTTGAGAGCTGCTGCTCATCTCTGCAGCTCCCAGCAGCAGGCTGTGCTGGGAGAGCAGGGCTGTGTCTGAGTGCCCCTTGTCAGGCAGCACAGATACCTGGCATGTTCCAGGCTGTGGCCCAGACTGTGCCAGGTAACCAGGTTGCATTTAGCCTACGGGGTACTCCCTCCCTCACTCGCTACATTGATTTTTACTATCTTGTGGCCCCTTTTACAAATCCAGCCCACCACACCTCCCACCTCCTGGTGGAGCCAGCTGTGAGCCTTGGCAGAAGGGTCTTGGTATTTGCGGGCCTCCCAGGACACTTGCCAACCTTGAGGGTTTGCTCAGTTACTGGAAAACAGCTTTAAAAGTATAAATAGCTGTGGTAAAGACTGCACTTGTGAGAGGTGTCAAACCACAGAATACCCAACTTCTCCCTCCTGACAATTGATTTTTTTTTTTGAGATGGAGTCTCACTGTGTCGCCCAAGCTGGAGTGCAGTGGCGCGATCCCTGCTCACTGCAACCTTCGCTTCCCGGGTTCAAGCAATTCTCCCACCTTAGCCTCCTGAGTAGCTGGAATTACAGATACCCGCCATCACGCCCAGCTACTTTTTGTATTTTTGTAGAGCCGGTGTTTTACCATGTTGGCCAGGCTGATCTTGAACTCCTGACCTCAGGTGATCCACACACCTCAGCCTCCCAAAGTGCTGGGATTACAGGCATGAGCCACTGCGCCCAGCCCTGACAACTGATTCTGAGAAATGCTCTTCTCCCCTTGAATAGCTGGTCTGTCTCCACTGGGGGAAACTCCAGTTTCTAAAGGTACACGAATGACACCATCCTGTGGGTGGGTGATGGCCCTCGTCTCTCTTTATCTGACCTGATTTTTCAGTAGGAAACCAACTTCTTAGCCAGATGGGGCCTGTTCCGAATGTGCAATTGCTGCTAAATACATATCTTTTAAATCAAATTTACTCTTGCTCTAGCTGCTTGATTTTTTGGGGCAATGGAAACATGTAATTACAATCATGCTGAACTGTATTTGTTTGTAGAAAGCTTCAATGTTTGATTTTTAGAATAAAATAAGCTTTATTTTTTTACGCATTCATTTTTTTTGCTGTTAAAACATTCATTCCAGAATGATCTACCTCGGGAGCACAGATTACAGGGTGATTATTATTTTGGTTCAACATATAGAACAAGGAAGTGGCACACATGGATACAACTGTGCTTTAGAGAAAACCTCTGCCAGGCCTCTTGGGTCTTTTTCTCTCCTGCTGCTTTAACAGATGCCTCCCCTTGTTGTCCAAATACTGTAAAACTCTGAGCTTGTAAAGAGAAAACGTGGCATTGAGTGTGGTGAGGTTTCAGGTGCTCTTTTGTTGCCATGACGCTGATTATTTTCTCGTTCTCCCCAAGCTCCTCTGGTATCTTCATTTGCTTCCCTTGAAGAAAAGTTCTTCTTGGTTTTCCTAATCCCTTTTTACTGATATTCTGAAGACACCAAGAGAGACCTGGGCACACTCTTTCTTTCTTCTCAGTTTTTCCCCACTCAGAGATGACATGATTGCAGACATGACATCCATGAGCTCAAAGCTCTCATCTCCAAATAAACATTGAATTCAGCCAAACATTGGTCAAGCACCTACTGCCAGCAAACATGTATGTTAGGAGGATATTTGGCTGCAAGTAACAGAAAACAAAACAAAAATCAGTCTGCCTAGAGTCTTATTAAAAAGGAATCTCTGGCTGAGCACGGTGGCTCAGGCATATAATCCCAGCACTTTGGGAGGCCGAGGCGGGCGAATCACCTGAGGTTAGGAGTTCAAGACCAGCCTGACCAACATGAGAAACCCTATCTCTACTAAAAATACAAAAGATTATCCAGGCATGGTGGTACATACCTGTAATCCCAGCCACTCAGGAGGCTGAGGCAGGAGAATCGCATGAACCTGGGAGGTGGAGGTTGCAGTGAGCCGAGATCGTGCCATTGCACTCCAGCCTGGGCAACAAGAGTGAAACTCCTTCTCAAAAAAAAAAAAAAAAAAAAAAAATTCATCATCTTGGGCCAGACATGGTGGCTCACACCTGTAATCCCAGCACTTTGGGAGGCCAAGGCGGGTGGATCACCTGAGGTCAGGAGTTTAGGACCAGCCTCACCAACATGGAGAAACCCCATCATTACTAAAAATACAAAAATTAGCCAGTCCCGAGGGCTATACATGATATGCACCCTTACAGCCCCTTGCCTGTCTCACCTCAGTGACTGTCACGTACCTTTGGCTCATTCTGCTCCTGACCACACTGGCTGTCATACCGCTCCTCAACATACCATGTGTTCTTCTTTCTTCTGTCTGCCTGGAATATTCTTCTCCCAGATATCTGCTTGACTAACTCCATTCAAGTGTTTGTAAAAATCTCATCTTTTCAATGAGGACAACCCCTCCCTACCTATTCTTGATCCCCTTTACTCCCCTTTTCTTCCCCTCCCTCTGATAGCACACACTGCTTTCTGACATACTATATTTACTAATTCCATTCATTGTCTGTCTTTTCCAGTTACAACATGGGTTTCATGAGGTCAAGGACTTTTTTTTTTTTGAGACTAAGTCTCACTCTGTCTCCCAGGCTGGAGTACAGTGGCACGATCTCGGTTCACTGCAAGCTCCGCCTCCCAGGTTTACGCCATTCTCCTGCCTCAGCCTCCTGAGTAGCTGGGACTACAGGCACCCACCACCATGCCTGGCTAATTTTTGGTATTTTTAGTAGAGAAGGGGTTTCACCGTGTTAGCCAGGATGGTCTCGATCTCCTGACCTCGTGATCCACCTGCCTCGGCCTCCCAAAGTGCTGGGATTACAGGCATGAGCCACTGAGCCTGGCTAGGACTGTTTTTTTTTTTTTTTTTTTTTTTTTAAGAGATGGGGTCTCATTATGTTGCCCAGGCTGGAGTGCAGCAGCTATTCATCAGTGTAATTATAGTATACTACAGCCTGAAACTCCTGGGCTCAAGTGATCTTCCTGCCTCAGCCTCCTGAGTACAGGTGTGCCACAAAACCTGGCTCTGTTCTGATCTCAGATTTTCATAGATTGAGAATGTCTTCTTCAGGGACTCTGACATTCGCAAGAACCTTGGGATAACAACTTTTGAGATCCCGCAACACACAGACCAACCAGAACACCCTACAGTGAAGCATGCTAATAAATACCCTCAAAGCTTTCAATCAGCATTTTATTTCAGGCCCTGCTCTTAGATCCAGGCTGAGAATCTAAGATAACAAAACATCCAAGGAAAACCTCTAACACTAAAGAAAGCACAAAAAAATTAATAATAAATCGGGGGGGGGTTGAAGTATTTGGAATAAATGAAGACTACAAGGAGAAGTATATTTAATATCCACAGAAAGATAATATTATGCATCCATGGAACAAAAGAAAAGGAATATATTATGAAAAATATTCAGAGAACAAAAAATAACTCTAGGAAACAAAGAATGTAAAGAAATAAGAAATTCAGGCCGGGCGCGGTGGCTCAAGCCTGTAATCCCAGCACTTTGGGAGGCCGAGACGGGCGGATCACGA
The DNA here is from genome assembly GCF_007565055.1 of Rhinopithecus roxellana. NCBI lineage: Eukaryota > Metazoa > Chordata > Mammalia > Primates > Cercopithecidae > Rhinopithecus > Rhinopithecus roxellana. The sequence continues at coordinate 39,249,900 of NC_044553.1, forward strand.
GGTCAGGAGATCGAGACCATCCTGGCTAACACGGTGAAACCCCATCTCTACTAAAAAAATACAAAAAACTAGCCGGGCGAGGTGGCCGGCGCCTGTAGTCCCAGCTACACAGGAGGCTGAGGCAGGAGAATGGCGTGAACCCAGGAGGCGGAGCTTGCAGTGAGCTGAGATCTGGCCACTGCACTCCAGCCTGGGCGACAGAGCGAGACTCCGTCTCAAAAAAAAAAAAAAAAAAAGAAAGAAGAAATTCAAAAGAAGAATGGAAAGATAAAGAAATCTAGCCGAAACAAAACAAAACAAAAAAGCCAAAACTAAGGAATGGAAAATAGTACTACAAGGATAAGAAAATTAGATACCGGGCCGGGCGCGGTGGCTCAAGCCTGTAATCCCAGCACTTTGGGAGGCCAAGACGGGCGGATCACGAGGTCAAGAGATCGAGACCATCCTGGCTAACACGGTGAAACCCCCGTCTCTACTAAAAAATACAAAAAAACTAGCTGGGCGAGGTGGCGGGCGCCTGTGGTCCCAGCTGCTGGGAGGTTGAGGCAGGAGAATGACGTGAACCCGGGAGGCGGAGCTTGCAGTGAGCTGAGATCCGGCCACTGCACTCCAGCCTGGGCGACAGAGCAAGACTCTGTCTCAAAAAAAAAAAAAAAAAAGAAGAAGAAAATTAGATACCATCAAGTAAGCTCATCCAAATATTAACAGCAGTAGGAAGAAAACAGCAAAGCAGCAAGAAGAAATTAAATGGAATAAACCAAGATAATCTCCCAGAATGGAAGAACATGTGTTTCCAGATTGAAAAGCTTTACCTAGTGCCCAGTACAATGAACAAAAGTATACCCATATGTCATCAGGAAATTTCAGAACTCTGGGTTCAAAGAGAAGAACCTACAGGCTCTGGACAGGAGAAAACAGACCACACACATGATCGGGAATCAACACTGGAAGCTAAAGAACGTGGAAGACTGTTTTTAATATTGGAAGGTAAAATAAAATGGAGAAACGCCTCTAAAATTCTGAAGAGAAATAATCTGAGATCTAGAATTTTATGCCCAGATATGATGTGTGCACCAAAATCTCAGAAATCACCACTAAAGAACTCATGTAACCAAACACTGTTCCCCCAAAACCTATGGAAATTAAAAATTAAAAAACTTTTAAATATAGAATTTTATAACCAGATAAAGTATTATTCCACTGTGAAGGTGGAATAAAGAACATTTCAGATGTGCAAGGTTTCAAATATTTACTTCCTACCTATTCTTTCTGAGAAAGATATTGGAAGATATGCTCCATCAAAATTAGAGGTCAAACCAAGAAAGAGAAAGTCCAGGGATACAGAAACAAGAGATCCAAAACAGGGGAAAGCAAAAGAAATCCCAGGATGATGATACTGAAGGGATGTTACCAGATAACAATTATACAGTAGTCACAAAGGACAATCAGTCCAGATTTGAGAGGATCAGAAGCCTATGGGAGACAGTTCTTCAGGAAGATAAAATATACAAAATACCTGAGGTAGATAAATGTCTTGAGAAGAGATTTAAATAACAGAGAATTTAAAGATAGTTTCCTGAAAGTTTACAGAAAGCTAGTCAACAAGTAAAAAAAAATTAAGACAATTAACTCAAGGAAAAAAATGGTGCAAGAAAAGTAATCATAGTTAATTACATGGCTCAGCTCTGAATAGCATATAAAGTCAATGTAAATAATGATACTGATTTAACCCGAATAATGATATAATTATATTGGGTGGGGTTGGGAAATAGAAATTGTGTGTGTGGCAGATAATATGGGACAGGAGGAGATGAAAGAGTTAAATCCCTACTTATCACAGTGCAAACACAATTGATACTGTCCCCAACTGAAAATCAAGACACAGTCATCCAAGCATTCTATTTAAAGATATAGAGATAAATACTAAGAAGATCAGTTAAAATAATTAAAAATAATTGCCTCTGGGGCTGGGAAGTTGGGGGAGGGAGACTAGGCACTGCTGTTTTTCCTAAGAGACCTCATTAAATGATTTGGCTCTTTAAATTATGACTATGTATAATTTGAAAAATAAAAAGTTGACACTCATCTAATTCAAGTGGGTGTCCTTATTTTAAGTATCTTAAAAGTTAAGAGAAATCTTAACTGGGTCAATTAGCTTGACTGAGCTCAAATGGAACAGTATTATAAAACGGTTGGATATTAGATATTCATTTGATGCAATGGTTAACAACCCCAGATGCACAACCCTGATTGCACAATAGAACCACCAGGGGAATTTTTAGAACCTACTCATGCCATGCCCCATCCAAGCCACTCAGATTGAGCCTCTAGGGCTCACAGGGGCATCCATAGTTTTATTTTTATTTATTTCATTTTTTGAGACAGAGTCTTACTGTCACCCAGGCTGGAGTGCAGTGGCATGATCTTGGCTCACTGCAACCTCCGCCTCCCGGGTTCAAGCTATTCTCCTGCCTCAGCCTCCCGAGTAGCTGGCACTACAGGTGCGTGGCACCATGTCCAGCTAATTTTTGTATTTTTAGTAGAGATGGGGTTTTACCATGTTGGCCAGGCTGGTCTCAAACTCCTGACCTCAGGTCATCCGCCTGCCTCAGCCTCCCAAAGTGCTGGGATTACAGGCAGGAGCCACCGCACCCAGCCCATCCTGGTTTTTTGTTTGTTTGTTTTTAGACGGAGTCTTGCTCTGTCGACCAGGCTGGAGTGCAGTGGCGTGATCTCCGCTCACTGCAAGCTCTGCCTCCTGGGTTCACGCCATTCTCCTGCCTCAGCCTCCTGAGTAGCTGGAATTACAGGCATGTGCCACCACGCCTGGCTACTTTTTTTTTTTTTTTTTTTTTTTTTTTTTAATTATTTTTAGTAGAGACAGGGTTTCACCGTGTTAGCCAGGATGGTCTCAATCTCCTAACCTCGTGATCCACCCGCCTCAGCCTCCCAAAGTGCTGGGATTACAGGAGTGAGCCACCGCACCCGGTCGCCCATCCCTGGTTTTAAAAGTCCTTCAGGTGGCCACGCCTGGCCCATTCCTATAGTTTTAAAAGTCCTTCAGGTGGCTGGGCCTGGTGGCTTACACCTGTCATCCCAGCACTCTGGGAGGCCGAAGCAGATGGATCACTTGAGATTAGGAGTTGAAGACCAACCTGGCCAACATGGTGAAACCCCACCTCTACCAAAAATAGAAAACTACAAAAATTAGCCTCTACTAAAAATTTAAAAATTAGGTGTGACAGCCTGCACCTGTAGTCCCAGCTGCTCCAGAGGCTGAGGCAGGAGAATCACTTGAATCCAGGAAGTGGAGGTTGCAGTGAGCAGAGATTGCGCCACTGCATTCCAGCCTGGGTGACAGAGTGAGACACCATCTCAGAAAAAAAATAAAAAAGGAAAAGAAAAAATTCTAATGTGTATCAAGATTGAGAACCACAGTTCTAATGATGGCCTGAGGAAATGTTTTTAAATTCACTCCTAAGTTGCCTTTAAATGCAACTCAAAGGATACTTACTCAATGGCATAGAATCTAAGTTTTGGTCCCACTTCCGAGAGAGGGAGGCTAGGTAGAAGATGACCCCGCTTTGGAGGTAGGAACAGAACAGGGAATCCAGGCTGTATGAGGAAGTCAAAGTCAGTGTTGCCACTAAACATAATCCTAAGGTCATGAGAGCAATAGACTTCATGGCCTTAGCACAGGGCGAAGAGTGGGAATGCGGGCCACAGATTAATTTTCTTCCTCCTGAAGAAAACAAAATGCTGGAAGAATTCCTCTTTATCATGTGTTCAGAGCACAAGTTAGCCTGTGACTCTTCAAAATACAAACACAGACCGGGCACTGTGGCTCATGCCTGTAATCCCAGCACTTTGGGAGGCCAAGGCGGGTGGATCAAAAGGTCAGGAGATCAAGACCATCCTGGCCAACATAGTGAAACCCCGTCTCTACTAAAAATACAAAAAATTAGCCAGACGTGGTGGCAGGTGCCTGTTGTCCCAGCTACTTGGGAGGCTGAGGCAGGAGAATGGCGTAAACCCAGGAGGCAGAGCTTGTAGTGAGCCAAGATCGCGTCACTGTACTCCAGCCTGGGCGGCAGAGCCAGATGCTGTCTCAAAAAAACAAAAACAAACAAAAAACAACAAACACATAAACCAAACCTTCAAAACAATTATGTTTAGCAGATAAGAGCAAACTAATGATCCCTTCCTTCTCTTTGGGCTGCTAGAACCACTCTGTATTGGTCTCAGAGGCAGGATGACTATGATTTGTCAGGTCTGCACTTGATTTTTAAAAACACATTTTATGGGCAAGCATTAGGTCAGCAGCAACTTCCTTCCCGCTTGGCATATTTCATAAATCAGATGCAGAAAACACTTGGAAGCAAGCCCATGCTGGATATTCAGGGCTGTGTCTGGAAGTCAAGGTCACTATCATTACATTCCAAGTCAAGAGCAATGGCCTTAATGGTCTCAACTCCCAGGGAATGTCCTTACCTGAGGCCCAGGATGGAAACGGGTTTTTAAGCAAAACAGAGGGTCCCACCTCCCCAAAGGAGTCTCCTGCTCCCTTCTGGCATGATGAGACCTGCCTGACACTAGCCCCAGGATCGAGGATGGCTAGCATTTCATAGGCGCCATGTGCCAGGTGGTGTTCTAAGTGCTTCGTGCATATCCTCACCCCTGAGGTATTTGGGTGAACCACACTTGCTAACTTGCCAAAGACCACATGATGGTCAAATAAGAACCAGAATTCACAGTACAAGGCTCATGCTGGGACAGTACCAGGTTAAATATCCATGGAGAAAAAGGAAATCTAGGAAACAGGTCAGGAGGGAGGCTGGGAGGCCATAGGAGGCAGAGGTGATGGTGTTGCCAGGTGGCTCCTCTCCTTCCCAACCGCCTATCCCAGCTCATCTCAGCTGCTTGCCCTCTCATCCTTTCCTTGGAAAGGAAAAACATCCTGGCTGTCGGGGCCTGGAATGCTCCAGCATTAGCCACACCCCTCTGGCCTGATGTGTATGGCTGTGTCAATGTGTAGCAGAAGGCAAGTGGCTTTCACCCTGGTGCCAAGGTCTATGGAGCCAGCAGACTAGGGAGGATAGTCTGGCTGACAGAGGTGGCCTGCCTTGCAGCTGGAAGCACTTATATAAGGATCACAATGCAATGTGGCTGCTTTGCACAGCCTTGCACCTCAGGACGAGCTTCTGAAGGTTGCTAAAATGCAGTTCTGTGAAGTTAGTACTGCAGAGGAAGGTACCATCCAGATGGAGGTGTTCTGACTTAGGGACGCCTTACTCAACTGGCCAGACTTGGAGAGTTGTAGCCAGTACATCATAAGCATAGTCCTTCCACAAGCCATGCTCAAGGGGTTGAAGGACGAACCCTGCCCCCAAGGGAATGCTTAACCACATGGGGATTGTAGTGCTTTGGCTCTGGGTTCTTATGGACTACTGTCACCCATTTTCCATTCCTTAGCTTCAAATATTACAAGAGGCATGGTTTAGAAACGTGACACTGTTAGCTACTTGAGAGAACTTGGAACAGCAACTGGATGGCAGACAGTGCCAGATGGAGGCCTTAGGGTGAGAAGCAGCTGAGTGATGAGGGTTAGAAGCAGCACCATTTAGCTGTGTAAGAGGCAGAGGGAGGATGGATCACAGCTGACCTCTGACCTAGTCTAGGACGGGCACCCTGCCCTCCAGCTGTGGTGCTGACAAGACAGGGTTGGTGGCTGTGTGGTGTCAGGAAAGCCAAGTGGCCATAAGTCACCAGTCCTCTCTATTTTAAAGGCACAGGTGTTTCTTCTCCAGGTCTTGCCTGGGCAGTCCTTTCCCTTTACCCTTGAGAATCCTGAGGTTTAAACACGGGAGGAGGTGAAACCCTCCTATGTTGCAGGTGGGAACGTTTAATAACACAGCCACACTTTAGCTGCCTGACCGGCGCCATCATGGGTCGCATGCATGCTCCTGGGAAGGGCCTGTCCCAGTTGGTTTTGCCCTATTGCCACAGCGTCCCCACTTGGCTGAAGTTGACATCTGACGATGTGAAGGAGCAGATTTACAAACTGGCCAAGAAGGGCCTAACTCCTTCACAAATCGGTGTGATCCTGAGAGATTCACACCGTGCTGCACAAGTATGGTTTTGTGACAGGCAATAACATCTTAAGACTTCTTAAGTCTAAGGGACTTGCTCCTGATCTCCCTGAAGATCTCTACCATTTAATTAAGAAAGCAGTTGCTGTTCAAAAGCATCCTGAGAGCAGCAGAAAGAATAAGGATGCTAAATTCCGTCTGATTCTGATAGAGAGCTGGATTCACCACTTGGTTCGATACTATAAGACCAAGTGAATTCTCCCTCCCAGTGGGAAATATGAATCATCTACAGCCTCTGCCCTGGTCTCATATATTTGTCTAGGTACTCAAGCAATAAAATGATTGTTTAACAACAACTGTAACAAAAGCCAATAACGTAGCCACCGTGAAAAATAGATTAGTGGTTTCTCAAAGCAGTAAACACAGAGTTACCATGTGACTCAGCAATTCCACTCCTAGATGGAATTAAAAAACATGTCCACACAAAAGCTTAAAGTTCACATCAGCATTATTCATTAATAGCCAAAAAGTGAAACAACCCAAATGTTCATCAGCTGATGAATGGAGAAACAAAGTTTGGTATATTCAAACAGTGGACTATTACTCAGCCATAAAAAAGAAATGAAGTACAGACATATGCCACAATGGGGACAAACCACGAAAACACTATGCTAAATGAAAAAAGTCAGACACAAAAAGCCATGTGTTGTCTGATTCTATTGATATGCAATGTCCAGAATAAGCAAATCCATAGAGATAAAAAGTAGGTTAATGGTTGCCAGGGGGTGAGGGAAGGGAGAAATTGGGAGTGACTCCTAATGGGTATGAGGTTTCTTTCTGAGATGACAGAAATGTCTGGAATTAGATAAAGATGATGGTTGCACAACATTGTTAATATATTAGAAAACACTGAGTTGTATAATTTTAAATGATCTTATGTTATATAAATTTTATCTAAATTTTTAAATTGCAAAAACCAGGGAAGAAAAAACCACCTTAAAAGATACTTCATTTATGCATTTTTATTTTTTGAGACAGTCTCACTCTATCACCAGACTGGAGTGCAATGGCACAATCTCAGCTCACTGCAACCTCTGCCTCCCAGGTCCAAGTGATTCTCCTGCCTTAGCTTTCCGAGTAGCTGGGATTACAGGTATGCGCCACCACTCCCAGCTAATTTTTGTATTTTTAGTAGAGGTAGGGTTTCACCAAGTTGGCTAGGCTGGCCTCAAACTCCTGACCTCAGGTGATCCGCCCACCTTGGCCCCCCACAGTGCTGGGATTGCACGGGTGAGCCACCACTCCTGGCCAAAAGATACCAAAATGCTTGTGTGCAAGGTGTCTAAAGAGGCAGATACCCCACTCTTCCGAGGTCAACTATTAAAGCCTGAGACATTCTCCCAGCGGTAACAGTTAATTCCAAAATGAGCTTTGAAGACCAAGAAAATGGTTTCCTGCAAAGACCATTTGTTGCCAGGTGGACCTTTCAAAGAGAGATGTAGAGGGGCGCCCACCTGCTCTGCTGCCCAAGCCCAGGTGATCCTCTGGGTGGAATAAGAGCCGAGGACTTTAGACCAAGCCCCTCCCTTCAAAACCCCAAAGCCTTTCCTTTGTCCCCGCTTTTTGCCTGTCTGATTACTGTATGGCACTGGGCACCACTGAGCTTGTGTGCTAGATTTTTAATCTCTGGTGATCTGAATATTATATACCTCTCTCCCTAAAAAGCATCTTTGATTTTTGTTTTTAACTCTTGCATGGTTTCTTAGAATTAACCTTCTTCTGTTGGAAAGCAACACTGACAAGAAGTAAAAAGTCTCTGTACTGTACTCACAAGTAAATAATAGGCAGATAGCTTATAACAGCTCACCAGGACAAATGTGATCATTGTAAGAAAAGAAGAAATGAGTTTCATAGGACCACTAGAAAAAGGGAAACTTGGATGTCCTTATAGTTTATCATTCTAACAGGGCAGAGCCAGGGCACACAATCACCCTGGGCATGCCTTACATTGTACAGTGATTCCCAAAACTCTATTAAGTGAATCAAGGGAGTATTAGAGCCTCATTCTACAAACAAGGCACGCGATATTCAGAGACGGGAAGTCTGTTGCCCAAAACTGATGCACGGTAAGAACAACAACAATGGTCTCAGGGAACACTGACTTAGCACTTGTTATAGGCTTGGCTCTGGATTTCAAGACAACCTCATGTTATAAATGTTTTTGTTTGTTTATTTTTTGAGATGGAGTCTCGCTCTGTCATCAGGCTGGATTGCAATGTCATGATCTCGGCTCACTGCAACCTCCGCCTCCCGGGTTCAAGCAATTCTCCTGCCTCAGCCTCCAGAGTAGCTGGGACTAGAGGCGTCCACCACCACGCCCAGCTAATTTTTGTATTTTTAGTAGAGATGAATTTTCACCATGTTGGCCGGGATGGTCTCGATCTCTTGGTCTCGTGATCTGCCTGCCTCCGCCTCCCAAAGTGCTGGGATAAATATTAATAGGCATTTTTTTCCCGATGAGGTTACAGAAGTTAAGGAAGGTTAAATAACGTGATGTTGTGATTTATATATTAGATGTCTCTCTAATTTAGTCTTGAGGTCTCTCTTTGGAGGGCACCAGAAGCCAGTCACTCTCTGGGAGAGTCCTGGTCAGGGGGAAAGGTAGGTTCTAAGGTGTCAGGTGAGGCACAAGGAGGAGGCAAAACCAAAATGCACGAACAGAAGAAATCTCTTACTTACACATCCCAGGGCGGTCTGGCGAGTGGCGGGAGCCTGAGGGGGAGTCTGGAGGCCGTGGGGAGCCAGAGAGCAGAGGGAGGGCCTGAAGTGTTGTCCTTGGGCTTTCCCGTGGGGGTGTGGCTTGGCTGATTCAAAAAGAACACGTGCGAAGCGGGGCTTATTTACAGGATTCTGGTGTTGGTCATTAGGTTTTATCATGGTCAGCAGCTGTGTGATGTGTGGGTTCTGGGTCAGTGGGATGAAGAATAAATGGGCCGCATTACAAACAACCTCTCAGCGAGGGGAAGTGTTACCCAGACCAGAGGTGATACAGTGAGACTGGGCTTCAGACAACTTAGATCAGGCCTGAAAATGGATGCTGAGGCAGCCACTGTATTAAACATATTTATGACACTTGGTCAATGTCGTTCAGTTAAAAAGTGGCAGGGCTGAGATGAGAGCAGGCAGGGTCAGAAGGTCAGCCAGGTCTTCTTAGTTTGCTTTCAGCATGTCGTCTTGTGACTGGTACCCAGAGGAAACCTCTGGGTAAGAATCAGGCAGACGCAGAGTCGTGGCTGAGGGCCAGGTGCGGTGACTCACGCCTGTAATCCCGACACCTCGGGAAGCTGAGGCAGGAGGATTGCCTGAGCCCAGGAGTTCAAAACCAGCCTGGGCAACATAGCGAGCCCTCGTCTCTACAAAAGAAAAATTAAAAAATGAGCTGGGTGTGGTGGTGCCTGTGGTCCCAGCTATTCAGGAGGCCAAAGCAGGAGGATTCCTTAAGCCCAGGAGGTCGAGGCTGCATTGAGCTGTGATCCTACTGTTGCACTCCAGCCTAGGTGACAGAGCAAGACCTTGTCTCAAAAACAAAAGCAAAAAACAGTGTCACAGCTAAGACAATTGTCTTGGAAATCAGATGATCTTGGTTCAAGAACTGTCCTCTTGCCAACCACATGTCTTCTGGCAAGTTACTCAACCTCTGAATCTCAGTTTCCTCAAATGAGTAGAACTCAGCATAGAGTCAGTGATGAATGAATGTTAATTAACCATCGTAAGCTAGTGAGCCTCATGAAAGGAGGCAGGACTATACAGAGGAAAGATAAAGGTAAAGGAGGGAAACGGAAAGGAAAAATCATGTATACTTTGAATACTCTTTTATTTCCAACTAACTATGAAACAGTTCAGAGAAATTCCAAGTTGATTTTGCAATTTTTATTTTATTTTATTTTATTTATTTATTTATTTTTTGAGGCGGAGTCTCGCTCTGTCGCCCGGACTGGAGTGCAGTGGCCGGATCTCAGCTCACTGCAAGCTCCGCCTCCCGGGTTTACGCCATTCTCCTGCCTCAGCCTCCCGAGTAGCTGGGACTACAGGCGCCCGCCACCTCGCCCGGCTAGTTTTTTTTGTATTTTTAGTAGAGACGGGGTTTTACCGTGTTAGCCAGGATGGTCTCGATCTCCTGACCTCGTGATCCGCCTGTCTCGGCCTCCCAAAGTGCTGGGATTACAGGCTTGAGCCACCGCGCCCGGCCACGATTTTGCAATTTTTAAATTTTTTTTTTATTTTTAGGAGAGACAGGGTTTTGCCAAGTTGACCAGGCTGGTCTTGAACTCCTGACCTCGTGATCTACCTGCCTCAGCCTCCCAAAGTGCTGGGATTACAGGCGTGAGCCACCACGCCCAGCCTGATTTTCAAATCAGAAAACAGAATCTCAAGGAATAAAACAGGAGCAAAGGCAGTTTCTCCCCTTTCAGGCTCACTGGAAATAACTTTGCAATAAGTAGCTCATTAGGCCTTGAAATGGCTCATTAATTAATGCTGATTCTTTAAAAATAAAATTTCCAGTGACTTGGCTTTCAAATCACGTCCAAAGTTAAGATAAATTCCTGAACCCTGAGGTGATGAGATTTCACTTCCATGCCGCATGCCCCAGATGTTTCCTGTGTACTGTGTTTTAATGGTGGCCAAGCTGATGGACTTGCCTTCCTCCTCTTCATCTTAAGGATGGCGTGGTGGATAATTAACACTCAGCCCCTGCTCTCTCAGTTCCTCTTTTCTCCTCAGACCTCTATTGCCTGTCTCATCCTGGCTCTCAGATGAGGACCTTGCTTCTTATTCCACGGAGAAAATGAAAACCATCTGAACAGAACGTCCACGCCCTCTCTCTTCTACATCTCCCAATACCATGCAGCTGTGTCCATATGCAGTTATCCCTCTGTGTTTGCAGGGGATGGGTTCCAGGACCCCCCAAAATACCCCAACCAGACATACTCAAGTTCCACCATGGGCCCTATGGAACCCAGTGTAGACAAAAGGTCAGCCTTTTGGGTTTTGCATCCCTTGAATACTGTATTTTCCATCAGCAATTAGTTGAAAAATCTGCCTATAAGTGGACTCACGCAGTTCAAATCTGTGTTGTTCAAGGGTCAACTGTACTTGGCCTCTGTCGTCTTATTGTGGATGAAACTTCAAGGCTCCTCCTCCTCACAGCACTAGATCTCCTCTCCTGCCTGCATCATCAAATACTCCATCTATTGCATCACTTCCATCCGCTTTCATGCATGCTATTAATTTTCCCTTTAAAAAAAAAAAACCCTCTTGGCTGGGCGCGGTGTCTCACATCTGTAATCCCAGCACTTTGGGAGGTCAAGGCAGGTGGATCGCTCGAGCCCAGGAGTTTGAGGTCAGCCTGGGCAACAAAATGAGACCCTTGTCTTTACAAAAAAATACAAAAATTAGCTAGGCATGGTGGCAGGTGCCTGTAATCCCAGCTACTCAGGTTGCTGAGGCACGAGAATCCCTTGGGTCTGGGTGGCGGAGGTTGCAGTTAGCTGAGATCACGCCATTGCACTCCAACCTGGGTGACAGAGTGAGACCCTGTCTCAAAAAAACAAACAAAAAACTGCATAATGAGTACATGTTTGTTCATTGTATTTTTCCCTCTATTCTTTTGTATGCTGGAAAATGTACATGAAAAAAGGTTTTAAAAAATCATCTCAATTTTACTTCCTCGCCAGCGATTACATCTTTCTTTCCTTTTGTAACAATGATCCTTGAAGTCATTTTTCCACATGCTGACTCTGATTTTTCTCCTCCCATACTCTCTTGAACCCACTTCCTTCAGGCTTTCCCCCGCTACCATTCCAGCAAAATTGCTCTTCTTAAGATCATGAATGGCCTCCACATTGTTAAATCCAGTGGTTATTTCTCAGTCCTTGTCTTACATGACCCCTCAGCTAAACTGGACAGTTATCATCCCTTCCACCCTAAACACTTTCTTCACCTCACTTCCAGGACTGCAGCCTGGCGGAGAACCTGTACTTGTCAACAGTATTAATGTTATTCTTACCTCCTTAACTCCATCAAGTAAATATTACTTCCGAAACCCAGACTGTAGATTTGATTCCCACCCTGGCGTTAGTTTTGTACAAAGAAAGGATGTGTTCCCGGGCAGAATACAAATGTTGGCAGTGGGCCACAGGAGTGAGGCTGAGTCATAACCATCAGTAAGACAGCTCAGAAGTCAGGGCCAGCTCATGACAGGTCTGCATGATCAGTAGGAAAGGATGTTCCTGTGATCATCTGAACAGGGGCCCACGGCAGACCCAAGAGAGCTACTTGCTTAGAAGCTGAAATGGGAATATATGATTTTTTTTTTTTTGAGTGTCTCACTCTGTTGCCCAGGCTGGAGTGCTGTGGTGTGCTCATGGCTCACTGCAGCCTCTACCTCCTTGGGCTCAAGTGATCCTTCAACCTCAGACTCCTGAGTAGCTGGGACTACAGGTATGTGCCACGGCACCCAGCTGAATTTTTTTTTTTTTTTTTTTTTTTTGAGACAGGATCACCTCTGTCACCCAGGTTGGGGTGCGGTGGCACCATCTCAGCTCAGTGCAGCCTCAACTTCCTGAGCTCAAGCAATCCTCCCGCCTCAGCCTCCCAAGTAGTTGGGACCACAGTCATGTGCCACCATGCCCAGCTGATTTTTGTATTTTTGTAAAGATAAGGTTTTACCATGTTGCCCAGGCTGGTCTCAAATTCCTGAGCTCAAGTGATCCACCTGCCTCGGCCTCCCAAAGTGCTAGGAGTACAGGCATAAGCCACCTCACCCAGCCTGGGAGTGTATAATTAGCACTGGTGCTTGGATTCATTCCATAGGTCCCTTCCTCTATCCCATACCAGACACTGCTAGGCTCTGGGTATACAAATGGAGTAAGTAGGACACAGTCCCACCCTCAAGGACGTTATGGTTCAGAGGGGGTGACACAAGTCAACAGCCACAGGCTGAGCCATGAATGAGCACACAGTACAGGATGTTGTGCAGGAGAGGGTCCTCCCAAGGAGGCTTCTAGAATAGCAAGCAGGATTCAGCTGCAAAACGAATGCAGTAGGTAGAAGGGCAGATAGAAGCAGGGAAGCGATGGAAGAAGGCACAGTGTGTGTTGCGGTAGTTTGTGCATAGCAGGAGATAAGGCCAGAAAGTAGAATAAGGGTGAGGGTTGAGGGGAGGCAACTTAGAGGATGGGTCAATAGGGGCAGCAAACCGCCGTGCACACGCATACCTATGTAACAAGCCTGTACAGTCTGCACATGCATCCCATTTTTGTTTTTTTTTAGAATAAAGAAATAAAAGTTGAATAAAATGCTGATCACATAGGCTCTTGTGAATTAATTTCAGCAATTTGAACTACATCTGAAAGTTGGGGGTCACCATTATAGGGCTTAAAATTGGGAAGCTTGAGCCAGGCGCAGTGGCTCACACCTGTAATCCCAGCCCTTTGGGAGGCCAAGGTAGGTGGATCACCTGAGGTCAGGAGTTTGAGACCAGCTTGGCCAACATGGTGAAACTCCATCTCTACTAAAAATACAAAGGGTGAGCTGAGCGTGGGGGTGCGCACCTGTAATCCCAGCTGCTTGGGAGACTGAGGGGAGAGAATCACTTGAACCCAGGAGGTGGAGGTTGCAGTGAGCTGAGATTGCACCACTGCACTCCAGCTTGGGAGACAGAGCGAGACTCCATCTCAATAAATAAATAAATAAAAATAAAAAATAAAAATGCATGCATAAAGCAATCAGGAATATGTTATGAACTAATGACTAATGCGATTTTGTGCACCTGTGGGCTATTAAAGATAACAAAGGTCATTACTAAGATCGTTAGTAAGTATTTGAACACCGAGGATACTAGAGGGAGAATGGAAGACATTTTGATTAACAGAGAAAAAGAATATGTCCTGGGAATGATCAGGTGCTGGTGGGGAAAAACAGCAAGGAGATGAGGGAGGCAGGTCCAGAAGGACTTCAAAGTTATAGGGAAAGTACTACTGGGAAAAAACAATCAATGAGTGAAGCAAACAGCATTTACCTGGAAGTCCTAGAAGCCAGAAATGCAGGAAAAACTTGAGAGAAGATAACAGTTTTCGTAGTAGACAAATGGTCGTGTATCAGGCCAAAAGTCTCTGATCTCCAAGACTCCAGGACTGCCACCCCTTGAGAACTGCTATTGCAGTGGACAGACCTGTGATTTCCAGGCTGATGGGTGATGGTATCTCAGGGTATAAGAATCTGTATCTTGAGAGAATTGAAATTGTCCTAGCAATCAGCCTCGCATCACACTAATCATCCTTCCTCTTATAAGCCCAGAATATTTAGCTTGTGGAACAAGCATCCACATGCCAGGAAACAATGACATGATTATCACGTCAGAAAAATAACTCCTTCCTGCAGCCATTCACCATTCCCTGACCCTGGCAGGCCTCACCACTGTGCTATCAGCTCAGCGCACTGTTAGGAGATGGGTTCTTGCTGCAGGATGAACCCACGTGTGTCTAGAGGGAGTCTAGGCTGAATTATGGTCTGGGCCAGGCTTCCACATCTTCCTCTTCAAATGCTAAAGTGAAAAAGAATGCCAGAAGAAAAGGTGGCCATCAATAGACCAGCTACTGAGGGAATTCCTGGTAGATACAGAATGTTATCACTACCCTTCATGAACCTAAGCAATTATCGAAGAAAAAGAAAGTTCAAGTGTTGAAAAAGAAACAGAACTAATGGGAGTTCAAAATAGCCAGTTTAGAATTTACATTAAGTTTCCTTTTATGGCATCCATAACTGAATAATAAGTGTAATAGGGAAAAATTGATCATCGGATTTGGGACTGAATTGAGTTTTACTTTCAACAACAAAGCAGAAAAGGAAATCTGAGTCCCAAGTAGTTTAGGCACAGCCAAATTGTGAGATTTAAGTAATGTCACCAGAACTGTTTCTCCACACCCCATCCCGCCTCCAAATTGTAGACTCTCTCCTGTGCGCTGTTCTCCACCATGCAGGTTCCCTCCATACTCCAGTGGAAAAGAAGTGTCACAGTGTTTACAGGAACTCTAGCATCAACCCCTGCCAGCTTTGCTCAGGGGTCGGCTCTCTAGGTCAGATCTGGGTCACAGTCCCGATCTTGGGGTGGAATGAAGTGAGGCGTCAACCCCACCAGAGACACGTGGTCTAAGAACAGAGGATGGGTAGGTTCCCGCAGGAAAACTGAGCTGTCATCACAAGAGGACGTGGCTTTGGGGAAGGCAGACATCCTCTATAGAGTCCATTCCCAGTAGTGACAGAAGCCAAAGAGCTGGAAAACATCTAAATAGAACCTATACAGAGAAAACCATAAGAGACCTGAATAAATGGAGCAGGAGTTCATGTTCTTAGAAGGGAAGGCAATATTAGGCCGGGCGTGGTGGCTCACGCCTGTAATTCCAACACTTTGGCGGGTGGATCACTTGAGCTCAGTTGTTTAAGACCAGCCTGGGCAACATGGTGAAACTCCATCTCAAAAACAAAACACAACAACAACAAAAAATAGGGAAGATAATATTGTAAAGATACTATATATTTCCAAATTGATCCACTTTCATTCTATCACCTAGTCTAGAGTGCCATGGTGTGATCTTGGCTCACTGCAACCTCAACCTCTTGGGCTCAAACAATTCTCCCTCTTTAGCCTCCTCAGTAGCTGGGACTACAGGCGTGCACCACCATGCCTGGCTAATTTTTGGGTTTTTGGTCCTCCTTTATTCTGTTTTTTCTTCAGATCAGACTGGCTAATTTAAAAATAGTTTTTCTAAAGACGGTTTCACTATGTTGCCCAGTCTGGTCTCAAACTCCTGGGCTCAAGTGATCTCACTGCCTTGGCCTCCGAAAGCGCTAAGATTATAGGTGAGAACCACCACACTTGGCCTGAATGGATTCTGTGAGATGGAATCTTGCTGTCACCCAGGCTGGAGTGCAGTGGTGCAATCTTGGCTCACTGCAACTTCCTCCTCCCAGGTTCAAGCAATTCTCCTTCCTCAGCCTCTGGAGTAGCTGGGATCACAGGCACGTACCACCACGCCTGGCTAATTTTTGTATTTTTAGTAGAGATGGGGTTCTGCCATGTTGGCCAGGCTGGTCTTGAACTCTTTACCTCAAGTGATCCGCCTGCCTCAGCCCCTCAAAGTGCTGGGATTCCAGGTGTGAGCCACTGAGCTGGGCCTCAAAGGGATTTTTTATAAGCTGATTTTTTAAAAATTCACCTTACACTACTAAAAGAGCCAAGGATTTTTCTGAAGAACAGAGGAAGGGATTAGACTTATCCCATCAGATATTCAAATATACTGGGAACACATAGCAGTTGAGACAGTGCTATTAGTAGATGAAAAGATGTCAACAGAACCTAATAGAGCATGTATTCAAATCAGCAGGGGAAAAAAGGACTGTCTGTGAATAATGCTGAAATATCCACCCCAGCTCTTCAAGAGATGAGCCCTACTTCATATTACACTAAAAGAAATTTAGAATGGATTAGTGACGAAGGACATAGTATACTTTTTATACTCTTGGGATAAGGAGCTTCCTTAAGGAGGCCCCAAACCCTGAAGCCATAAAGGCAAACATTTAGAATAGATCTGGCCAGGCATGTGGCTCACGCCTGTATCCCAGCACTTTGGGAGGCTGAGGCGGTTGGATCACTTGAGGTCAGGAGTTTGAGACCAGCTTGGCCAACGTGGTGAAATCCCGTCTCTACTAAAAATACAAAAATTAGCTGGGCACAGCGATGGGCGCCTGTAATCCCAACTACTCAGGAGGCTGAGGCACAAGAACCACTTGAACCTGGGAGGCCGAGATTGCAGTGAGCCAAGCAAGATCTTGCCACTGCACTCCAGCCTGGGCAACAGAGCAAGTAAAAAACAAACAAAAAACCCCACCACCACCAAGAGTGAAGAACTAAGCACTCTCATGCCCTGATGTAAGTTTCGACTGGTCGAGCCTATTTTGAGTAATAACTTGGGAGTAGCCAAATTTTAATACACATCCACTGGGACTAGATTCTCTATATTCTCATTCTAGGATTCTTTTACCAATGTGATTGTGTATGTGTGCAAGGCTATTCACAAAAAAATTCCATGTGATGTTTCCAGTCGCCCCAAAAAGGAGAAACACCCTGAAATACACAGCAGTGAAAAGGTAATTAAATCAGAATATCCTGTGATAACGAAGAGCGCACTGCAACAGTTCAAACAGTGAGGCAGAGCTGCATGTTCTGGAGAGAAAGCACTCATAAGATTAAGTCAAAAGAGCAGGTCCAGTTAAGTTTTATAAAATGCAAGTATAATAACGGGCGGGAAGGTGTGCAGGGAATCACGCTGTTAATCACCTTGCAGGTGGGTGATAGTTTGCAGAATGGAAGGGGGAGAGGAGGGAGGGACTTTGAACTTGTGCGTTAAGTGTTGAGAAAAAAAAAAATCAAGCATTGTTAAATGTATATTTAAGGAGACAATAAAAACAAGTTATCATCAATTCTACTTACTCCTAAGAACGAGAGCTTATTGAATCAGGAAAGACAACTAAGTTTTTTTAAAGATACAAATTTATTAAAACTTTGAAGTTAACCATTTATTGAAGAAATTAATATGTTAACTATAAAAACCTAGAAGTCCCAGGAATTAGATTTCAAAGGATTTGGTTTCAAAGAATTCCTTATAAGTGATTTTAACATTACATTCCTTGTTAAATTGGGACTTTTTCTGCTTTGGGGATTATTTTGCCCCAGCTGTGGCCATGATTAAAATTAGTCAGCAGCACATGAAGTTGTGGAGAGATGAGAGGTTCGCATTCTTATCTGAGTTTTAGCAAATAGCACTGTATTTCCCCATTTAATGGAATGAGGTTTCTTCTGCGATTCTTTGGCATAATGAGGCACTGGACTCCCATGTCTTTCACTCAGGGAAGAGACATTTGCATTCTTGTCCTCATACCTGAGTACTTGTCACAAGTTAAAACACCGGCCACATCAGCACCTCAGGACTCCTTGTACGCATTCAGGTAAAAACGTCTGCGGTGGGGGAAGGTGCTTTCCCTCAGTTCTTGTTCTCACACCTCTGTCATTTAGTTGGTCACAGTTGGGCAGGTAGAAGTGGGTTAAAAATTTTAAAACTCATAATAATCGTGTCCAGAGGTAACCGAAGGCTGTTGTTAACAAGCATGCCAGGAAAGCCTGGATCAGCAGTTTTCTCCAAAAAGCCAGCGGAAAGGGGGTCCTGAAGAAGTGACAAAAGCCATCCTACAGCAGGGAGAGAGAAAAGTTAGATTGCCTCACGATGCTGAGAACCTCACTCAAAACACGCAGGAACTTCCCGATTAAACAGCAAAGTAAGGTTTGGATTGAGAGAGTAAAAGGAAAGGAGATTCTGACCGATACACGTCCAGCAATAAGGAGGCCCTGAGGAGTGAGGATTGGTAAGTCTAAGAGGGTGAACAGAAGCAACCACTTAACTTTGTCACTTGGTGCAGGAACACTCATATCTTGACTCAAAACCAGGAGGAAGTTAGCTTATTATGCTCTTTTCTGAGCAGAGAAGAGATGCCCTTTGGGAAACTGTCAAGTCACTAGATTGAAAAGTTATCACCTGAGACTACAGCAAGCACCAACCCCATTTAGGAAGGGAATTGAACTCCAGGCTGTGGCATTTTAACTGCAATGGGCAGAGACAAGGCTGAACTATGTTTACCCAATTTGAGAATTTCAGCTTTTTTTGAGAGAGAGAGTTTCGCTCTTGGTGCCCGGGCTGAAGTGCAGTAGCAAGATCTCAACTCACTGCCATCTCCATCTCCTGGGTTCAAGCAATTCTCCTAGCTCAGCATCTGGAGTAGCTGGGATTATATGCGACCGTCAACATGCTTGGCTAATTTTGCATTTTTAGTACAGAGGGGGTTTCACCACGTTGGTCAGGCTAGTCTTGAACTCCTGGCCTCAGGTGATCCACCCGCCTTGGCCTCCCAAAGTGCTGGGATTACAGGCGCGAGTCACTGCCCCCAGCCAAGAATTTCAGTTTTTTAGTGTTAAGAGATTATTCTTGAGTCAACAGTGATTAGCCAAAAACAAACAAACAAAAGCCTTCAATGGGCCCCTTTCCAATTCTAATCTCTTCAGGACAGACAGCCCCGAGGAGCCAGATGCCATGTTGAGACAGGGCTCAGGTGAGGCCCTTAGGCACGCAGCTGAAGGGAGTTCACCTGCCCAGAGGGTTGAAGACCAACACTAACATTATTAACAAGGCAGGAGTTCATGCTAACACCTCCCACTCCCTTTCCCTTTCCCTTCTCAGATAGAACCCAACTTGTCACTACAGAAGGTCTAAATGGGGGCCGGGCAAGGTGGCTCACGCCTGTAATCCCAGCACTTTGGGAGGCTGAGGCAGGTGGATCACGAAGTCAAGAGATCGAGACCATCCTGGCCAACATGGTGAAAGCCCATCTCTACTAAAACACACACACACACGTTAGCCAGGTGAGGTGGCAGGCCCCTGTAGTCCCAGCTACTCGGAAGGCTGAGACGGGAGAATCGCTTTAACCCGGGAGGCAGAGGTTGCAGTGAGCCAGGATCCACCACTGCACTCCAGCCTGGCCACAGAGCAAGACTCTGTCTCAAAGAAAAAAACAAAAAAAAGTCTAAATGGAAACTACCCGCAGGAGGCTACATTTCGGATCAAAAAACTTGCCGGTTTTAATAGTCTGGCTATAGGTGTCCGATAACATGGGCCAGTCATTGAATCAACTGCCAATAAGGTGGTGGGGAAAGAAATGGGGTCTAGCTCAGAGCCCCAGAGGCATGCGGTGGGCTCACCACCAGGTGGCTTTCCTTGATCATCAGCTGCAGGTCAAGGACCTGTCACTCTAACCTTGACCAGAGATGAAGGCCTGCAGCTGAAAGCCAGGGGCCCAGAAACATCCTCACTGAGGGCTGGGTGCAGCGGATTAGAAGTTAAGGAACCTCGGGGTCACCGCCACCACTGGGCGACCACCACACTCCACAACCTCTCTGGACAGGCTGAGAGGCGTGGGGGTTGTGATCAATGGGTCCGAGTCTCTACAAAGGCAAATTTAGTAGGCAGAGGAGAAAAACACCCCACCTGGCCCGGGCCCCGCCACTGCCGACGTCATTGGCTGGGGATTTTTATAGGAGCAAAGCGTTCAGAGCTAACGTGGGTGCCCCCTAAAAGCCCCCGAAGGCTAAGGCCAGGGCAAGGTCCAAGTGAGCAAACCTAAGCCTGAGCAGCTGCTTCGGAACTGTTCAGAGCCGTCTAACAAGGCCGATTTCTGCCGGCCTTTCTGCCAGGGGAGGAGAAGCCCCAGACTTCACACCGAACGTTCCAGTCCCGCTGAAACGAGCCTTTCTGCTTTCAAGAAACCTGGTTCCAGGGGGCTGGCGCGGTGGGTTCCTCATCGTGCCGGCCTCGTGGGCGCTTCCCGGATGCCCGTCCCGCCCCGCGTCCCGGTGTCCGCCGCGTGCTCACCCAGCCGCCCTGAGCCTGAAGCCAGGCGCGGTGCTGCCCCGTGAGCCGCGAGCTCAGCAAGGCCACCAGGCGCTGGCAGTCCCGGGCGACGTCGCCCTCCTGCTCCTTCAGCCGCGGCTGGAAGCTCCGCTTCTTCCACCAGGCTGTCACCAGCGGCTCTCTCTCCAGCAGCGTCCCCGCGAAGGTCACCAGCGACACCACCCTGCCCCAGGTGGGGCCGGGGCTGTCGGAGAGCACGGCCTCCGCCATCAGCGCCACCAGCTCGACGCGGTTCCCGGGGTAGCCGAGGTAGGCAGAGAAGAAGGACCGGTGGAGCTGCCGTAACCTGGCCGCCGCGGAGCGCAGCACGGCGGCCTCGGGCGTGGACGGCCTCGGCTCGGGGGTGCCGGGTTCCCGGGCGCAGCACCCCAGATAGTCGGCCAGCAACCGCTCGGTGCGCTCGCGCAACGGGTCAGCCATGGTCGGGCCTCTGCTGAGGGCCCTGGGCCTTCGCTGGTTTTCTTGGCCCGGCCGCGCCTCCCCCAGGGAAGGGCTGCCGTGCCCCGCCCCGGCCCCCGGCCCCCGGCCCCCGGCCCCAGGTTTTTCAGGATTGAGAGAGGAGCCTTTGATGGGCATCCTACCTGCACCTGTTACAGTCCCCAAGGCAAGGCCTGCCGGTGCGCATGTGTTCCTGTAGCAATCAGGCGCACTGTGAGACTCTGGCGTTATTTAGCTCCAGGTCTGGGGACTAAGAACCTGAGGGGACAGTCTGGGAAGCTGGGCTGGGCTTCAGCCTCCTCTTAAGGAGCGCTTGGCAAAGGCTACACATGGCCCCTCACAGACCGCTCCCTTGGGCATTATCTGCATCTCTAGATTGGAAAGCACCCAGGTCTGTGTTGGGGATTCCTTTCTTTGGGTCCGGCACACGTGGCAGGAAAAGGGCGAATTATTCTGGGGGCTGCTAGAGGGCCAATATTGGCTGTATTCATTCATATTTAGTAAGAGCCTTTGTGGTGCTAGGCCTCCCCCCTTAGCACTGAAGATACAATGGAGAACAAGACATGTGGTTCCTGACCTCAAGGACTCTACAGTTTAGTGATGGCAAACAAAAGGGCCGTCCCTGTACAGTTTAATTCTGACTAGAAGTTGAAGGAATATTCAGTACTAGGGCAGCAGCTGTTTCTTATACTATCACTCTGATACTGCCTGAAGTTCTCTTTACTTTTTATTGGCCAATCCCTAATTACTGCAGTCCCCTGATATAGCTAATATTTATATTACAACTTTCTCAGTTCATATGACTCCATGGCTTCTTTCTCCTGATTGGATCCAAACTGATGCAGAATGGATACTAGCAGTGATATTTCTGGGGGTTCAGGGGTCTGGAGCATGTTGAAATAGCCCTCCCAGGGTGAAAGATGAGTTGCTGCATCTTGCATCACTACAAAAGAGGCACAGCACTTGGTAACTGTCTTATTCTGTCCAGGCTGCTATAGCAGAATGCCATAGACTGGGAGGCTTATAAATAAAGGCATTTATTTCTCACAGTTTTGATGGCTAAAAAGTCCAAGATTGAGGCCCTGGCAGGTTCTTTGCCTTGTAAGGACCTGCTTCCTTGTTCACAGATAGCAGGCTTCTTGCTGTGTCCTCACATTGCAGCAGGTGTGAAGGAGCTTTCTGGGGTCTCTTTTATAAGGACAATAATCTCATTCATGAGGGCTCCGCCTTCGTGATCTAATACCTCTCAAAGGCGCCATCTCCGAATACCATCACACTGGGGGCTAGGATTTCAATATACGAATTTTTGGGGGACACAGTGAGCCATTTTGGACTTTGAAGGCAACATAGACTGTGTTTGAGTATGCTATTTCAACCCAATTAACAGGCTGGTGGATTGAGGAGCAGAATAAGAGAAGACTCTGCAGAAGGTTCAGGCTGCAGTAAAGCGGCCCTACCACTTGGGTCTTGTGATCCAACAGATCCAGTGGGACTTTAATTGTCCAATAGGGATGCTGTACGGAGCCTCTGGCAAGCACTAACAGGAGACAGTACAGACCTCTAGAATTCTGAAGTAAATATAGAACCTCTTCTGAAGATAACTACTCTCCTTTTGAGAAGCAGGTTCTGCCTCGCTACCGGGCCTTGGTAGGGGCAGAATGCCTGACCATGAAGCTTGAGCGCCCATCACGAACTGGATGTCATCTGACCTATGTAGCCATAAAGCTGGATGTATACAGCAGCCATCTATCATCAAATGGAAATGGCGTATTGGAACAGCCCAGGGAGGTTCAGAAGGTTTAAGTAAATTGTACGAGCAGGCCACTCAGACTCTTCCAACATCAACTCCTGTTGCTTTGCCTCCTCTCCCTCATTCCACGGCTATGGCCTCTTGGGATGCTGCATATGTCCAGTTGACTGAGGGAGAAAAACCTCCAGCCTGGATTACAGATGGGTCTATATGATGTGCTGGTACCACATGAAAGAGAACAGCTGCAGCATTCACTCACACTCACTCGGGTGACTGTGAAGGGCAGTGGTGAAGGAGAATCCTTCCAGTGGGCAGAAATTCAAGGTTGTCCAGAGATGGCCAGAATACAGACCTACATTGATTCATGGACAGTCGCTGATGGTTTAGCTGGATGGTCAGGGCCTTAAAAAGAACAGGACTGGAAGATTGGTGACAAGAAAATCTTGGAAAGAGATAGTGGCTGAATTCCTTTGAATGGGCACAGACTGAAGATATTTGCATCTCACGTGAATGCCCACTAAAGGGCATCCACTGCAGAGAAGACTCTGAATCAGATGGACAGAATGACATGCTCTGTGGCTGTCAGCCAGCCTCTCTATGCCGCTGCTGTGGCGTCTGCTCAATGGGCTAAACGAAGAGCTCCTGGCAGCAGGGACAGAGGATATGTATGGGTCCAACAATATGGAGTTCTCCCTCCAAAGGCTGAGCTGGCTGATGCTTCTGCGGAGTGCCTAATCTGCTAAAGCAAATGATTCATTAGAGTGAACTAAATGAATTTTGTTGGAATATAAATCTCTGTACCTCAAATTCCCATTTGAACTGGTTTTGACATCTTACTGGTTCCCTTATTAATCAGTGAGTTAAATAAAAGCTTGGATACATGTTCATGTTTTATTTGCAAGAGAGTCATGATTTTACCTTTTTATACATTATACTTTAGCAGTAAGACCATTGTTTTTTCTTAGATTTGCAGTAGCTTTGGGGTAAATGGTAAATCCTCTGGCACTGCCATTGGTAACTCAATAATGATGAATAAAACTAAACAACAAATGAATAAATTAACCTCAACATAGAATTTCCAGTTCACACAATATGAGGCAGTTTGTAATAAGACTTGGTGAAAATCCTGTCTGTGCAACTTGGAAGCTGTGCAGCTATGGGCAAGTTATTCAACCCTCCTAACCTCCATCTATCTCCCCATCTAAAAATGGGGCATCATGGGGCTGTCACAAGGATTACATGAATTGGTATACACAAAGGGCTTAGCACAGTACCTGGCACATAGTAAAAGGCCATCATTCCAGAGAAACTTTTATTTGTAAATGGTAAATCCTCTGGCAAGGGTGACTATGCTCACTTGCCCCATTCTCAACCAAAACCAAAATGTGACAATGTTGGTCTTACCTATGTAGTTTCTGTTTTATTGAGAATAGCTAGTGACTGCTTATTATTTTTTCCACATTTTAAGTAACAGCTTTATTGAGATGTAATTAATATGCCATAAAATTCACCCTCTTAGAATCCAGTGGTTTTTAGTCCATTCACAGAATTGTGCAATCACCACCACTAATTCAGCTCCCCCAAAAGAAACTCAGTGCCCACTAACCGTCACTCCTCACCCCAGCCCTGAGTGACCACTAATCTGCTTTTTGTCTTTATGAGTTTGCTTATTAGGACATTTCATATACATGGAATCCTACAACATGTGGCTCTTTGTCTCTGGTTTCTTTCCCCGGCACAATATTTTCAGGGTTCATCCATGTTGTAGCATGTGTCTGCGCTTTCTTTGTATTCCATTGTGTGGATGCACCATATTTTGTTCATCAATTCATCCACTGTGGAACACTGGGGCTGTTTCAACTTTGGGCTATTATGAGTAATGCTGCTATGAACATTTGCATTCAAATTTCTGTGTGGACATATGTTTTAATTTCCCTTGGGTACAAACTTAGGAGTGGGAGGCTGCCAATTATTGTGGAAAACACACAGGTTGGAAACGGTGGCCTCTGCTTCACGGTTCCTGGTTTCTGACAAAGTTAATCTTTCACCATTGGTGTGCTGGTTAGATAACCTTGGGTTCAAAGACAGACATTTCCTGTTGCCACAGTCTTTACACAAACGCTCATACCATACTTACGATTAGTTGTTTATGTGGGTTAAATTAACCATGGAGTCACTCCTGATCCCATCTCCTTACTAGAGGGTCTGCATCTACTTTTAAAAATAATTATTTTTAATTGACACATAATTGTACATATTTATGGGGTACAGTGTGTTATTTTGATACATGTATACAATGTGTAATGATCAGGGTAATTAGCATATTAATCCCTTAAATATCTATCATTTCTTTGTGTTGGAAATGTGAAAGTTGTTAGAATTCAAGAGTTACTAGTGTTTAAAAAAAAAAAACCATGACAAATAGAGCTGAGGAGGCCATGAAGAGAGGATTCTCATGCTTGTATGCCTAATACGAAAATGATCACAAAAGATTCTGCAAAAATTACAACCTTGCACATAGGCTGCCACAACCTCACACAAAATTACTTCTGCAAGGACATCTGCCTAGCAACTGCCTGTCCAGCCTCGGACTGGTGTGACCTTTGTTATTGATATTTGTAGCCAAGGATAATTATTTCAAAACCATTATGTAATCCTCCTCATTTTTTCCTTTAAAAACCTTTTTTTTTTTTCTTTTTTCTGAGTCAGAGTCTTGCTCTGTCACCCAGGTTGGAGTGCAGTGGCACCATCTCGGCTCACTGCAAGCTCCGCCTCCTGGGTTCACACCATTCTTAGCTGGGACTACAGATGCCTGCCACCACGCCCGGCTAATTTTTTTTTTAATTTTAATATTTTTAGTAGCGACGGTTTTACCGTGTTAGCCAGGATGGTCTCGATCTCCTGACCTCGTGATCCGCCCGCCTCAGCCTCCCAAAGTGCTGGGATTACATGCGTGAGCCACCGCCTGGCCACCTTTGTTTTTCTTTACCTCCTGGAATATGCACACAGTTTACTACAGCACACATATTCCTGTTGCAGTGCCCTACTTTTGATTAAGTATCTTTTTCTTTTAGAGAGCCTGTCTTTGTTATTTAGGTTGACAGGAACATTCAAAATTCTTCTAGCTACTTGAAAATACACAGTAAATTACTGTTAGCGATAGTCACCCGACAGTGCCGCCAAACACTAGACTCCTATCTTGCGGCAAATTTGATTCCATTAACCAACTCCTCCCCACCCCCTGCTGCATCCTTTTTTGAATGACACGAACACATTCAGTCATTTCATTTCTTTCACTGGGGTTGGCCCTGCGGCAGCCCACGGGAGGCCAGAGTCCCCTGTGGAGACTGACCAACCCTGAAGGCCAGCCTGGCTCCAGCCAAGTCCTGTCTAGAAGTAGGAGTCTGTGGCATGTCCAGAAGAGTGACCCAATTCTCTCCGGTCACGGATGAGAGGGCAAGTGGTTTAGCATCGCAATCCTCACACAGGATCCACAGAGACAAGATTCACTCGCGGCCTCCCCAGTGGGCCTCTGGCTCAGATTTCCTGGCCCACCTCAGGCCTGCCCAGTCCATATCTCAGGGCGGGGCCCTGAAGGCGCAGTGCATGAACCTGCCATGGGTGGGATGATTCTTCTCAGCAGGCGAGTTTGGGAAATGAAGATCCACAAATCCCCATTCAGTCAGCTCTCCTAGGCTTGGGAGTGGCCTGGGCCTCAGCCTGTCTTCTACCCCATCCACTGTGCCTTCCCCAGGCTCCCAGGCATCCTCTTTTCAAAGGATTTTTGGGTCACAGACCTCAGCTGGTCCCGAGCCCTTCCGACTGCCTCTCTGGGACTTCCCCCACCGATCAGGGCTGCCCCAAAGCCTCCTCCGAAGGCTTTCCCTAGGGTGGCTCTCCTCAATCATCCTGTCACCTCTTTCCCAAGCGCTTCCAAGGCCCTTAATGGCCTCTGGGAGGTCTCACATAGAAGGGCTGGAAAAGGGCTCATTGGCCCAGATCAGCTGTTCTCAAGGCATGATCCAGAGCCCCTGAGGGTCCCTGAGACCCTTTCAGGGGTCCTCAAGGTCAAAACTATTTTCATAATACTGACACTTTGTGAGCGTGTGTTGGTGACTTTTTTATTTTCATTCTCTCAGTTTTCCAGAGACTACTGGCATGGGTGAAAGATCACCTTGATGGCTAATGGAACGTATGCATCTGTAATCTTGTGTTTTATAACTTTTCTCAGTCTTAATTTCTAATACGGTAAATGTGGATAGATACAATCCACAAAGTTATTTGGGGTCCTCAATAACTTTTAAGGGTGTAGGCCGGGCGTGGTGGGTCACACCTGTAATCCCAGCACTTTGGGGGGCCAAGGCGGGTGCATCATCTGAGGTTGCGAGTTTGAGATCAGCCTGACCAACAGGGAGAAACCACATCTCTACTAAAAATACAAAATTAGCTGGGCATGGTGGCGCATGCCTGTAATTCCAGTTACTCAGGAGGCTGAGGCAGAAGAATCACTTGAACCTGGGAGGCAGAGGTTGAGGGGAGCCCAAGATCGTGCCACTGCACTCCAGCCTGGGCAACAAGAGGAAAACTCTGTCTTAAAACAAAACAAAACAAAACAAAACACAGTGTAGAGGGATCCTAAGATCAAAAAGTTTGAGAACCACTGACCCAGACGAAGCTCTAATTGATGAGAATTACTAATGTGCTATATGAGTGAGGGCTGCCTATGGAGGGGGAGATGGGGAGAAAAAAAAGAGCTGGGGGAAGGGGAATGGGGAGGGAGGAGGAGGGAGGGAGAAAGGGCAGAAGGGGAAGGAAGGAGACCAGGAGAGAGGCGGAACAGGGAGAGAGAGGAAGAGGAGATGAGGAAAGGAGGAAGATTGAGAAAGGTTAGAAAAAGGAGTCTGGATGAATGAGAAGGAGAGGGGGCAGGGGCAGAGGAGAGGAAAGAGGAGGAGTTGGGAAGGAGAGAGGAGGGATGGAGGAGGCATTGGGAGGGAGGAGGTGATGGGAGGGAGGAAGGAAGAGATGGGAAGGAGGGAGGAGGACTTGGGAGGGTGGGAGGAGGAGATGGGAGGGAAGAGAGATGGGAGGGAGGAGATGGGAGGGAGGAGATGGGAGGGAGGGAGGAGGAGATGGGAGCGAGGGAGGAGATGGGAGGGAGAAGGCGATGAGAGCGAGGGAGGAGGTGATGGGAGGGAAGGAGGAAAGATGGGAGGGACAAGGAGATGGGAGGGAGGGAGGGAGGAAGAGCTGGGAGGAAAGGAGGAGAGATGGGAGGGATGAGGAGATGGGAGGGAGGGAGGAAGAGATAGGAGGGAGGAGGAGATGGGAAGCAGGAGGAGATGGGAGGGAGGGAGGAGGAGATGGGAGGGAGGGAGGAGGAGATGGGAGGGAGGGAGGAGGAGATGGGAGGGAGGGAGGAGGAGATGGGAGGGTGGGAGGAGGAGATGGGAGGGAGAAGGCAATGAGAGGGAGGGAGGAGGTGATGGGAGGGAAGGAGGAGAGATGGGAGGGAAAAGGAGATGGGAGGGAGGGAGGGAGGAAGAGCTGGGAGGAAAGGAGGAGAGATGGCAGGGATGAGGAGATGGGAGGGAGGGAGGAAGAGATAGAGAGGAGGAGATGGGAAGCAGGAGGAGGAGATGGGAGGGAGGAGGAGATGGGAGGGAGGGAGGAGGAGATGGGAGGGAGGGAGGAGGAGATGGGAGGGAGGGAGGAGATGGGAGGGAGGGAGGAGGAGGAGATGGGAGGGAGGGAGGAGGAGATGGGAGGAAGGAAGAGATGGGAAGGAAGGAGGAGGAGATGGAAGGGGAGGAGGAGGAGATGGGAGGGGAGGAGGGGAGGAGGAGATGGGAGGGGAGGAGGAGGAGATGGGAGGGGAGGAGGAGGAGATGGGAGGGGAGGAGGAGGAGATGGAGGGGAGGAGGAGGAGATGGGAGGAGGAGGAGGGAGGAGATGGGAGGGGAGGAGGAGGAGATGGGAGGGGAGGAGGAGGAGATGGGAGGGAGGAGGAGGAGATGGGAGGGGAGGAGGAGGAGATGGGAGGGAGGAGGAGGAGATGTGAGGGAGAGGAGGAGATGGAGGGAGGAGGAGGAGAGGGAGGGAGGAGGATGAGATTGGAGGAGGGCGGCGATTGGAGAGGAGAGAGGGAGGAGGAGGAGATGGGAGGAGAGGAGGGAGATGGGAGGGAGAGGAGGGAGGAGATTGGGAGGGGAGGAGGAGGAGATGGAAGGGGAGAAGGAGGAGATGGGAGGGAGGGGGGAGGAGATGGGAGGGAGGGGGGAGGAGATGGGAGGGAGGGAGGAGGGAAAGAGAAGAGAAAGAGGGAAGATAGGTGGAGGGAGAAGGGAGGGGGGCAAACAGGAAGGGGAAAAAGGAGGACACAGGGAGGAAGCTGGGAAACCTTCCTGAAGATGTGCTAAAGAATGAGGTATGCACATCACATATTTTAGTGCCATCCCATGTTACAGATGGGGAAACTGAGGCTGAGAGAAACTCAGATATTATCACATATTCTGTGAACATGTCAGGGCTGGGTGTGAACCAAGGTCAGACCTCCTTTGTCACCATGGCGTCCCTCTAACTCACAGAGGAGTCCCAGTCTCGGGGTGCCACCTTTCAGCCAGCTGGCCTGGCAGCTACAAGAACCTGGGACACAAAGGCCCTGATAACCTTGTGCTGTTTTAAACCACTTATAATCTAGAGATGGGTGCGAAGGAGGCAGAAGGGCAGGAAGAGGGCAGTGGCAATGGGATGCCCACCTCTGGCTCGCCTGGGAGAACAGGGATGGCTGCCAGGGCTCCGCCGGTGAGAGGCTGACCATGCATTCTAAAGCACTGGACTTGGCTTCATGTCACAGGTACTTCCCATAATACCCATCAACCACACCTTTCTGCCTGCACTTTCTTTTTTTCTGGCCCGGGAGCGGGTTGCCTAAGGCTCTACACCTCTGGGGGCCCATCTGGCCCCTTCACCTCAATTGGTTTGGTAGGTTTATCCCCAAGTCCTCTGGAAAAATGAAAAGCTGATTATAAAATGCACTCAGCATTATTTTGGATCTGCAAAACACAACCTATTCCATGGAGCTTACCCCTGAGTCTCCACATGCTGTCACACAGTCCAAATCCCGGCAGCGCCCACCGTGAGAGCGCATGCTCACAGCAGAGGGGGCTTCCTGCCCATGTAGGGAGTGGACGCATTCTCTGGAATACTTTCCCTGGGCCTGTAAAGTGGCTTTTTGGATTGGAAAGTCACAGTCTACTTTGCACATATCCTGAAGATGCTCTCCACCCCTCCAAACATAGAGCCTGGAATGTGCTTCCCCTGGGCCACCTTTCCTTCCTTTCCTGTGCCTTCCTTCACTTCTGGGAGCCGGAAGGCACACTGCAGAGACAAAAAAAAAAAAAAAAAAAAAAAAAAAAAAAGGCTGTGGGACAGGGGGCTGGGCATGCCACCACAAGGAGGCCAGCCGCACCAGAGGCCACTATGGGACATTCTGGAGCAGAGTTCAGGAATCCCATGGTGTCCCTGACCCCTTCAGCAGCTGGCAGGAGCTGGCCAGACACTGGGCCCATTTCCTGAGCCCCTGCCCAGACTGGAATCTACTGGGACTTAAAAGCACTCTCTCTGGGCTCATTGGAGGCAGGCAGAGGCCTTTTATTTTTCTCTCTCTACCCCAGACCCCGGTGTGCAGTAAAACCACCAGTAACTGCTCTGCAAATGTTCAAATTATTATGTTTATTTGAAGTGAGATGATGGAAAAGCTGGCCTGGCTGATTTTGGACCGAGTGGCCCATCACAATACCTGAATAAGCAGTTGTGAGGGTGGGCCCGGCACACCCCTGGAGCATCTGGTCCAGGCCTGTCCTACGGCTGTGCCCAGCTCGAGCTCTGGAAGAGTCTCTCTGAGGAGCAGGGCTTGCAAAGCCAGAGCTACCACTTGAAGGGCTGGGCTGGAGCAGGACCAGGAGAGGAGACCCGACAGTCCAAGGGACAGGGTGCACGCAGCTTTCAGGTGCAGCCAGAACCTGCCGGCAGACCCCAGGCCACCCACGAGGCCACAGGGCAGGCCTCACCAGGAATGACATCTGGTGTCTGAGGTGACCTTTTATTCCCCTAGATGATAATGCACGCCATCTTTTTAAATGAGAAGTTTTCTAAAGCAAAGAATAAGCATCTACATCTTACAAAAACCAAAAAAGGAAAAGGGACCCTATACCGAAAAGTACTTCCTTCTTCCAGAAGGAATCCTGAGTCTCAGATAAAGAGAAGATCTTCTTTTACTATTGTTTTTCTTTCTATGTAAGAGAAGCAGACATTATTATTCATGACTATCAATCATCTGCATATGTAATTATAACTGCAATGCAATACATATGAATATAATTTATATGGACAAGATCCACTTTAACCTAAGTGTTTCCACTAATTCTACTAATAGGTTTTTAAATAAGTTTACTATCCTGTGTTCCCACACAGAGTTTTGCTTGCTCTCAGAAGCATTTGTTTACAAACAGCACTGGCTTTCCTTTCAATTCAGAGAAAACGCCCTGTCCAAGTGACACAGTGACATCATCATCATTCAGCAGTCAAACCACCTGTCCTTTTGAGGCATTTCTCTGCATCATTTACAGCAGTTCACCATGAACAAAAATGTTTTATCCAAAAAAAGACAATAGAACAGGAAGCTGAAAAAGACACTTTTACAATAAAAACATTCTAAAAAAAGCGATTTTTGTCTGATTACATTTGGAATTGGAATTTGCTTCTATCCAGACCAGTTACCAGTCCTCAGTCCATAAAACCAGCACTTCCAGAGGAAGGTTCCAGGCATCACAGTGCACAAGAAATATCAGACTTTAAAGTGCTCTGAAAATGAATTGACTCAAAGAAATAATACGGACTATATTAACTGCTGAATTCTACTGGTGACAGAATGAGTTGAGGCTACTATTTAGAATAACCTTAAAAACAGATACATTTTAAAGTGTTCCAAAAGAAAAATACTGTACTTGAAGGTATTCTCGCAGTGCTGAAGGCTCACACTAGTGTATTTCCAGAGGTGACAGTTTTAATAGTCATATTGGAGATGCTTAGTGACCTGTGAGCCATGGGTTGCTCCCCTAAGCTAAACCGCAGTAAACCCTAAGCTCCTCTAGAAGTAATATCTATTTACATGTGAAGATTTCAAATTCTCAGGTATACATGAGTGCACTATGAGATGATTAGGCCCAGACCTGTGAAGACACAAACAGATAGATTTTAGACCTTTGTAGTCAACAACTTATAAAACTTGAGCTTAACGAGATAAAATTAGTCTATTCACACACATGCATGGGCATACATGTGCGTGTATACACACACACACACGCACACACACACACACCATCCAAAATAGGGTGCTCCTGTGCCTTAGAAGGATAACACTGTACTCCTAGCAACGCAAAGGTGCTTCTTTGGACCCGATCCCCTCCTCCCTTAGTTAATTGTTTGTGGGGCATCTGCAGCTTCCTTGCTAGGGTCTGGTTACTCTTATAGATTGACAACCAAAACCATTTGAACCCATACAGCTCACCGTATACATTAACAGGACTTTACTCATTTAGGACACTCTTACCCAGGAAGATGAACTCACAGATAACCTTTTTATTCGCTTCAGGAATTTTGCAAAAATCCTTTTCTCTATCCTAACACTAGACTACTCAACTTACCCTCTTTAGAAAATACACCCATGTCTCAGGACAATATAGACCATCAAATGACTACTTAGTTTTAAAGGGTTTCTTCGAAACCCTCCCCCACCCGTGTCCAGCAATCCTAAAACTATTATGCCACAAAGTTGTCCAATCCTAATTAAGTGGCCCCCAACAAAGACCTGCCTTAAACCAGACCAAAAAACCTCATGCATGCCTTTGTCCTCCTCTTCTGAGATGCCACTACACCTCTACCAATTCTTGATGTTCCACACTGAGGTAAGCAATAAATTTAGCTTTGCTCTATGAATGGGCATCTTTGTTTTGAGACAGAGTCTTGCTCTGTTGCCCAGGCTGGAGTGCAGTGGGATAATCTCGGCTCACTGCAACCTCTGCCTCCTGGGTTCAAGCAATTCTCCTGCCTCAGCCTCCCGAGTAGCTGGGACTACAGGTCCATGCCACCACGCCTGGCTGATTTTTGTATTTTTAGTAGAGAAGGGGTTTCACCATGTTGCCCAGGCTGGTCTGGAACTCCTGACCTCAAGTGATCTGCCCGACCTGGACTCCCAAAGTGCTACAATTACAGGTGTGAGCCACCACGCCCGGCTTAAACAGACTATTTTGGTAGTATTTTGGGGGAGCCAACACTCAACAAGGTTATGGAGCTATCTTTGAGAATTTAATGAAAGCCATGAGGACAAAATGCATACACCCCAAATTTGGCATATATAATTTCAGGGGCTTCACTTCCAAAATTAAGCTATAGGAAAACTAAAAAGAAAAAAAAAAAGATAAAAGTAATAATTTCAGGGGCTTCACAGCCTTCTGGATCTGTGACCCTCGTCATCACACGGTCGATAATTGTAATAAGAACCCTATACTATAGGAGAAGAGACAGGTTATCTGTGGTTTGCCAAAGGCTAGAATCACAAGAATCAGACTTTTAGGGTCAAAGGGAACTTTCTGGATGACCAAGCCTAACTATTCCCTCACCTACAGGCTGATACGCAGTTGTCGACTCTGTGGGAGAATACCTGCATTGATGGGGCACTCGCTACCTCTCCAGGCAACTAGTTCCTTCTGTGGCTGTGGGCAGAGCGGAAACGAGAGCTCGGCGAGGCTGACCAGGGCCACTTGAGCTTACTCTGAAAGCCATCCCTCTGCTTCAGAAGGCCCGTCACCCCTCCTCTCTCCTCTCACACACAGGAAAAGAGAAGACCATCTCTCTTACTCTGAGGGTATGATCCCATGATCCTGAGCAGAAAGCAGTCCCATCGGGGGAAACGCGTAGAGTGCTAACACGGTTTTCATGTCCAAACAGGATGGAGACCCGGGACCCTTTGAGAACATCCCAGACGTTGATAGTGTAATCATTGTATCCAGCAAATAGCAGGCGACCTTGAAGCAGGGTGAGATGATAGCTATTAAGCCAGTTCCTTGCTTCCTGTTTCTCATTACATGATTGTCACTCACTCACTCATTCAGTAAGCAGTGATTCAGGCCCACTGAGTCCTAGACACTGTGCTTTACCTTGAGGATTTAAAGGGGAGAAAGCACAGTCATGGCCCCTGGTGGAGGATGTGGGGCAGAGAGGAACAGATCACTGTAGCATCCCATGGTAACAGCCATAATGCAAGTGCTTTACACACGGAAAGTGCTATGGGACCAGAGAGGAAGGGGGATCAAGGAGGACACTGCAGACACAAATAAATTATTTCTAGTCATTTGCTAGTTAACAACTTGTAAAACTTGTTTAAAGAGAGAAAGTTAAAGTGACATTTGAGTTGGCTCTTGAGGGTTGAATAGGAGTCTGTCATGCAGAGAAGGCAGGGAAAAGATGCTCCAGGCAGTAGCAGGAACTTCTTGTGCAGTTAGTCTAGGGATGTGTCTGGGGAAATCGAGTGGTCCAGGTAGTCAGCCTGTTAGCTCTGCTTTAACTTTCTATTTTGCTTTCTTTTTTTGACATGATCTTTCTGGAGCTAAGCTTTTTCACTAGTAACTTCCCACAAAGGAGTCATGAGCTTCAGGGCACTGAGAAGGGACTCATTTTATTTTTTCCCTTTGAGTCGGAGTCTTGCTCTGTTACCCAGGGTGGAGTGCAGTAGCACGATCTCAGCTCACTGCAAGCTCCATTTCCCAGGTTCAAGCGATTCTCCTGCCTCAGCCTCCTGAGTAGCTGGGATTACAGGCATGCACCACCATGCCCAACCAATTTTTGTATTTTTAGTAGAGAAAAGGTTGCACCATGTTGGCCAGGCTGGTTTTGAACTCCTGACTTCAAGTTATTGCCTGCCTTGGCCTCCCAACGTGCTGGGATTACAGGCGTGAGTCACAGTGTCTGGTCAAGAAGGGACTCTTGCTTAACCTCCACCTTAGAGAAAAGTTCCCTTTGGGGCATGAAGAGAAGCAAAGACTGGGGAGAAAATGCCTGAGAGCATTGCAGAAGTGAATTTCTGACACTTCATTGCCTTGAAGGACAGCATTAGGTGAGTACACAGCCTTCATTTCCCCCTGGAGTGAATGGGGCTAGAGGAAGTTGCCTGGAGCAGGGCAAAGTGGGGGGTCAGAAGCTCAGAGGAGGAAAACTGGTGCAAATGTGGATGATTTCTCATACTGGTCCACAGGAAGCTCGGTTAATGAAAAGGAACTGAGTGATGGTGGAGCGCTAGTTTCATTCCGGTCCTGTCTTACAGTCCTGGGAAAAGTTTCTGAAATAACATCTTACCACTGAGGGAGAAGTCCACGCTGGATGCTCCAAATATGATACTCTCTTTGGAATAGATGGCGACCTCTCTGTCTGCCCGCAGGTCATAGAGGCGACACTGGGGAGCAAATAAATAAAGCAGCACTTACTTCTGGCTTCAGTTTGGTGATGTGATGACCACAGAGCTACAGATAGGTGCGAGTGACTTGTGTAGTTTAAAGGATGAAGGAAAAACTTCTTAGTTTTCCCTAGTGTTATTTCATCCTTTAGTCCCGACTCCTATTAATTTCTATTAGTCAGTAAAGAGTCCTGATTCCTATTAATCTCTATGAGTCAGTAAAGAAATGACAAATACAGCAAATTTCTTCAGGTATAAAAACAAAATGAGGCCCCACTTTTTTTTTTTTCTGATAAAGGACACATGTTCATTGTAGAAAATTTTGAAATATTCAGAAATGTATACAGAAGGAAATGAGGGTCACCCTAAATCCTAGAGGTATTTACTAATTTTAAGCTGTTTCCTTCAGTCTTATTTCTATTTTATGTGTGTATCTGAATAGGCTGGATGTTTCATTATTGCTTCTATTAACATTAGGTTATACGTACTTTCTCATATCATTAAAAGAAAACTTGAAAAAACGTTATGAACATGGTTACTGAATATATCAGAATCTATTTAGCCAAATCCTGTTGTTTCGGTTGTGTTTTTCTCTTTTATAAATAATATTATGATGACTCTTTTATCTTACATAAAAATCTTTACATGTGTTTCTGGTATTTTCCTTAGACTAGGTAAGAAATAGAATCCTTAGAAGAGTTATCAGGAAATAGCATGACCAGATCAGAAGTAGAGATGTTTTATTTTATATTTTATTTTATTTTGAAATGGAATTTCGCTTGTCATCCAGGCTGGAGTGCAATGGTGCAATCTTGGCTCACTGCAACCTCTGCCTCCCCGGGTTCAAATGATTCTCCTGCCTCAGCCTCCAGAGTAGTGGGGATTACAGGCGCCCGCCACCTCGCCTGGCTAATTTTTGTATTTTTAGTCTCATTTAGTAGAGACAGGGTTTCACCACATTGGCCAGGCTGGTCTTGAACTCCTGACCTCAGGTGATCCACCCACCTTGGCCTCCCACAGTGCTGGGATTACAGGCATGAGCCACTATGCCTGGCCAAGTAGAGATGTTTTCAAGCTCTTGATTCATATCTGCCCTCTAGCAGGGTGGTGCCAACTATCCTGACCCCAGGCTTGTTCCAGGCTCCCCACCAACCCAACCTCTGAGCATTTCTTTGCTAATCCAAGTGGCAAAATGGGCATCTGATCACTGAAAATTTAAAATATAGATTTCTTTGATTATGGGTGACTTTGAAAACATTTTCAGGTGTTTACTTGCCATTTTGGATTTACTGCTTTGTAAATGACCTGCATTTTACCCTCTTCTTTAATTGGAGTGTTTGTTTTATTGCTTATGTAACCCTATTCATATCTACAGGATTTGAACTTGGCCTGTACTGTATGTGACAAGAATTTTTCCATGATGTATTCCCTTATATTGTTATATATCTTTGACATACAGAAGTTTAAATTTTCATTATTTCAAAACTCTCAATCGATTCTTTTGTAATTTCTTTAGCAGAAAATTAGAATGAAAACCATTATTTCATAAGGTATTTGATATTTTGAGGGCAACAAGAAAATATTTTTTCTCTTGAAAATAATTTGGCAATCAGTATCAAAAGCCTTAAAACTGGGTCTATTTATGGCTCAGCAAGTTATGTCTGAGAATGCTAAGGAAATGATAAGCAAGGTACAAAAACACTAATAGCAGTGTTTTTAACATGAAAAAAAAAAAAAAAACCTTGATAAGAGCCAAATGTCCAAAAATTAAAGACGAATATCACGTTCATAACATGGAATACTACTCAATCATTAAGAAAATATAATGGAGAGAAATATTTATCGGCCTGGGAAAATGTTCACATTCTGTTAAGTGAAAATGCCAAATTATAAAGCATTTTGTTTGTCAAAAAGAAAAAAAGTCAGAAAGGAATTCATCCAGCTATGATTTTTCTTGGGTAAGGAGATCAAGGTAATTTAATATTCCCCCAAATTTTCTTCATTGAATACTCATTACTTCTGTAACCAGAAAAATAGTTATTTTCTAAAAATAAGTTAGCAGATCCCTCTATTGAATAGGAAAAGCTCTCAATAACTTAGAAACATACCGTAGCATCATCTGACCCTGAAGCAAAGGCATCTCCACTGGGGTAGTACCTGCAGAGAGAAAGTACTTTATCTAGGGTGGTGATTCCCGACCCTGGATGCCCATCAGAACCATGCTAGGCCCTTGGAATCAGAATCTCTACTTCTAGGGACTTAAGGAATATTTGCAGCAGAAGACGGAAGAGGAAGCTCATATGTCAGGCCCACTGACTTCTAGTTTTCTTCCCTGTTAGTGGGGGACAATGATGCTGGCCTTGTAGAGTGAGATAATGTGTGTTGATATCAGGCACAGAACACAGAGCAGACCCCCTGTAAATATAGTTTCCCTCAATCACATATCTAATTCCTAAGACTTGGCCCAGAGCTGAGGGATAAGAAAGGGGGTGTGAGCTCAGACACGGAATCAGATGCACAAAGCCACACTGGATGTCTGCACTGACCATTTACTACCTGCGATACTTTTGGCAAATGACTTCCTCTTGCCCAGCCTCAGTTTCCTCATCTGAAAAGTGAGAGTAATAATGCATATTTTTTGCTGTGAAGTTTACATAAGGCAGTCCATGCAAAGAATCTGGCATGGTGCCAATTAAAACACATTCAATAAATGATGATTATTACTGCTATAGTCATTCTCTTCTCAATGATTAGTGAGAAATATGGGTCCTAAATTATAATCCAGAGGCAGAATGAAAGCAAATGTCTTTAAACCCCTCCGCTGTGCCTCACCCAGCTGTGTTCCCCACACCTTCCATTGTTTCTTTTTTTGTTTGTTTTTTTGAGACTGAGTCTCACTCTGTCACCCAGGCTGGAATGCAATGGCGTGAACTCGGCTCACTACAAACCTCCACTTCCCAGGTTCAAGCGATTCTCATGTGGCAGCCTCCCAAGTAGCTGGGATTATAGGCACGTGCCTCTATGCCTGGCTAATTTTTGTATTTTTAGTAGAGATGGGGTTTCACCATGTTGGTCAGGCTGGTCTCGAACTCCTGACCTCAAGTGATCCACCCTCCTAGGCCTCCCAAAGTGCTGGGATTACAGGCGTGAACCACCACACCTGGCCTGTTTCTCCTTTCTTGTACCAGTGACCTACCCTATAGCTCCATAAAAGCCAGAGGAGGAGCAGCCCTTTAAAACAGCTAAAGTTACTCCTCCTACCCGCGGGAGGGGAAGAGTCAAAACATTTGGCAAAGGAGAGGGAAGCTTGACTTTGTGTGACTAACTTACACTGGCCTGAAAGACGGGGATGGAGAACAGAAAAGCTGGATAAGAAATGTTAACCATTTTCAGCTCTGCCCCAGTCAGTCTATCACAGTGTGGGCACATTATGTTTTTGAAAGCATTACGAATTCATGGAGTATCTGATGCATCCATATTCCAATGTCAAAATGATTTCTAGATTAAATACCATTTGGGGCCACATGGGCTATGATTTCCTTCTGCTGGTGGGAAGTTCAGGGACCAAGTGTATTATCTTCCAGGTAATACGTAGATTATCTGGAAGAGACTTTTTGTGCCCCCAATGTCCCCTCTCTCTCTCCTATAGCTATGGTTAAATAAAAGCAGGATTTTTTTGAATGGCACCAAACCCAGGGGGTGCTACTGGAATTCAGTGGCTGGGCCACAGGGATGGTAAATGTCTTACATGGAACATTCCCTTACAATGAAATGCCCTTCCCAAAATGCTAACAGTGAGCCCCACTGAAACACTGGTTTGTTTTGTTTTTCCTGGGCACATGGCAGAATGAAAACTATGTTTCTAGTCTTCCTGTAGCCAGATGTGGCCATATGATCATGTTCTGGCTCATGGGATGCAGACAGAAGTGATAAGCGCAACTCTCCTCTACCAAACAGCTGGAAAGAAGGCATGGTGGTAGGCCAGTGGGGGCAGGAGAGGGAGCACCATCCTAGGGAGTGGGTTGCAAAGACAGAATGAGCTATCATCGCAGCTCAGATTTTAAGGTGAGAACAAACTTCCATCTGGTTTAAGCCACTGTTATTTGGGCTTCTCTCATACAAGCCCATGTCCTAACTAATCCAGTGTACCACGAAGGGAGAGAACAATGACAATGCTCAGTATAACCTCAGCCTTGGGCAGACATGGTAGCCAGTGTTTGCCCTGGAAGAAAATCAAAAGGTACCCTGAACACGGTCCACTGAATCAGTCCCTGTAGCATCCGTCAGATGAGTCTCAGCGCCAATTTACACCATTCCATAAAATAACTTAATTGAAACTGCATTCACTCTATGTAGAAAAATGGCCATTTAAAATTTTAAGTTATAGTGTTCCCTATCAAGAATTGGGTTTACGTCTCCATTTATCAACATCTTCTTTTATTTCTCCCATTAAGAATTCATAAATAGTTTAAAAAGTTTGGTTACCACCGTAAGATTTTCTCTCTCTCTCTGACTTCCTCAGTGCAGGAGATCGATGAGTAAATTGGCCATGCAGTGTGGTCCCCCTCACACAGGAGGGCACCTAAGTCAGCCCTGGAAACCAGGGGGGCTTCCTGGACAGAGGGAAGCTTAAGTTGAAAACTGATGGTCAAAGGAGGTTAGAGGCAGAGGGTTCAGGGGAGATGAAACAGCTCAGGTGAGAGTGTGCATTTTATTTTTTTATTATTATTATTTTGGAGAAAGAGTCTCACTCTATCGACCAGGCTGGAGTGCAGTGGCGTGATCTCGGCTCACTACAACTTCTGCCTCCTGAGTTCAAGCGATTCTCGTGCCTTAGCCTCCCAAGTAGCTGGTATTACAGCCATGTGCCACCATGTTTGACTAATTTTTGTATTTTTAGTAGAGATGGGGTTTCACTATGTTGGCCAAGCTAGTCTCCAACTCCTGACCTCAAGTGATCCACCCACCTTGGCCTCCCAAAATGCTGGGATTACAGGCATGAGCCATAGCGTCCAGGTGAGTGTGTGCACTTTAAAGCTGTACATTGGCCCTCCATAGCCATGGGTTCCACACTCATGGATAAAATCAACTGCAGATTAAAAATATTTTAAAAAAGAAAAGGATTGTTGCATCTGTACTGAACCTTTTTTCTTGTCATTATTCTCCAAACAATACAGTCTAACAACTATTTACATTGCATATACATTTATTAGATATTATAAGTAATTGAGAGATGATTTAAAGTACATGGGAAGATGTGCATAGGCTATATGCAAATACTATACCACTTTAATTTTATTATTTATTTATTTTTATAACTTCAGCATACCCTGAGAAAATACTACATAGTTTTACGTAGGATTTTGGTATCTGAGGGAGGTCCTGGAACCAATTTCCCACAGATACCAAGGAATGACTATACTTTATTAATACATAGGGGCTTATTTTTGTGGCTTTATCTTCTATCTTGCATTTTACTAACTTCATTTACTATCTGTAGTGATCTTCAGATTGATTTCTTTTGATTTTCTAGGTAATTACTGCATATTTACAATAAGTGAGAGTCTTTTTGCTTTTTTTCCTTATCCCACATTTGAGGGCAAGGAGTACTAAAGTAAGTACGTATTGTTTTTTGTTCTTGCTTTTAAGAGAAACAATTCTCGTGTTTTCCCACTAAGTATAACGAAGATTCTTGGGAGTTCTGAGTATAAGGAAAATACTTTATAAACTGTCTCAACAGTACCATCTTCCATACATGGCAAGTCCTAACCTCTCTCTTAGGATCTAATTCATGGATCCTGCTACTTACTTGACATCTTGAATGTTTAATAGGCATCTCAAACCTAACTAGCCCTAAACAGAGCTCCCAAATCCATGCTGCAAAACCCACCTCCTCCCCCTATCCTTCCAGTCTTCCGTCTTAGCACATGGACTGCTACTTACTGCCCTCGATAAAGGATGTGGGTTCCCTAAGCTCAGGGTTCTTCTAGAGTGCATCCCTTGCATCTGCCAGTGTCATTTGGCCCTTTTCATGTCTCCCTGTGGACCTGGGGCTCAAGTACCAGCACAAACAAGCTGATATCCTGGCTACTGCCATTACTATGAGTAATAAACTGTCTTTCATCTCTGATCCAGGAGTCTTGTGTCTTCTACCAGCATCCATGAGCTATGGCAGCCCAACTTGTTAACATGTAGGTAGATAAAATCTCAGACACTTCGTAATTCTTGACATTTCTCTGTCTCCACCATGTCTTCCTTAGTTCCAGTCACCATTGTTTCTTTGTTGAACTCACACAACCACCTCTAACTGGTTGTCATATTTCCATTCTTGTTCCCTACAATGTCTTCTCCATATGGCCAGTGATCTGTTTGGTTTGTTTGGTTTTCTTCTTTTTGAGACACGGTCTCACTCTGTTGCCTGGGCTGGAGTACAGTGGCACCATCTCGGCTCACTGTAGCCTCAATCTCCTGGGTTCAATCGATCCTCCCACCTCAGCCTTCTCTGCACATCACCATGCCCAGCTAAATTTTTGTATTTTTTTTTTTTTGGTAGAGACAGGGTTGCACCATGTTGCCTAGGCTGGTCTTGAACTCCTGGGCTCAAGCAATCTGCCTGCCTCGGCTTCTCAACAGAGCGATCTTTTATGATCAGGTTAGCCACCCCTATCCCTCCTAACTCAAAACTCTCCAGTGACCACCTGGCCTTTTTTTAGGTCCCTTAACCTCTCATCTCTGTGCTTTTCCCCCAGCTCTTTGCGTGCCTGGCTCTTTCATCATCCTGGCCTCAATGTAAATGTCACCTTCTCAGTGAGGCTGTCTTTGACCTCTAAGAAATGACCAATCCCATCTCCCTATTTTACTTTTATCACAGTAGTTATCAGTATCTGAAATTGTATATTTGTGTTTGGTCGAGTTTGTCTCCTGTAAGAGAGTAGAGACCTTGTCTATCTTGTTCACTAGTCTATTCCCAGTTCCTAGAATAATATCTAGCATATAAATACTCAGTAAATATTTATTGAATGAATGGATGAAAAATGCTGATTCAACCTAGGGAGGATATTAATTGCTCCTAATGCAATTAAATTAAAATTCTCCATGAGTTCTGAAGCACTGTTCAGTTCCACCACAATCAGCCTTTCTTCCTGGGGAGGCCTCTCTCATCCAAGTAAACTGATCTGGAGGCAATTCCTTGGCTAAGGATTACCCAAGCCAGGCAATGCCGGCAGAACAGAGAGGTGGCATGAACATTCTACTCACTGACCGGACACTGTTGATGTCAGATTCATGTGTTTCAAAGGCCTGCACGCACTGACCGGAGCGCATGTCCCACACCATGGCTTTCTTGTCACATCCCTACAAATGCAAAATTACCCAGAGTTATGGCCACTTCAAGGAATGTCTATAGATAAGGCATGAGTCCCAGTTATATAACAGAGACCATTTATTTCCCATTAGCAAATGGTTGACAACACACTTTTCTGAGACTAGCTTTACCTGAGGGCAGTTTCCTCAGTCAGAAAGCCCTTAGCAGCCTAGAACTAGGTCTTGGGATGGGAGGCAGGAGGGAAGGCACTCAGTTTCCTCTTTTAGCTTGTTTTCTTCTTTTGAGCATTTCTGAATGGAGGCAAACCCTTCTTACCCTCCCCCGGGCATCTCCCTTCCCTTGATTTTCCCTCTTTTCTCTCTTCTCTTTATACTTGCCTCCCTAAGCCCAGAGGGCAAGGCAGGCAGGCAGTGGTGTGTGGTGGGCCCTCTCTAGCTGTGACATTAATGGGTTGGCAGTGCCCAAATGGAGCAGCTGAGAATCCCAGCTTTGCTTCGGTGTATGGAGCAGCCCTCAGCAAACCTGGAGAGCCAGGCGCCCCAGGCCACCTGCACCCTCAGCAGCATGCTGGGCTGGGAATCCGCAAACCAGAGGCCCATCAGGGTGCTGCCACTGACGCGCCGGGTGGCTTAGGCGAGTCACCTCCCTGGACGTCTGCCTCAACACCTGTAAAGTCAACGCTCTCTTCAGGTTGCTAACATGAGGGTTTTCCCATTATCCTATCAAGGCTCTGGGAGCAGTTTGATAAGTTCCTGCAGGGTGGTCATGTTATCAAG
Source organism: Rhinopithecus roxellana (assembly GCF_007565055.1). NCBI lineage: Eukaryota > Metazoa > Chordata > Mammalia > Primates > Cercopithecidae > Rhinopithecus > Rhinopithecus roxellana. The sequence goes on from NC_044553.1 coordinate 39,293,364, forward strand.
CTCAAGAAGCAGAATGTGGACTCTCAATAGTCAAATAGCTTAAATGATCAAATAGCTTAAACAGTCAAAAAGTAACAGCTTAAAATTGGTGTCCAAGTTATTGGTTTCATCTTGGAGCAGAGGGAGGTGTGTAATGAAGCACCGTCACACATCCGAGGAAGGCCCGTGGCCCGAGTGTCTTTACTGAAAATGTGGGCAAAGAAACCAGAAAGGCCTTCACATCTTTAGAGGACATGAAATTGGATGCAGTTTAGTGCTCTGAAAAGACAATATGATCTATAGTAATAGCAGTAATTTTAAAAAAGCACAGTAGAGTCGAGGAGAGATAAACACAGAGATACCAAGGCACAGGGGTGAAACATCTACACATGGCCAAATACCCAGGAAGAAAATCAGGGTCCCTGCTAACTACAGCTCATACAGCCCTGGCCTGGCTCCCAGGATCGATGTGTGGGCAGCCTGGAGCAAAGGCCCCTTATGTGTCCCAGCTGCAGAAGTCACCTGGCAGTGTGTGCGTCACTGTCCTGTCTCACCACTGCCTCCTGACGGAGGTGAGACAGGACCCGTGGGAAGGTCAGCTGGCCCAGCTCTCTGTCCTTATTCTCAGGCTGTTCACAGAAAGACTCGCCCCTCCCATTTGCATACACACTGCAAACTCT